>NC_044987.1:8497649-8837038 GCF_008728515.1 Papio anubis
CGTGAGAAAGGTCCAAAGAAAAGAAGGCAAAGCATCCACAAGCAGAGGTAGGTGGCTGGCCTCCACCCTCCCCTCCCCAGGAAGCAGGAGGTAGAACTGGGAGGTCAAGACCAGCACTTTCCCCTCCTGCTCCCACTCTCTCCTCCTCTCTGGCCCTCATCTCCTGCCCTCTCCTCCTGGTCCCTGTGTCCTTTCCAGCCATCCCATCCTGGTGTCTCCTGGTTCCCATCTCCACCTCCTCCTCCTTTCCTCCTCTGCCCACAGCCCCCGGTTATGTAAGGGGCTTGGGAACACACAGAGGGAGCTTTGTTGTCAAACCAAATCCATATGGAGCTGGAATCGGCCAACACAGCTGTTCCCCATTCCCTTTGCCTTGGCAGGGTTGGGACTCCGGGCAGGGAGCCCCTCAACCCCTCCATTTTGGGAGATGGGGGACAAACACTTGCTCCAGGACTGCCAGGCAGCTGAATGGGTGGTCAGGGATCATCTCCACTGTGTGGAACCACAGCAGGGGACCAGCTGGTCCCTAAGGCAGAACAAAGCCACAGTACAAAGCCAGGGTCACAAAGCCAATAGAGGCAAGCTCTGGGCTGGGGCACGGCAGCACCGTGCCGGGCCTGGGAGGGCGGGGAGTGTATCCAGACCCTAGCATAGCACACTGTTGTGTGCTCACCTCAATGGGGTCTGCGAGTAGAAATCTCTCTGTGTTGGCCAGCTTCCCTCATTCAAGCAGGTTCCCCTGGGAGAAAGAGCTCAAGAGAGAGGAGGGTGGAGGGTTCAGGTCCCAGGCTAGGGAAGCTCAGCCCATCTTTGGAGACCCTCAGGCCCCAGAAAGATGAGATCCCACCGTCTCTTGCAGGAAGATGTCCAAAGAGTTGCATGAGGGCCCGGGAGCTCAGCTAACGATAAACGCATTGCGTACTTTGGGCAGGCACTGCCTCTTCGCCAAACTCAACTCCTGGAGGAGCCATTTTCATTCGAAAATGCTGGAGCTGCCAACAGGAGGAGCTGACTCCTGCTCCCACGGGCTCCCAATGAAGGCTCTCCTGAACATCCCCAGACCCAGGCAACCCAACCCGGCCACCCCCAGAGTCCCGGTTCCACTATGAGGACAACCTGAATGCTGAGGCTGGAGAAAGAAGGCGGATCAGAGAAGCAAGGGCAAGGAGAGAACTCAGAGGAGGCAGAAAGGAAGGAAGAGAGATCACTGAAGATGGTAAGAAATCTAGGGGTGGAAAGGGAAGGCAGGCAGAAAGGGACTTAAGAGGAAGAGCACAGCTCAAACAGGGACAGGAAGGAGATGGGGGCAGGAGGTCTAGAGAAACGGCCCACACTGCCTGTGAGGACAACCTCCCACGCTCCATCAACACCCACTCCTCGGCCAGCCCCCCCATTCAGTCCAGCCCAGCTGGGGAGGGATTTCTAGACTGCTCATCTTAGCCCACCCAGTCCTAGGGGCCTGGAGAACAGACCAGCTGAATGGGCCAGGCATGAGGTAGGGGCTGGAGAGGCAGAGAGAGAAGGGTTACTCTTGAGCCTCAGCCCAATCACCTGCTCCCTGCCTGTGGTGAGAGAGGTGCTCTGTGACCTTGAACAACTAAGTTACTTTTCTGAGTGTCTGCTCCCTCGATTGCCAAATGACAGCCAACCTCTGAGGCCTCTCCCAGCCTGAAAAATGTTTGTTTTGTTTGCCCATCACCAGGCTGTGAGATGTGGCAGATACTCTTATCCCAATTAACACAGATGCTAATTGAGTACCAGAGTGTAAGACCTGCCTGGGGTCACATAACTGGTAAGTGGACAGGGACAAAGGATGCCAGGACAGCTCCTAGTGAGCCACCTTCCCCTCTTCCCCTGGACCAGAAAGTAGATAGACCCTCTTCAGTCTCTGGACCCCACCCTGGAATCCCAGAAAAGCACACCAGCCAGCATTTATAGAGTATTGGATTCCAGGCACTGGATGTTATCTGAAATGTTATCTTATTAAGAAGTGTTGGCCAGGCCGAACACGGTAGCTCACGCCTATAATCCCAGCACTTTGGGAGGCCAAGACAGGTGGATCATTTGAGGTCAGGAGTTCGAGACCAGCTTGGCCAACATGGTGAGACCCCATCTCTATTAGAACACAAAAATTAGCCAGGCATGGTGGTGGGCACCTGTAATCCCAGCTACTTGGGAGGCTGAGGCAGAAGAATTGCTTGAACCCAGGAGGCAGAGGTTGCAGTAAGCTGAGATCGTGCCACTGCACTCCAGCCTGGGCAACAGGGTGAGACTCTGTCTCTCTATAAAAAAAAAAAAAAAGTGTTGGCCACACACAGTGGCTCACTCCTGTAATCCTGGCACTCTGGGAGGCTCAAGGTGGGCAGATCACCTGAGGTCAGGAGTTTGAGACCAGCCTGGCCAACATGGTGAAACCCCACCTCTACTTAAAGTACAAAAATTAGCCAGGTGTGGTAGCACACATCTGTGATTCCAGCTACTCGGGAGGATGAGGCGGGAGAATCGCTTGAACCCGGGAGGCAGAGGTTGCAGTGAGCCGAGATCACACCACTGCATTCCAGCCTGGGCAACAGAGCCAGACTCTGTCTCCAAAAAAAAAAAAAAAAAAAAAAAGTGTTAATTTCTAGGAGAAGGAAACGGAGGCTACAACGGCAGGCTGCGGCTGTACCCAAGGCTATGCATGCAGGGAAGGGCTGAGAGCCTCCAACCTGCTTCTAGGAATACAAATCTCACAGCTCCATACCACCACCTCGGGTACTACCCCCAGAACCACCTACCTTTGGTTCAGCCTGAGCCCCACTGAGGTCCATGCTGGGGTCACCCCAGCACAGGGTTCCCTCCCTGCCACAGGCATGGGACCTACAGGGAGTGGAGAATGCAGCGGGAGGAAGTGCCGGTGCTGGGTGGCCAGCTTCCCAGCACTGGGACTTCAGTTGATACTGAAGGACATTTGCAGTCTAGCAAGGTCATTACCAGCAATGCCCAAGCCATGTGAGGGGGCTGTGGAAGCAAAGGCGAGGAGGTGAGATCATACATGGCATGCTACCAGAAAATGAGAACCACGGGGGTCACAATTAGAGCTCAAAGGGGGTTTAAAAAAAAAAAAATTAAAGCCAAGAAACCCTCTGTCGCATTTTCAAACAAAATTTAAGTGGAAAAGCAGTATGTACAAGGAATAAAAGTGGAGCTGTTCAGGAGGAGGCAAATGTGGGTGAACCCCTCGCTCTTCCAAAGCCGTCACTCCTGAGAGCCGCCCAAGTGAGGGTTCCACCATAGGGGTACCTTTCCTGGGCCTCAAATAAGGAGAGGACTGACATAGGGATTGGAGCTGAGGTCAGGACCCGTCTGCAGGGATCTGAAGGTTACCGGGGAGGGGTGATGGGCAGAGAAATGTGGCCAGCTGACCCTGGGGTGGGTGGAACGGGGCATGCACTCCCCAGGGGACAAGCTCCTGCCCATCCTCACCTGGACTCCTGCCTGCCTCTCTGGTGTCTGAACAGAGACCCCCGAGGTGGCAGCACACAGCTGGGGCCAGACCTTTCTCTGGCAAACAGCTCACCTGGCAAAAGGGAAACTTTTTCCCTTTGCCCTGGGAGAAGGAGGAAGCACAATAAAGATGCAGCAAAGACAAATTAGCTTACCTGAGCTGCATTTCCATCACTCATCACACAAGAATCTATTGAGCGCTTATTGTTTGCTAGACATCATTCCAGGCATTAAGAATATATACCAGTGAACAAGCCAGACACGCTCGGCTGGGCGCGGTGGCTCACGCCTGTAATCCCAGCACTTTGGGAGGCCGAGGCAGGTGGATCACGAGGTCAGGAGTCCGAGACCAGCCTGACCAACATGATGAAACCCCATCTCTACTAAAAATACAAAAATTAGCCAGGCATGGTGGCGCAGGCCTGTAATCTCAGCTACTCAGGAGGCTGAGGCAGGAGAATCACTTGAAACCAGAAGGTGGAGGTTGCAGTTAGCCGAGATCGCGCCACTGCACTCCAGCCTGGGCAACAAGAGCAAAACTCCATCTCGAACAAACAAACAAACAAACAAACAAACAAAAACCAGCCTGGGCAACATGGCAAAACCCCATCTCTACAAAAAACAGAAAAATTAGCCTAGTGTGGTGGCGCATACCTATAGTCATGAAGCAAGTCAGCCGCCTCCTCGCCTGCCCAGAACTCCGCGGATCCCTCAGCCTCTGCCCTCGTCAGTCCCTTGCACGACTTCCCTCCAAATGATCAGAACCCAGTGGGAATCCAGGGTATACCCCGGCTGGCCCCTAATTCTCTCCTGCCAGGAATCCCTCCCCCAACCTGAGCAACCTCTAAGAGACAGGGAGGGCTGCTGGTGCGGAGCTTGTCTGTGGGCGAAACAGCTCACCATGTTGGAAGGAGAATTGGGTCTTTGGGAGCCTCTCTGGCCTTGAGCCAGCCCAGGACAGGCATCAAGGAGGGCCAGGCAGCCAAGGTGCTTCTGCCTGGCAGGAATTCAGGATGCCAGATGCCGGGAGCAGCCACCTTGGCTGGGTTCCCTGTGCTTAGACCCCATAAGGCCCCTCCCCTTCCCCACGTGTGGCCGTGGTTGCCTTGCAGTCATGTGGGCGGCAGCCACATTTCCAAAGGAATAGGAGCTGCAGGCAGGCCAGATGGAAGCAATTGCCAAGGGAAAGCAGCAGAGGTGGGGGCTGGGGGGCTGGGAGGGCCCGCTGGGAAGGAGGGAAGGAGGAAGGAAGGAGGGAGGAGAATCCTGTCCTGCCTCACCCTGCCCAACCGAGAAAGCGGACAAGCCTGTGCTCAGGGTGCGGGCCCAGCCAGGATGTAGGGTTCGGGAGAGCACTCAGAGCCCAGGGTTTGTGTTCCACCTTTGACACTAATATACTGTGGCCTTGAGCAAACCCCTTCACACCTTTGAGCTGGGATCTGTTTCTTCATCAGGCAAAATGAGCAAACTCCAGGGGGCAGTTGAGAACTGGGCTGAAAAGTGAAGGTTTTGGAAGCAGGCCTGGATTTGAGTTCTAGCTCTGCTACTTACGAGCTATGTGACCTTGGCCAAGTAACTTAATCCTTCAATCCTCCATTTCTTCATTTATAAATGGGCTTAATTACAGGGTTGTGTGAGGCTCACATGAAGTGATGTAAAGCGTCTAGCACATCTTTTTTTTTTTTAAGTTTATTGAGCCAGGTTTTTAATAAGTGCCTGATTGCTAAACGGTAATATTTTTGTTATTTGCTGAGGCCATTTTCATTATGGGGACAGCTGTTCACCTATGCTGCAGTTGGCAGAGGACGCAGAGCACAAGTAGGGTCGCTGCAGACCAGCATGCCCTAGCACTCTCCAAACTGGTCCCAGCACTCTTTGGGGCTGCCTCCCCTAAACAGGAAAGCAAGATCCTGAGGACCCCAACCCCCATGCACAGGCTTGAATGAGCTGCAGGTGGGACAAAGGGACTCTCCTACTCAGGTGTTTCTGGGCTTCTGCAGCCAGGCCTTCCTCACAATCAAGGCCCAGGTGGGAAACTGAAGGCCCAGCCAGACCCACACCTCACTTCAGCGCAAGCAGCAGCAACCTCCTCCTTGCTGGGCCAGCAGCGGAACCCAGGGCTTCCATCTAGGGCAATCCTATCATCTTTCTGCAGGGCAGTGTGAGACGCAGGGGAACAGAGATGGGGTTGTGGCCTGGCTGTAGGTCCCAGGTAAAGGGCTCGGCCTACGCTAAAAACCCACAGCTCTGGAGGCTCACACCCTCTAACTCCGAAAAGCAACAACCCAAGCAACTCTTTGGGGGGAAATTCAGCCCCTGCAGGGCTCAGGGGCTCCGGTCGGAGGCGGACAAACACTTGGCTAGGGCCTGGACATCGCATGCTGCTGCTACCACGTGAAGCTACACTGACCACTTCCTCAGTCTGCAGAATAAAGGACATCATTCACACACCTCCATCCCCGAAATGTGGCAGGGGTTAGGGGTGATTCTGAGGCCAGGGACAGCCAGTAGCCCATCCAGGGCCACTTAGGACACTCATACAGTAGCACTGAACACCTCTGGGAAGGGGGCAACAAAGAAGAGGGGGTTAATGACAACAGTCACCCAAATCCGCCTGCACTCACCATTTCCTCCCGGCAACCAAAAGCTTCAGGTCAAGGTCGTGGGTCTTGAGAAGGAAGGAGGATCCCAGGGTGAGGGGAACACAGAGCGGGAGCTAAACCACCTACAGCGGCCTGCTGCTGGGAAACGTCCAGCCGGCCCAGTGCGACTGAACTGAGGGGGCAGGAAGCAGTGGCTGTGTACTTGGGGTGTCCCACCCTGCACTGCCAGACTGCCCCACCTCCAGCATCCAAGGTCCATCTCCGAGAAGCCAGGAGCTGGGCTAGGCTCTGGTGGCTGATTAGATAGCAATCTGTAGGCTTGGACTTCAGACCCCACTTGTAGCCCAAGCTCCCTCTCCATCCCCTGAGGGTCCCTCAGCCAGCTCCTTTCCCTATCAGCCCAGGGTCTGGAACTTGGCAGGCATAGAAACATTTGTATTAGAGGGATCCCTTCCCTCCAACAGGTGGTGCAAAGCTTTGAGCCATTCTGAGAAGAATTCCCAATTCCATTGGGACAACCCCTGGAGCAGCCTCTGAGGAGGGACCCAGAGAACGTGCCCAAGTCAGACCTGGGGTAGCCCCCAAGGCAAGGGCAGATGGCGGCCAGTGGGGAGTAAGGACAGAATGACACCTCAAGATGGAGCACAGAAAGGGGGTCTGGCCTCTGCTCCTGCCGGGGATTAAAAGTCCAGAAAGGAGCAGATTCTTAGTTCTATCCAGAAAACTGATTCTAGGAGTCTAACGAGGTTGGGAGGCTGGCGGGGGCACCGCACTCTGTTCCTGAGAAGCAGAGGGCCAGTCACTGCTTCAGTAGGGAAGACAGTCCGGAGGCACCTCAGCCTGGGCGGTCAACTCACAGGGAAAGCGGCCCTGTTGTCTCTGAACAACAACCTATCCCCCAACTAAAGACACCCACTCTGCCCAAAGTCCAAGCTGGCAATTTCGAATTCACTTTTCTAACTTCTCCTTCCATGTGTGCCCCCTCACAACCTCGGCTGCCATCTTGGAGTCTGGGGGATCTGGCCCCAACTCCTGGCAAGCTTCCCACGTCTTGACGGAGCCCAGGCCCTAAGATCACCCACCCAGCACAATGGGCGGGGCACAGGAGCAGGGCAGGGAACGGTCCCAGGAACCCGGGACACCCGAGCTTGGTCAAGGGGCATTCCCAGACCAGCTCTCAGCAAGCAAAACAGCCTCCCGAGTTCATTTCTAGGCCCCAAACAGCCGGCGCGTCCCTGGAACCCGCTCTAGAATTATCGGGCAGCTTTGGAGAGTAACAGCATGGGAGAAATACTACCAATAGTGAACATTGATACAGCTCTTCCTCCGTGAAGGTGCCTTTCAAAGCACTTAGCACATACCAACTCATTTAAAATCTCCCTGGCAGATGCCAGGGCCAGGACCTAGAGGAGGGGGACGGGTCCGTCACAGCTCAGGAGAGAGTGACACACGTGTGTGTCTCTTGTGAGAACTCAGCCTGTACCAGGCCTGTTCCCAAAGTTCACAAAGAACGAGTCCGCCTGAGCCTGGCTTCCACGCGGTACCTCCCTCCGGCGGTGGAAAGTACAGGCTTCCCCAAGAAGCCTGTGGGGGTGCCAGCCTGTGGGTGGCCATGAGGTCAGACAGGGCACAGCTGGGCACCCGAACACTGCCTACACTCCCAGCCTTCTGGCAGCAGTTCCCTTAAGCCAGGCCCTCGGGACCCAGGCTGGGGAGCAGAGGAAGCAGCCACAGTAGGTCAGGCCTCACGCTGCCCAGACAGAGCCTCCCCCCAGGACTGGGAATGGAGGGGCAGTGCTGGCAGACATGTTGGCAGTTCTGGGCTGGCCGGGAGGTCCCTGCCAGCCAGGCCCCTGAGGAAACGCCCACAGCAGACAGCGGAGCCCACTCCCCCATCGCATCCCTCCCACTGCTCACCACCCATGCAGCTCTGAGGCACAGTGGCCTAGGCCTGACGACCCCCATAACTTGGCCCTAGGACTCTGGGCACTGTCGGCCTCCCACTGACAACTCCACCTTTGGGTCCTGATCAGCGACCTTGCGACTCCTGCACACAGGCGGACCCCGCAAAGCCTGTCACCTCCAGCACAGTCAGCTCCCAAGAGCTGGACCTGATCGGGGTAGTTGTGGGAGAAACCATCGTTCGAGGATGCTGGAGGTGGGGGCCGCCGCTGAAGTCCGGGCGCAGGGCTGGAGGAGTGGGGGCGGAAACTTTCCGCAGGACTGTCCCGCTTGCTCACTCCATGGGAGCGGAGATGATCCGGCTTCCCGCGAAAATCTGGTCCAGGGAAAGGGACCCCGGAAAGCAGCTCCGCAGGGCTGTGGCCGCCCCACCCCGACCCGCGCTGCGCCCACGTGCCGGGCCCGACCCCCTCCTGGAGGCGCGGCGCCGGCTGAGGTCAGGCGACCGAGGACCCCGCGGCTCCCCGCCCCGCCCCGCGGGCCCCCGCGCACGGCCGCCGCGTACTCACCCTCGCGGGTGGAGCGGGGCGGGGCAGCACAGTTCCGCGCGCAGCTCCGATCCGCTAGGCGCACCGACCGGCGGCGCAGCGCTGGCGCGACGGCTCCGCTCGGCCCGGTCCCTGTCCCGGGCGCGGGGCCGGCCTGGGAGCGGGCGAGTCCGCCTGCAGGGGAGGTGGGGGCCGGGGCTCGGGCTGAGGGCGGGGAAGGGGTTGGACACGCTTGCGCACACGGCGGCCCGACTCCCAGGAGCTACCGGGCGGGGGAGAAAGGGCGGGGTGGAGGAGGGGGGAAGGGGGGAAGGGGGGAAGGGCGGGGGCGATGCTGCGCGGTCACCGACTTGGGATGGTGTGCGCGCCTCCGAGGCCCGGACGGAGGCGAGCAGGGGCGCCGGGGGTGCCGGAGGGGCGGAGAGGCGGAAGAGGAGGCCTGATGGGGTGAGCACAGGGCCAGGGCAGGCGCTGCCTGTGAGTGGCGCCAGGGTGGGTATGGCCAGCGCAGCCAATGCGCACCCTCCCGGGAACAATGAGAAATCAAGAAAGGGTTCAGTGCTCTGTCGCACGGGCAACCGTGTCCTTCCCTCACTGGGGAAACTGAGGCAGAGGGGAGGTAGGTCCTTCTTCCGGGAGCCTATGCTTCCCATGCCCCATGCACGCAAGGCAGCCAATCAGTCCCCTGGGCCCAGACGTGGGCCCTTCCTCTGCTTCGGTTGGGGCCTGCCACCTCCCAACTGCTCCCTCTGCACCCCTCACTTGCATACTCTTTATCTTGGCCTCAGAAAGTTTCTCAGTTTCCTTTCCGTTATTGAAGGCGCCAGGCATCCTGTCTCCAGGAAGAAACCCCTGGGCCCCCGACCCTGGTTCCTTGGACCGAGGCATTACCCCAATAAACCTGGGAACTGCCCAGGCTGCAGAACAGTTCAGAAGTCACCCTGCAGGACAATCCACAGCCCCCTAGGCCAGTCCCTTTCGTAGGTCAGCACGGTGTTTCCGGAGCCCCAAGTGTGAACAGCCTTGTGCCGGCAGCGCCAGGGTCTCCAAGGAAAGTGTCAGACCCATTCCCTGTCCCCAGGAAGCTTACCATCCAGCAGCACAGAGAAGGCTCACCATGGACTCCATTCAAGAACGAGGCAGGATAGGATGTGACTAAGTGCAAGGTGTGAGTAACTGACAGTAAGTGCAAGGGGGTTCAGAGAAGTGGCAGCTCCAAGCCTGCTGCAGCTGAAGCTGTAGGACTTATCTGTCAAGAACCCCCAACTCAGGAAGCTCTGCTCCAAATAAGCTGAATAAGGAGAGTCTGCCTCCAAGTTGTTCCTCTGCAGCTGACTGTGCTCCATCCTAAATCATTCCTTGCACGGGCAGAAGCTGTTTGGCATTTCACCAGTGTCTCATTTTGTTTGAATATGGCTCCTTTGGCTTAATCAGTCAAACATAGATTCAACAACTGTTTATTTATTGATTGATTATTTTGAGACGGAGTCTCTGTCGCCAGGCTGGAGTGCAGTGGCGCCATCTTGGCTCACTGCAACCTCCGCCTCCCAGGTTCCAGTGATTCTCCGGCCTCAGCCTCCCAAGTAGCTGGGACTACAGGCGCCCACCACCACGCCCAGCTAATTTTTGTATTTTTAGTAAAGACGAGAGTTCACCATGTTGGCCAGGATGGTCTCGATCTCTTGACCTTGTGATCCGCTCGCCTTGGCCTCCCAGAGTGTTGAGATTACAGGCGTGAGCCATTCAACAACTATTTATTGCATGCCCTCTCCAGGCCTGGAGTTAAGCTGGGTATAAAGAACACAGTGACTAAGTCCCTGCCTTGGGCAAGTCGAGGAAGAGGGAAGAGCCTCCTTGTTCTACAGATGGGAAAACTGGCCCAAAGGGAGTAAGCAGCTGCCCTCAATAACTAGGTGAATCTGGCAGAACTGATCCAAGCATCAGCCCAGCCTCTAAACTTGGCCATTTGATGAACTAGATCTAAGCACAGTGTGCAGTTCTTTTCGTGAATCACGTAAATGTCACTCTACCAGAAAATGGAACTTTAAGAACCAGCATTTGTTCCTGGAGACCTGAGTTCCAACTCTATCTCTGCCACTAAATAGCTTTAGTTTTCTTACTAGGGGGGAAAAATGGAAATAACTGCTTATTGAAGGGCCTATTTGTTGGCATTAAATCAGGCAATGGATGCGAATTTGCTTTGAAAGCATAACTTGCTATATGTAAGTGTGTGCTGTTACTATGCAGGTGGCATGCCTTTTCTAACCTATAAGCTGTATTCAGGCCTCTCCCCCTCCTTCCCCCAGCTTATCCCAAGCCTGGTTACTAGGTGCCCAGAAGCTAACTGTAATTCTGCTCCCCTCAGGTTAGGCCACAATGTGCTTACTCATGATGATCTTTTCCCTCCAGTTTCTTAACAGCACGGCCAGAAGCTTAGCTCACTGCCTAGAAGCCATATCATCTTTGGGGCAGGAGGGAAGCAATTCTGGTGCCTTTCTCTCTTCTTCTCTTCTTTCTTTCTCTCTCTCTTTTCTTTCTTTTTCTTTCTTTCTCTCTCTTTTCTTCCTTCTTTCCTTTCTTCCTTCCTTTCTCTCTCTTTTCTTTTCTTTCCATCTTTCCTTTCCCTCTCCTCTCCTCTCTCCTCTCCTTGTGCTTTTTTGACCCCAGGCACCCCTTTGGTGCAACTACAGCACATTATGAGCAGCTCAGCAAGAGGCAGTAGGATGGGGTAAGCAGGGCTTTGGCCCATGGGGACCATTTCTTTTGGATGTTAACTGTGCCAAAGTGGGGCCAAGGTAACCTGAGGAACATGCCCCTTCCAAGCCATCAGTGCTGCCTCCATTCCCATTTCCTTTGCCTCCCAAACTCTCCTGTGTTTCTCCTTGGTGGAAGTGGCAGGACACCTCTGTGCTGGGGCAACCAGAGGGGCCTCAGGAGCAGAGGGAGGAGCAGGTGCATCTAGACCTGGGAAGCCCTGGCCCTGCGGCCCTTCTCTGGCAGGAGTGGGTGTGAGCAGCAACGTGGAACAGCTCCTGTCTCATGCGCCACGTTAGTATCCTGCCCACCAAGAGGAGGGAACAGCAAGATGTGTTTGAGGAAGAGATTCACCCCATCCAGCATCTCAGAGGCTTTTAAAAATAGCAGCTCCAGGATGGTATTTCAGCTCCTATTTTTATCGGATTTCTATGGCTGGACCATGGAGCTGAGCTGTTCCCAGGGTTCTCAATAGCAAGGGACATCACTGTTGTTGTGTTAGCTGAAATGCATTCCAGGAACCTGTAGGCTGAAAGAGATCCTGAGAAGTCATTGCACGCAGCCCCTGCCTCTGTTTAGGGCCACAGTCAATTAACCACCAAAAGTTTATGGCTTTTTTCCTTAAAACCTCTTGGTTGGCCAGGAGCGGTGGCTTATGCCTTTGGGAGGCCGAGGTGGGCAGATCACCTAAGGTCAGGATTTCGAGACCAGCCTGCCAACATGGTGAAACCCCATCTCTACTAAAAACACAAAAATTAACCGGGCGTGGCGGTTGGTGCCTGTAACCCCAACTACTCAGGAGGCTGAGGCAGGAGAATCACTTGAACCCGGGAGACGGAGGTTGCAGTGAGCCGAGATTGAGCCACTGCGCTCCAGCCTAGGCAACAGAGTGAGACTCTGTCTCAAAAAATAAATAAATAATAAATAAATAAATGAAACTTCTTGGTTCCATGCGTAGTCTAGCATTTCATAGCGCTTCTAATCAGGAAGTTATTTTTAATATTGTCTTTGTTTGGTCTGTTATACGAAGTATAGACTGGGTGGCTTATAAGCTACAGAAATCTCTCACAGTTCTGTAGGCTAGAAAGTCTGAGATCAAGATGCCAGCAGCCTGCTTCCTGGTTCACAGGTCATCTTCTCACTGTAACCTCACAGTGAGGGGAAAGGCCTAGGGGTGACTCTAGGATCTCTTCTATGAGACACTAATCCCATTAATGGGGCCCCCCACCTTCATGGCCTAGTCACCTCCCAAAGGCCCCACGATTGCCTTGGGGGTTAGGATTTCCACATATGAATTTTAGGGGAACACAGACATTCATGCCCAAATATCTCTAGTTCCATCCTTTTGGTCACTCTCAGACCAGAACATTTACTGAGTGATTACTATGTCCCACAAAATTCTTATTTAACCCTCACAAAAACCCTCTGGGGGAAGCACTGTGATCACTCCTATTTCATGAGCAGTTATGTAACTTGCCCCAGATGAGACTTGGTTATGGCACAGATTCTGTTGGAGCCATCCGACCACTCTGCTTCCCAAACAGGGGAGGAACAGAACATTAAAGATTTTCTTGGCCTTGGCTTTCATTTCTTCATCGTGGTTCTGAAGGGAAAATTGGCTAGAGTCCTAAATGTATGTGGGGGCCCACACTCGAAGCTCAGTTCTCAGTGCCAGCCACACTGAGCCCTGGTCTCCCTAACTTCTGGGCCTTTGCTCTGCTTGTCATTGGGCTGATGACCAAGATCCAGCCTAGAGCACAAGAAAACAAACACTGCGTGATCTCACGTGTAGAACCTAACAAAGTGGAACTTAACAGAAGCAGAGAGTAGAATGGTGGTTATCTGTCGGAATGGGGAGATGGTGAAAGAATGCAAACTTTCAGTTGGGTGGGAGGAAGAAGTTTCAGAGATCTATTGTGCCACATGGTGACAATAGTTAATAACAATGTACTGGGTGGGGCGCGGTGGCTCATGCCTGTGATCCCAGCACTTTGGGAGGCTGAGGCAGGCAGATCACTTGAGGTCAGGAGTTCTAGACCAGCTTGGCCAACATAGTGAAATTCCGTCTCTAGTAAAACTACAAAATTAGCCGGGCTTGGTGGTGCATGCCTGTAATCCCAGCTACTCAGGAGGCTGAGGCAGGAGAATCACTTGAACCCGGGAGGCAGAGGTTGCAGTGAGTCGAGACTGCGCCATTGCACTCCAGCCTGGGTGACACAGCAAGACTCTGTCTCAAAAAAAAAAATAAATAAATAAAATACATATATATATATACTGTATACTTGAAAATTGCTCGCAGAGATTTTAATGTTCTCAGCATTACAAAATGGTATGTGAGATAGTGCATATGTTAATTAGCCTGATTTAGTGATTCTACAATGTATACATATAACAAAACATCATGTTGTACACCATAAATATATACTATTTTTATTTGCCAATTAAATAATTTTTTTTTTTTTAAGTTGTAGTCTGCAGGTTTAGCTTTTCGGGACTGAAGCCTCATAGCCCCTCCACTTCAACACACTCATCAGCATTGTAATTACTTTGTAATTAATGCCTGTGTTCCTCACTAAATTGTAAGCTCCACATGAGCTCTGCCTCCAAGTGCTTGCAAAAAAACCAAAAGGGGGTGGGGCTAGATGCTCCAAACCTGTTTATTAAATCATATTGAAACACTTGAAACAGATTTCGTTCCTGCTTATTTTCTAACAGTGGTTAAAACTTGGTAACTTCAAGTTGACATGGATTTCCAAATTCAATGTAATGTCAATAATATTATAATAGAACACACTTAGGGTTGCCAACATTTATTTTGTTAGGCAAGGCTATTTTAAAAACAACTATCAATAATTATCACTATCTACTTATTTTAAAAAGTACGTTTTAACCTTATCTATACACGTTTGGAATAAAAACAGTCCTTCCTGAGAAGGGAGAGTTGGCAGACCTACATCAATAAAATAAATATATTCAAATGTTTTGGGTCTGGGAGCATTACAAGAGAAACATTTTCAAGTATTACTTCGTATGTAGTTGTTTCTTATTTCTCAGTTCGGGGATCTGTATTCAACAGGGACATGGAATGGGGAGCCTGAGATGGTATTTTTCTGTTTCATGTTGATAAATAGAGACCACTCAGCAATTTTGCTCTATTAGGAAACTTTGAGGCAAACGGAGAGAAGCCAAGGAACAATAGCAGTCATGCCTCCAACTGCTTCTTTCCTTCTCCAACCAAGCCAGAAAGAATGTAGGCCAAGTGTTGGGGCTAAAAGCCAGTCGTGGAGCCGTCCAGGATTTATCTAGGAAGGGTGACATCTGCCACTGCTCCAGCAGAGCGGGGGCATGGCATGCTTCTGTGGGCACACAGTTCAACACGTGAGGCACACTGCAGCACACAGGACCAAGGTGTCATGCTGCCAGACAGGCACTGGCATTTGCCATTTTGTCAAGGCAGGGCTGCAGATTGTGGCTTGATCAGGACAGAAGGATGATGGGCTCTTAAGTGATAGCAGGAGGAAAGCATGAGGTAGAGGGGCGGGTCCTTACTGTCCATCCCCTGCCTGAGATCCAGGATGCCTCATTCAGAGCCTAGCTCTGGTCCTCCATTTACCACATGTTTATTGAGCACTTATAGGTGAGTCACCACCCTAAGTTCTGGGGAAACGGTGAACAAAAGGCCAGAAGTCTTGCTTCCTGGAGCTGACGTTCACTCCATAATGCTGGACAAGACATCCTGAGCATTTCTTTGTAAAAAGGAGTGAGAACGTGGGTCATGAAATGACCTGCTATATGAACATAGTGTTATAATGTTGCTTTGTCTCAAAGGTTGGTTTGCTGAGCCAGGTAGTGTCTTAGGGGCCAGGGATACAGAGATAACTGAAACAAAGCTCCTGCCCTCAACACCCGCTCAGTCTAGTGGGGAAAGCGGAAAACTCACCAACAGGAACAAAAGGAGGCACTATATGCACAGCTATCATCCTGAGTTTCCCAGGAGTCTGATGTGAAGGTCACCCTACAAAGACAGACTATGCTTTTAGGAGTTTCAACAGGGCTTGGCAGAGCAGCCATCCCTGGTACACTCTAGACCTTGAGGGTGATAAGCCCAAAGAGGGTTGGATTGAGGGAGGGAGCTGCATGGGGACCTGGCGATTACAGCAGCAGAGCACTGACTGGCTCTGAAGGGGAACCCTTGCCAGGCTTCTACCAGAGGCTTGTCTTTCCATGTACAAGAAAAGTTAAGTGGAGGCCTGGAGAGGGGCCCCCTTCCGTACCGTGGTGAAGATGAACGAGGCTGGGAGAGGAGTCAGGGGATGCCATCCCAGAGAGGCCCCTCCCCACAGAGTGGGCAGAAGGAAGACAGAACTGGCCAGCCCCTTGGGGGAGTGGAGAAGCCTTCCAGCGTGTGGGTCCCTGTCTCCATGCCCTGCCTCTCCAGACCCGAGTGCCTGGCGTCTGCTGTGACTCCCAGCCTTGTCTGTCCCATTGGGTGAACTCTGTCCCATCTCTCTTGCCCCTCAAACCTTTATTCATCCAGTGTCAAATTCCTATCCACCTTCCTCCAGGGGCCAGGCGCTACAAGAGGAGGGGAAGGAACGGCAAGGTCAGCAGGAGGCCACCGAGCCAGACCCTCCAGCGGCACCACTGGGGGCTGGGCAGGAGGGCATGGGCTCAGGCCGCAGGGAAAGGCTGCTCCACTGGGAGGCCTCCCTCTGCTCCATGGCGGTGCTGGAGAGGGAGCCCGTGTTTGCTTGTCGGCACCACATCTGCTTTCAGAGGGGGAGCGGGTCACTTCTTTCCCCTGGACCTGGAATGGGCACAACTGAGACCTAGGGAGCATTCCTGCAAGCGGGACACTGCTCTGGGAGGAGACCTCTATCCAGCTTCCTGCCCCCAAGACCCCAGCAGCTGCTAGTGTCACTGCCCACAGAAGTATTTGCTTAGCCCAAGAGTCAGTCAGATGTGTGGTGGCCATGAAATGGATCCTGCTGGTTCTGCCAGACCTCCCTGCATCGGTCACCACCTCAAAGTTCCTTGGCTGCAACTCCATGTTGCCTGAATCTAGGGACTGTTGAAGTACTACAGGGGGCTGGGCACCGTGACTCATGCCTGGAATCCCAGCACTTTGGGAGGCCAAGACAGGTGGATCACCTGAGTCCAGGATTTGGAGATCAGCCTGGCCAACATGGTGAAACCCCATCTCTACTAAAAATACAAAAATTAGCTGGGTGTGGTGGTGCACCCCTGTAGTCCCAGCTACTCGGGAGGCTGAGGCAGGAGAATCACTTGAACCTGGGAGGCGGAGGTTGCAGTGAGCCTAGATGCGCCACTGCACTCCAGCCTGGGTGACAAAGCGAGATTGTCTCAAAAAAACAAAACAGAACAAAAACAGCTGCAGGGAAGAATGGCTGAGTAGAGGCCAGTGGCTTCCTTGTGCCTCATCCGAACTCCCTGAAGGCTGAAGCAGGTCCCTGAGGCTTTCTGACCACACCCTCCACTTCCCGCTGTTTCTTTTTTATTTATTTATTTATTTATTTTGAGACGGAGTCTTGCTCTGTCACCCAGGCTGAAGTGCAGTGGCTCACTGCAACCTCCACCTCTCAGGTTCAAGTGATTCTCCTGCTTCAGCCTCCCAAGTAGCTGGGATTACAGAAGCCCACCACCACACCTGGCCAATTTTTCTATTTTTAGTAGAGATGGGGTTTCACCATGTTGGTGATTCTGCTGTTTCTAAGGAGTCTCTCCCAGGGCCACAGGGGTCCAGAGCAGACCCTGAGACCCTGAAGCAGGATGGCTGCACCTGCGCTACCACCTGCACGTGCAGAGGCTAGTCTCTGAATGAGGCTGCCTGGTACTCAGGCAGGGGATGGAGAGTAAGGACCACCCACTGTGCCTCAAGCCTCCCCCGTGCTGTCACTTAAGAGCCTACCATCCTGCCATCCCTGAGAGCTTCCCAAGCAAGGCACAAAATCCACAGCCCTACTCTGACAAAGTGGCAAATGCCAGCCCCTCTGGCAGCATGATGCCTTGGTCCTGTGTGCCGGAGAGAAAGCCTTGTGTGTTTACTTGTGTGACCGCCCATACAAGCCATGTCCCTGCTCTGCTTGAGCAGTGGCAGGTGTCACCCTTCCCAGGTAAGTCCTGATGGCTCCCTAAACTGATCTTCAGCCTCTGATGCTTTGAGGTCCCTTCCTGGTCTCAAGATCCTCTGAACGTCTGCCTCTGATAGGCCTTGAACCCGAGCCGCCTCCGGGCTTTTGTATTCAACTGCAACCATATCATTTGCCCTTTGCTGATTCACTGTTTGGCACTTGATCTTCTGGCTGCTTCATGTGAGTCTGTTTTGTCTTTCTGCCGAGATAAAAACTCAAGGCCGGGGACTCACTGACCAAATAACAAAGCAAGGCAGGCTTTTCAGGCTTGCATAATCTGATTCATATTAAAACCCGCCCATTTCCAGGCACCAGGCCCCTATCCTCGTCAACAAGAAGTTTATCAACAGGGTTGACTGACTCACAGGGAGGTGTGACCTCACTGCTGGAAGGAGGAAGTGCCATCAGAAACCTCTATAGATAATTTCCTGAAAGGTTCCAAGTTTGGTTTTTTGGGGAACTCCTCAAAGGAGAGGTGGATGGCAGAGGAAGGAGGAGGGGAGAGGGGGAGGAGCAGAATAAGGAGTGCAAACAGGAGAGGCACAGAGTGGGGACAAGGAAGCCACCATGGACGGTGAGCCCTGGGGCTTGGAGAAGGCCTTTGGCACCCTTCCAGGGCAGTTCCCACCCGTCAGTTGAAACCACCACCTGGAGACTTTCCACCATTCTCAAGGCCTTCCCTACAGGTTCTACCCACCCACTCTCCCCCACCATCTGTCTGCCTCCCAGGCCACACTGTCCACACTGAGTGAGCCCACTAGTTTATTCACTACTAGGAATAAGCCGGTACAAAATACATTTTTAGAAAATTCACTTGGAGATAAAAAATCTTGTCCCCACTCCTCCCCCAATCCCACACATCTGTGCTCTTCTGCCTGAGTTAATTCAGCTTTGCTGAGCCTCCTGCAAGAGCTTGAGCCAGGGGGTCGTCGGCCCTGAGGGCGAAGGTGAGCGTGCGCTGCTGGTAGTGCCTGGGGTCACACTCCAGGTTCTCGATCACCTCAGCCAGCAGGTGGGCCCGCTCCACGCCTGAGCCGGGGGCCTCGAAGCCCAGGGCGGTGAAGTGCACGTGCAGGTGGTAGTAGGAGGGCAGGTAGTGCAGGTATACTCGCAGACGGTCTCCCTTCATCTGGTAGCGCTGCAGGATGGCCTCCTGATGAGACAGGGGCAGGCAGGCCAGGAGTCACCGTGCTGTCTGAGGCCCGGCGCCATGTCCCCACCGAGACCCTCCTCCCGTCTGAATCCCGGGTTGGCCTGGGACAGCTCATAAAAACCCTCCGAACAGCTCTCTGCCTGCTGTCCGCTTCAGCTTCCTCTGTCTTCTAGTCTAGGAAATCCACAAGTGCAGGTGACAGCAGCAAAGCTGAGACTCTTTCTCCCAAAAGAAGGGGGGAGCGGCCTCAATCAGCATTCCCCACCCAACGTGGATAAAACACTGGCTTCCTCAAACAGCTGCTGCCGGGAATCTTGGAAGGTCCAGTGTCTACAGACAGGCCCCAGACTCCCAAGACTATGGGGACTTTCATGATTTAGGAGCCTTTAATCAGTCATGCAGTGGATGGGAGGAAGCCTCATTCTCTCTTTTAGCACAGGACAGGGTGGAGCTTGGAAACAATGAAGATGGGGATGGGGCTATGCTGAGAATTTGGTGAAAGAGCAAGGACTGTGGAAGGGGTGTGGGAGGGGCTGCTCCCACACAGACCCGGGGAAGTCTCGGTGGGCTCCTTGCAGAAGAGGAAAGCGTTGACTGTGGCCCTGGCTCCCTCTGCCCACCTCCGCCTTGCTCAGGGGTGGGTATTTTTCTACCAACCTCCACCTTCAGGAGCCTGCCAGGCATAGAATTAAGCGGAGACTCTTATCTCCACTGTGGGCAAATCACTGAGGTGGTCAGAGGTGAAGAGAAAAATACTAGGGCCTCAGTGGGCTCAGTATACACCCCAGAACCGTGTTCTGCATTTGGAGCTCACCCCAGGAATCTCTGCAGCAGGGTGGGACCAGGGCCAAGGCACCCAAGGGGCATCCTGGAGTAAGTGAGGTCTGCCTGCCAGGGCGGAGCTGTCAGAGCTCCTTGGGCAGATCAAAGTGTTGACCTGGCATCTCCCCAAGAGAAAGACACCATTCTCTGCCATTTTTAATATCCAGGAACTGCTTCAGGATCTGAACAAGTCACCCCACAAAGGTAAAGGCAGCTGAGGGGTGGTGCCATGGGTGGGCAGGAGGGAAGACAGATTGGGGCCCAGCGGCAGGGGGAAGCTGGGTGTGGGCAGAGCCTTTCCTCCAGGTCTGCATTAACACCTCGAAGCAGCACTGGTCAAAAAGGGGCCAACCTCTCTCCTGGCTGGGCATCGTTGTGACTGCTAGCTCTGGCGTGTTAGGCAGATCATCACATTTCAGAGTAGAAAAAAGACTGAGACCCAGCCCCTAGGATGGTGGATTTAGAAGGGATCCATCTAGATAATGTGGTTTAGGGAGGTGAAGTGACCCACCCCCGGCCACTCAGCTGGTTAGGGTCCAAATGTCAGGCCAGGACCACACCCAAGATTCTAGACACTCTTCCCCTATCCCCCCCTGCTCCTGGGCTCTGTTTAGAGCCCCGATAATTTCATTCAATTCAACAAATATCCCAGACAGAAAGTATCCCAGAACACCAGGTGCTACAGAATTCAGCCTGTTTTCAATCTAGACAAGGAGACACATGTGTACACACATATCGAAGTCATGTGCCCATACTCCCAAGAAACTCTGGCATGATGTGGTAGTCATGGTTGTCGTGAGAGAGACAGGTGATCCTGGAGTAGGAGGGGCCAGGACTTAAGGACCAGAGTCTATGGGGTGAGGGGTGGAAGTGCATCCCGGATGCAGAAAGCCTGAGGAAGGCGTGTGAGGGTGAGGAAAGGTGGCTGAAAGCAGAGCTGGGGCGCCAGGCAGGACCAGGGACAAAGAGCCCTGCTCTTCAACCTGAAGAGCCTAATGGGGTCCCCGAGACTGGCATCCAGAGAGAAGTCTCTCCAAGATGGACTCTGGGAAGGGTGAGGAAGGGGGCCCAGGAACACACTGGAATCTGAGTCTAATTTCCCTGGGCTTCCATGTGGTTTGGTGAAGCCGCTCACCTGCCCCTGGTGGAGGATGTTCCTGAGCAGCGGCAGGTGCTCCGGAGTAAGGTCGCGTAGGGATCTGATGTCCCGGCGATGGCAGATGGCGATCAAGTACAGGTCATCGAGCTGCGTAGAGAGCAAGGGGAGACCAGGCTCAGCAGGGAACAGACCTGGGGAGGCTGCCAACCCCGGAGTTCTCACGTAAGCCAGGAAGCACCCACCCCTGAGGCCTACAGCGCCAGGAGAAACCCCGCAGCAGGACTGACGCGCCGGCAATGCGCGCATCCGCATACCCCGGGCGTGTGGGATGGTCTGAGAAGCAGGCCTTCTGTGTATGCTTCTTGCTAGAGAATACCATGTGAGAGTTCTTTTTTTTTTTTTTTTTTTGACAGAGTCTCGCTCTGTCACCCAGACTGGAGTGCAGTGGCGCAATCTTGGCTCACTGCAACCTCCACCTCCCGGGTTCAAGCGATTCTTCTGCCTCAGCCTCCCAAGTAGCTGGGACTACAGGTGCGTGCCACCATGCTCGGCCCTTTTTTTTTTTTTTTTTTTTTTTTTTTTTTTGTATTTTTAGTAGAGACGGGGTTTCACCATATTGGCCAGGCTGGTCTCAAACTCCTGACCTCATGATCCGCCCGCCTCGGCCTCCCAAAGTGCTGGGATTACAGGTGTGAGCCACCACGTCCGGCAGACAGTTCTATATACTCACTCCCCAGAGCTGTCAGGGGCAGGGAGCCAGGAGGTTCAAGAAAGAGCAAGGGCAACTCTCTCCCTCCAAGAGTTTACAGTCTCATCACATGTATGCAGGTAGCTCTGCTGTAAGACACAACATAATCCCAGCACAGGAGGAAGGAAAGACTCTAGCTACCTGGAGGAACCCAGGAAGGCCTCCTGGAAGAGAAGGCAGAGGATCAGGTCTAGAAAAAGAGGTAGAATTTGGAGAAAGGATATTCAGGTAGAGGAAACAGAGCAAAGGCTTGGAGGCAAGACTGTATAGGGTACAAATGTATAGGGCATAGAATGTATACATAAGGGGAGAGGAAGCAACTTGATTTATCTGGAGTCAAGGCTCATGAAGGGGTGGAGTGGGGTTTGAAGGCCAAGAAGGGAGCCAAGGGCCAGCTCAGCAGCACACACACACCAGGGCAGTAAGCCTGTTGCTCTCTTCCCCTATCTCACAGGACACCTTCCGGCCGTCCTTCCTGAGCACAGCCTGGCTAAAAACCTGGAGGTCACAACAGTACAAAGAATTAAAGTCAAGATCTTGTGCCGGAGAGCAAATGAACTCTTCCTCTTGCCCAGAAAACCCACCCTGCTCACCTAAACCCTGGCCTTGCCTGGCAATTACATCCATGCGCCTGGCAGGCCCCAGACATCAAGGCTCTGAGGGGCCAGGCACAGGGAGAACCCAGCAGTGTCCTGCCCTTCTGTCTGAGCTACCAGATTCCTTGTGGAGATAATTTGAGGACCATGACTCACCCAACCAAATTTCCTGGGGCCTCAAATTGAAAATTCAGGATGGGCTTTTCTATATGACTGCCTGATATCCAACTATGCCATGGTCTTTACATGCCATGAACATTCTTTCCTGCCAGAGTTCTAAGAATCTGTGTTCTCTGCCTCAGACCTTCTGCAGATGAGCCCACAGGAAGCTCCCACGTGTAGCTGAGCTGCATGCACCAGGCCTCAGTTTGCCCCAAGTCCCCTGTGTACTCTCTCATGGCCTGTGGCCAAGAAATGTACTCTCTCACTTTGGACTTAGGAGTGCAAAGAGAAGCCCAGAAACAAAACTGAACTTGAATTTTGTGTGTGCGCATGCACGCATGTGCACCTGGTGGTGGATGTGTATGTTTTCAGCTGTTCTATGTGTTACTGTAATGGAACTCCCAAATAATAGTAACATTTGTTTCAGATGATGTCTGCTGACAAGTCACAAACATGACTCTAACTCGCAACTCTCTGCTCCACTGGCACAGAATAGGGCATGGAGCCTGGTGCTGGGTGTCAGCCCGTGGTGTTGGGTGTCAGTTAACAGGCTGGGTAAGGCAGGGAAAATAATCCATTCTTTGACATTAGACATGACCTAAAATTTCCTGCTGGCAGCCAAAGGGCCTGCTCGCTCAGAGAAGTGATCTGAAGAAAGCTAGGCCAGGGCAGGAGAGGGCCTCAGGCTGGCGCCCCAGAAGGTGGCCCATCAGTCACTCTGGGAAGACAGATAGACATCGTCAGTCTCTTTTTACAAGTCAAGACAGTAAAATCAAAGTAATAGTTTCCTGGCAGGAAGAAAAAGAATTGCTGGAGCATTGGAGACTCAGCTCTTAACCTCTGGGGTGACTCAAAAGAAGAGTTGCCTGGTCTGAGAACTTTAGACCAAAGAACTTAAATCATATGAACTGAACATGCGTGTGTATCCATATACACATGTACATATATGTTTATATACCCAATACAGAAAGGTCACCAGAGACAAAGAAATAGCAACAATAGTTGTTTTGGGGAAGGGAAAGGAAGGGCTGTGAGGTGAGGGAGCATACTTTCACTGAATATCCTCTGTACTGTGTGCATTTTTGCCACATGCATAAACTAAACCTACAAGAAAATAAACAAATAAAAAAAAAGAATACATAGGTGATCCTTTAAGAGAACAGAAGAAGGGATGTTATAACCTCTAAGGAGGCACAGTCTCTAGCAAACAGGCACCTGATAAATATATGTTGAATGGATGAAAAAATGGATTATCTCTTTAATTCAGGGCCATCAGTTTGGAGACAGTAACTTTCAAGACGAGTGGCAGGAGATTCAAGGTGGCTAGGAAAGCTCCTCAAAGCAAACACCAGGGTGCCTCCCTATCCCCAGCCCTTCCCTGTCCCAAAGACAAAGAATAGAAGCCCAGGCATGGCCTGTCTTCCTGCTGGATACATTGCCTAATTCAAAGAGAATTATCAAATTCAGTGCTGTCAAAAGTCAAATATTTGAGACACTAAAATAGGGCATCATCAAAAGTCAAGTAAGAATTAAGGTTGGGCACAGTGGCTCACGCCTGTAGTCCCAGCTACTTGGGTTGCTGAGGCACGAGAATTGCTTGAACCCGGCAGGTGGAGGTTGCAGTGAGTTGAGATCATGCCACTGCACTCCAGCCTGGGCAACAGAGTGAGACTCTGTCTCAAAAAAAAAAAAAAAAGAATTAAGCAAAGGTTAAGAAGGACCACACCTGCCATCGCTATGAAGCAAAGTGTGACATTTAAGCTGGCCCTTTCATGACCCTTGAGGACAAGTAATTCCAGCCCTGTGGCTGGCAGCCACAGTGCAGCTCCTAAAGCCTTTCCTGTCTTAAAGGGGACAGAGAAAGGGAGGGTCCACTGGCAGGTGAAGCAAAGCCTGCCGGCACTGGAGTCAGAAGGACGGCAGATTTCTCTTCTCTGCCATGGGCTCAAATGCATTCAGGGTTTCTGGAATAGAGATGGATAAGTCTATCTCTTGTTGTCCCTCCTTGGCCTTAAGACTGCAATCCCCTGGCAAGCTCCTCAGTCTTCAAGAGTCTCGTGCGGCAGAAGGTCCTCCTACCCCACACCTCCATGGCCCTGCTGGGATTCTCATTAATGGTGGGCCCCACCTCCTGTGACCCAGGCTCTAACCCTGGATCTCTAGGTGCAGGGCAGCCCCGGGGGACAGATGGGGGTTTGCAGAGCCACCGCTCAGTTTGAGACAAGGGGCCTTCAGGTCCTACCTCTTCAAATGCCTACAGAGCCAGTCCTGGCTCCCTCCTTCAAGGCCTGAAGGTGGCACAGGCAGAGAGAAGCTGCAGGGAAGGGCAGAGTGGATGCAGGCATCCCCTTAGCCTCTCGCTGCAGCGCCCCACACAAGGAGAGCCCTCTTCTTTGAACTTACTTGCTCTAGGAAATCATCAATCAATGCTGCAAGTTTGGAAAATCCCTTCAAATTCTTTCCCACCCCTTGGGCCACATTTGGGAATTCCCACAAGCCACTTGTCAAGAGACGAATTATGCTCACTTGCCTGTGTAACTCTGAGCCAAAATCCCACCCCTTTAAACCCCAAGTCAAAACTGAAGGCCTCACGGGCAGCCACAACTGAGAAAGCAGAGGGAATGAGCCTATGGAGGGGCAGACCTTCTCTGCGAGTCTCTCCAGCCTGTGAGGGGTGCAAAAACTAGATGGGCCCACCAAGAGCAGAACAGCACATCTGAGCCTGGATTACTCCACAGGTGAAAGTGGAGGAGAGATGTCCGTCCGCTCCCAGTGCCCATGCCTGCCTGCCTGCCTACCTCGGCCTTATCCAGGCCCCTCTTCTGTTGCAGGCTGAGCACAGCCAGGTTCCAGTCTGTGGTAAGAACAGCACTCTCTGCAACACAGTGGCTCTGCCAGTTTCTGACCACGTCAGGGTATAAAGGTTTGTGAACTCTCAGGTGTAAAAGAGGTGGTGGTAAGTGATAACTCTGGTGGTGGGCTGGTCTGGGAGACACAGAAGCGCATAGGGAACTGGAAAGGGATACCTGTGAGGGAGGACGGCTCCTCCCAAACCTGCTCCTTAGGAAAGTAGGAGAAGCAGAGGTGCTTGGAGGCCAGGGCAAGGGGCCGAGCGGCCCGAGTGGAAGTCTGGACTAACCTACTCCACAGCTCGGGCTGAGGAGGCGATGCCTTGGGTTGGTCACCATGGTTCCTGCCTGCCAGTGCTTCAGAACACAGGCCTGCCTGGATCTGCTGGTGTCACGGGGAACGGACAAAATGGAAACACCCCACTGAGGGCTCCAGGTGCAGCTGGAAGCACAGGCGGCTGCCCAGACCACTTGGCTGGTAAGGAATGGCCTATGTAGTCACGGGCGCAAACATCACCCCATTTTACCTCTTGGGTGGGAGGACAGCCAGAAAGGGTTTTAAGCTGACCCATTAAAGCAAAAGCACTTAGGTATGACAGGTATTCACCCAGTTCCCACAGAGAGCTCAGGCCAACCCTTGTTGGTTAATTATAATCTGCTTAGAGACAGGCCAGCGTGAGAAAGAGGACAGTCAGAAGGACCCGCACTTGGAGCAGGGTGGCCAGAGACCAAGGCATTCCAGCCAGAAACCTTTACCTGCTGTTGGTTCCACTTGAGGTCAGGGATGAGGACAAAACCATCAGAGGGATCTGGGTTCTCGAAAACAATCCGGTCCGCTTCAGCCTTCTTGTCAAGAATGTTATACACCCACTGAAAGGAGGGGGAGAGAGATGGTTCACAAATACACTCATCACCCCTTGAGAGACACCCCAAACTGAGCTAGGTGCACTCCCTGGCCTCTCCAGGAGACAGGACCAAGCCATAAAAGGCCGCCACACTCAGAGGATCTACATCCGGGCTGCCCTGTCCCTAAGCATCTGTCCTTAGGGGTCCAGAAGGGATTTTCCCCCTTCCCACTCCAGCTGGCACTCAGCCATGAGTCATCACAAGGGTCTCTGCAGCTTGGATGGGGCCAGGCTCTTCCTGGTCAGCATAGTGCACGCGCTCTGCAGAGGCCTCGCAGACCCAGGCTGTGTCTGCCCTTTATAGCAGTGACCCCCTCCACTGCCCACAGGACTCAGGGGAAGAGCTGCCTCCATGGATCCTATTTCACTCTATTCAGGACTATGGGGCAAAGCAAGGTAGGAGGCTGAGGGCACCAAGGTTTCCTTCTGTGGAGGGCCGGCTACCCACCAGGGCAGTGAGAGCCTTTGCCTCTAGCAGCTCATGTGTGCAGGTTTCCCGCCGCACCGGGATTCTCATCAGCAGCGGGCTCAGCACCTCGGCCCGTCTGGAGCTGCTGCAGATGCCGGTTAATCAGCAGTCTCTGCTGACACAGGCCCCGCATGGCAAAGCAGAAATGAAAGCTATGTGGAGACACAGAGACAGCGACCTCACCAAGACCTTTCAGGGCTACCCAGGCTCCTGGCCCTTGTGTCACCCTTGGATCATCTGCTGTCAACAGTTTGCAGAGGACCCTTCCCAGGCCTATGTGGACCCGAGGACATCACTTTACAGAGATGGTCCTGGAGGCCTGTCTGAGGTTAGGAGGCTGCAGGAGGTTGGGCTGAGAAGGCCTTGGGGGTCACAGGCGTCAAACCTCAGTACCCCCAGCTCTTCTCTACTTCCCCCAGCTCTCAGGGCCCTTTGCAAACATGAACTCATGCAGGACAGTGAACTCAGCCCTACATCCGGGGGAGAGACCTGCTGGGAAACCAGAGAGAGGAGTGGCTGAGGACACACTACCGCCCCTTCCTCCTCATAGTCAGAACAGTCTCTGAGCTCACTGATGTAGGAGAAGGAGCCACGGACAGGAGGTAGGCTGGGGAGGCCAGAGAACCGACACTACCAGGCAGCCATCCATGATCCTCCTTCTACTCCCAGAAGTGCTGGACAGGCAGCATCACCGAAGGCCAGGGACACGGGGACTGCCTTAGGGTCCACACAACCTCACACCTTGAGCCCAGAGGGCTGAACACACTGCATTGCATCCTCACCTCTCAGCTGCGACGGACTAGGGGTGAGGGCAGCTGGGCCTTGAGGTCTCCTGCAGCTCTCTACCCACAGGAAGCATTTCAGTTCAGAGGGCCCCAAACCCCTCACAAGGCCCCAAACCCCTGACAAGACCCACAGGCCAGTCACAATGTGGTCCATTCACAACAAAAGACAGGCAGTTCCCAAGAAACTGAATGAGGCCCCTTCCTGGGAGGGGTCTGGAGGACACCCGACAGCCGCTTCCTCATGCAGTGCCTGGGCCAGAGCAATGCATGGCCAGCACATCTACAGAGGCATTTCCTCTCTGACCTGAAATCTCCTGGGAATGTGCTGCTGGAGGAAAAAGCCAGCGGAAATAAAAGGGAGGGAGGGAGATGGCATTCCCTACGGAAAGCCCCAACGCACCCCATAAGCAAGCCTCCCCACGGTCCGTCCCTGGTTCACAGAAAAGCGGCATCTGCCTCTGACTGGTAGAGCGAGCGTGAGCAGGTTCTGAGCCAAGGAGACCTGGTTTTATCTCCCAGCTGTCACTGGGTGAGCAACTGATGCCTCCTTTGTAAAATAGGGCTGATGATATATACGTAAGCATGGTGAAGGCTTTCAGAGAGAACATGCGCATGAAAGCGCCCAGCACAGCCAGCATAAGGGAGGCCCCCTATGAGTGGCAAAGGTGGTGGGATGGTATGCCAGAAGCTACAAGAGTCACTGGGGACAGGAAAAGAGAGAAAGGCGGTGAAAGCAAAGGAGGTGGTGAGAGAGGTAATAAGAGCGGGGCTGGAGGACGAGTGACTGCAGGAAAGGGTGATGACCGTGAGAGCAGCTGCACTCTGCCTGGCACTGCTCTCAGTGTCACAGCAACCCTGAGAGGTGGCTGCTATCATTGTCGCCATTTTGTTGTTGTTGTTGAGATGGAGCCTTGCTCTTTTGCCCCGACTGGAGTGCAGTGGCGTGATCTCGGCTCACTGCAACCTCCGCCACCCAGGTTCAAGCGATTCTCTTGCCTCAGGAGTTAGGATTATAGGTGCCTACCACCACGCCCGGCTAATTTTTATATTTTTAGTAGAGATGGGTTGTTTGTTTTTGCTTTTTGTTTTTTCTGAGCTGGAGTTTCACTCTTGGCCGGAGTGTAATGGCATGATCTTGGCTCACTGCAACCTCCGCCTCCCAGGTTTAAGTGATTCTCCTGCCTCAGCCTCCCAAGAAGCTGGGATTACAGGCATGTGCCACCACACTCAACTCATTTTTGTATTTTTAGTAGAGATGGGGTTTCGCCATGTTGGCCAGGCTGGTCTCGAACTCTTGACCTCAAGTGATCTGCCGCCTTGGCCTCCCAAAGTGCTGGGATTACAGGCGTGAGCCCCCGCGCCTGGACATTGTCCCCATTTTACAGGTAAGGAGAATGCAAGTGCAAGGACGTTCACGCTGGGTCAGCCAATTCCAACCATGAGTATCTGGCTCCTGAGCCTGCGCCCTGGGCCAGGGTACCTGCTGCCTCCTGGGAGAGGCTGCTGGGAAAGTGGGAGGGAGCTGCATCCACAGGAAGCCTCAAGGCCAGAGGCCCAGATAAGAAAGAGAGGAGAAAGAAAGAACAAAATTCACACAAACACAGAGGGCTATGTAATGGGGAGTGCCACCATCTGAAACCAAGTCCAAGAGACCTGGCCAGCCCTGCGGATAAACTGGGCAGTGGGTGATGCCATCAGCTTTCTGCAACTCACCTGGCTGGACTTCTTTGCAGTAGGTGACACTAGCAGCTCCCTCGGTACCCTCTCTCCCGCCCTGACCTCCCATGAGACATCTTGCTCCTTCCTCATCACCTCCTGCTCTCTGCTTCTGCCTGCTGCCTTGCACTTCCCCTCCAGCCATGTGTGGTGTGACCATGTCTCCCAGGTGTCTCAGCTCTGCACATTGCTGTGCCTGTTCCTCTGAACAGTCACCTGGAGTAGAGAATGGTGGCTACCATCCTGGCATCATTCTGTGCTGGAAACAATAGCAGGCACATGATACATGGCACCTCTCTCAACTTCCACAACACCCAGGAGGGAGGAGCCATTAGTTACATTTTTCAGACAAGGAAACCAAGGCTCTGAAATTAAGGACAATGTCACGCTGCTCTTAGATGACAGACAGAGAATCCAAACACCAGGCTGAGGTTGAAGTCTAGCTGGATGACTCACAGACACACATTTGTAACTAGATGATCTCGAAGGCTCCAGATCCAGACATCCCACTGCAGTTTTTACTGGGAAGTTATAAGTACCTCACATCTAAGGAGTCAAATAGTATCTCTGGCTTAGGGCACAGATACTAGGACCAGACTGCCGGGCTTTGAGACCTGTCTCCAAAATGGCTGCTGTGAAGAATAAATGAGGTGCGAGGCTGGGCACGGTGGCTCACACCTATAATCCCAGCACTTTGGGAGGCCAAGGTGGGCAGGTCACTTGAGGTCAGGAGTTTGAGACCAGCCTGGCCAATATGGTGAAACTCCATCTCTACTAAAAATACAAAAATAAGCCCAGCGTAGTGGTGGGCACCTGTAATCCCAGCTATCTGGGAGGGTGAGGCAGGAGAATCACTTGAACCTGAGAGAAGAAGGTTGCAGTGAGCCGAGATCACACCATTGCACTCCAGCTTGGGCGACAAGAGTGAAACTCTGTCTCAAAAATAAATAAATAAATAAATAAATAAATAAATAAATAAATAAATAAATGAGGTGTGATGCACATAAATGCTTAGAGCAGTTCTTGGCACTATGCATAGTAAGTACTCAATAAATTCCAAACTGAACTCACTGTCTTCCATGCAAACCCACTCTTCTGTTTCTGTCCCCTATACTGGGTCATGAATTATCCTTCTATCCACTCATCACCCAACCTCTTCCCTCCCCTCTCCACATTAACCAGTTGCTAAGCCCCATCCAGCCCTGTGAAGACCTACCTCTGAAATTGCTCCAGAATCCTTCCCCACTGTCCCTACCTTGGTTCATACCCATACTGGGCTTTCCCAGTTTTCTTGTTCTATGCTCACCCCAATGCCATCAATTAATTCTGCAAATCGGACCATATTGTCCACATGCTTAAAACTATTTAGGGCACCCTCACCGCCTATGGCAACTGTTCTCATATCTGATGGTTGTTAGAAATATGAGAGAGAGACAGAGAGAGAGAGAGGTTTTCTTAAATGCACAATTCCCAGCTCCACTCCCTGAAGGGTGAGATTCAGCAGATACGGAATAGTGCTCCGTGCTCAGTATTTATGAAAATCCCCAGGCAATCCTAATGGTAAGCAAGGTTCAGGAACTCCTGGCCCCCTGGACAAAGTCCATGTGCCTCTGCCTGGCCCCTGCCTACCATCTCTGTGCTGTCGCCTCTGACCCTCCAGCAGCCCAAGCCCCAGTCACACCAAACTCCTTGCAGCTCCCCCAAAGCATCAGATGATTCCAGCTCTGTGTGCCTCTGGACTTGCTCCTCCCTCCCTCTGTGCTCCTGGTAAATTTCTATTTGTCCTCTAAGACCCAAGGGGAGGATCTTCTCCCTGTGAAGTCCCGACTGTCTGTGCTGGTCACTGTCCCTCTGCATCAGCACGGTAGCTCATCTAGGGATCAGAGTGCTCATCCCATTGTCACAATTGCCCGTTTACAAGTCTATCTTCCCTGTTAGACTGTAAGGATCCTGTCTAGGTTTCATCATCTTGGTGACTCTCCAAAGCCTGGCATAGGACCAGGTCCATAGTAGGTACTCAGTAAACATAATGACTGTTGCCAGTGAAGCTGAGTGCTTGTAAACTAGAAATAGCCAAGAAGGAATACATAAACCGCTCCCGTCTGTCAGGAGCTGGAAGAGTAGTGGAGTTTTCATTGTGCTCTTCTCCGAGTGGAACTGCAGAATGGTGTATAATGAGGAATATACACAGCCAGGCACAGTGGCTCACACCTGTACTCCTAGCACTTTGGGAGGCCAAGGCAGGCAGATTGCCTGAGCTCAGGAGTTTGAGGCCAGCCTGGGCAACATGGCAAAACCCCATCTCTACTAAAAATACAAAAAATTAACCAGGCATGGTGGCGCGCGCCTGTAATCCCAGCTACTCACACCAACCACATCAGGCCTTCCTTACTTGAATCTCAGGTTTGCGCAACCAGCACAACAGAACAACTGTTCCAGGAGATTCCCTAGGACCCTGAACAGCAGAAACTCTAAGAAGGTGGAGATGTAGTTCCTTTCCACTTGGAAAACAGAACAAGTGCTGGGACTTTAAAAACAAACAACCAACCAACAACAAAAAAAAGTGAGTCAGCTTGAGCCAGACGCACCCCGTGCAAACTGCCGCCCAGGGAGACCACGGCTGAACCAGGCTGGGGAAGGGGGTTGGCGGCACACAGGCCTCCCAAGGAAACGTTGTTCCTGCAGGTCCTGCCAACCTCCCCTTCCTTACTCCTCTCGAGTACAATTCACCTTGCAGTGCCCACAGACACAGCACACCCTCCCTTCTTCTGGGTCAGGGAGGAGTGGCTGTGAGTTCCTCACATCACAACACCCTCCACCACAGTGACCTGAATCTTGGGGAGAAAAGTGAGAAATGCTCAAAGAGAACAAGGGTGAACGATAAAGATAAGGAACAGTGTGAGAGTCAGTGAGTGGGCAAGAAACTGACTCATCAATAAGCATCAATCATATTTAACTTTGAGGACTCACATGGGGCCAGTTCTAGGCAGAGGCTCCAGTTGGCACTGGGCCTAGGCCCAGGGAGGAGTCAGGATCTTGGCGCTAAATGGCCTTGCATCTGGCCTGGCCAGACGACTGCCAGCTTGTGAATGGAGTCCCTGCACCGAATCCCCGAGGCCAATGGAGTCCTGCCTTCTTTTGGACGAATGCAAGGGGGAGGGGGGGAGGGAAGAGCTTTTTACTCTGAGACTGAGATCCTGCAGGCCAGTTTGCCACAGGTAAAACCAGGAATAAGAGTCTGGACTGGGTGGGACTAACTCAACATCAGCCTTTTACCCATTCATGGACCCAAAGCAATGGCACAGTCATCCTGAGGCTGGATCAGGGCTACTGCAGAGCAGACACACATTCTTCCAAAGGACTGGATTGCTTTGAGGTCCCCAGAGAGCCTCCATGGCATGCCCAAGCACATCAGGTGGGACCAAGACCAGCATCAGTTCCCTCACCCCCAAAGCCTTCTCTGACCATGCTATATAAAATGGCAACTGCCCACCCCAGGCCTTTTGGTCGCACTTACCCTGTCCATTTCTCTCCGCAGCCCTCATCTCACAGAGCATACAGATCCTGAGATATCTATGTATGCTCACACACTGTGTGACCGTGCATGGGATGTAAGCTGCACAACGTGGGGATTCTGTCCGCCATGCACTCTACTGTACCCCCATCCCCTCACCTAGCACAGCGCCTGGCCCCGAATACGACCCCAATAGACACGCGTAAGAGGAGGCACCAGCCACAGGAGCAGTGCTCTGCATCTGAGACATGCAGCCAGTCACCTGGATGCTGAGGCTCTGGGACTCCAGGTGGGGTAAAGTAATGTTCCTGTAGTCATCTCCCGTCTCTCGGATCAGGCGGAGGTCCTGGCGTAGGTACTTCTGCAGGTGTTTCTCTGTGGCCGGGTAAACCACGGTCGTCTTTACATCTGCAACGACACAGCACAGCCCGTGACACGGAAGCAATGCCCACTCTCTATGCCACAGGCACCACGGTGAGGAGAGACCTCCCGCCCTGGCTTTGATTCCCTGAGGGAAGCCAAAATCCAAGAGGATCATGCACCCAAGATCCACCCCCACAGAGTGCCTTGTGCCACTGCATTCATGAGCTGAGCCACACTCAGAACCTGGAAAACACGGGGCCCCTCGTCAGGCAAGCCCCAGCCCTTCCTGCTCCACCTTCCAGGCACAGGAATGAGAGGTCCCTAACTCTTCTCACATGCCAAATTTCTAGGTATGTGGCTTTCTGGACCCAAAGCTGAAAATATGGTTTAAAGCCTGGGCACGGTGGCTCATGCCTGTAACCCCAGCACTTTGGGAGGCCAAGGCAGGCGGATCACCTGCGGTCGGGAGTTCAAGACCAATCTGACCAACATAGAGAAACCCCATCTCTACTAAAAATACAAAATTAACCAGGTGTGGTGGCGCATGCCAGTAATCCCAGCTACTCGGGAGGCTGAGGCGGGAGAACCGCTTGAACCTGGGAGGCAGAGGTTGCGGTAAGCCCAGATCGCGCCATTGCACTCCAGCCTGGGCAACAAGAGCGAAACTCCGTCTCAAAAAAAAAAAAAAAAAGGTTTAAAACCCAGTAGTCCCCTTAATGACGGGCAGTGCAGCATAGCGCAGTGGTTCCAGGCACAGACTCTGGAGCCAGACTGAGTTCAAGTACTGGCTCTGCCTGCTCCTTATTCTGAATGGGACCTTGGCATCACCCGGGAGCAAGGTTCAGCTGTTTAACTTCTTGTTTAACTTCTTGGTGCCTCTACTTCCTCATCTGTCAAACGAGGATAGTAAAAGCTCCTGTGTCACAAGGCTGGGAGGATTAAACAAGTCAATTACCTGTGAAGTTCTTAGAACAATATCTGGCACACAGGAAATACCACATAAGTGCTGTGATGTTTCATCCAGGGTTTCTGAATCTCAGCACCACTGACATTTTGGCCTGGATAATTCTCTGTTGCGGGGGCTGTCCTGTGCATTGAAGGATGTTCAGCTGCATCCCTGGCCTCTATTGGGATGTTAGTAGCACCCTCCCCAAGTTGTGACAACGCAAAATGTCTCCAGACTTTGCCAAATGTGTCCCCTGAAAGGAAAATCTGTCCCCAGGTGAGAACTACAGTTTTAAACTAGAAGGATGTCTTGCAGTTTTCCTAAACAGACTCTAGGCTGGCGTCCTGGTCCAAAACCACCTGGTTTTGGTTAAGTCCTTTCCCTTATTTTTAATAACATCTGGTACAATTGTTATCATTACTCTAACATTTATACATAGTGTTTTAACACAGATCTTAGGGGTATTTCAAAATCAGCTTGGATCTTTCTCAAAAGACCCATGGTTCCCCTCTGACTTTCTTAATCTGGGTTCAGATAGGCTGTCCCAGAGAAACCCAAGAGAGAGCCGAAAACCCGCAGGGACATTTTACCACCACGAAGTCCTCATGCTTACTCACACACCGCGAAACCCAGCTAAGAACTATCCATCTATACTTTCGTATTTGGTCTGAGGTCATAGGTGGTTTTAACCCCACTTTCATACATCAGTGACAAGGGTGGGCTGGGACTCAAAAGAGTCATTCAGTATCACACTGTGAAATGTGGCAGAGGCGAGCCTGGAACTGAGGCCTTCTTACCCTAAAGCCAGCGCTCCTATAACACCACAGGCTACTTTCAACTTCTACCTCCAAGTCCCAGTGACGATGTACAGAGATGACATACCAGGCACATGGCTTCTGTCCCATCAAACATCCCAGTCCATCAGCTCTGGGAGGCACAGCAGCACAGTGGGAAGACATGGACGCTGGTCCCAGGCTGGCCACACGACTCTCCATACTGGCTGTGTACCCTTGGGCATGGGGCTTCACGTCTTAGAGCCTTGGCTTCCTCACCTATTAAAGGGTGGTCATCAAATCTGCCTTACAGAGTTGTTTACATTAAATAAAACATGTCACCTGGATCACTGGAGGTGCTAAATAAATGTCACCCAATCCTGGGAATCCCCGGATCTGACCGTGAAAAGGGGGCATGAAGACCTCCTCACAACTCTCTGAGAACGCAGCAAAAAACTGTTCCTTGCTTCTCACTCTGTTCTCTAACAGCTCAGGGTCATGGGTCATAGGCCAGAAGGCAGAGGTCAGAGGTCAGGCACACCAAGATCTCAAGAGGCGGGAGACTGCTTGAAGTAGACTGAACGGCACCACCTTGGCCCTTGCAGTGGACCTGAGGGAAATTCGTACATCTGCAGTGGAGCTTGGTGGATGAGAACAGAGATTTTCGAGCCAGTCAGTCTGGATGCAAGTCCTGGCTCTGCACTTATTAGCTGCGTAACCTCAGGCAAGTGACTGGCCCTCTCTGTGGCTTCAGTCTCCTGACCTCTACAATCTGGGGTAACAATAACAGCACCGACCTTCCAGGGCTGTTGGGGGAACTAAATGAGTCAGTAGAAGGAAAGATTCAGGAAGTGCCTCACACAGAGAAAAGCGCTCCACCAAGGCTAGCTTGGATTCTCTCCACTGTTGCCTCAGTTGCCTGGGTTGGGCAGTGGAGCTCCCTGAGAGTCGGGGCGAGATGGGCAGGGCACAGAGGCAGAGCGGGCGCTGGAGAGCAGCCGGGCTCTGCGGGCAGGGTCACCCAGCCGGACTCCCAGCCCCTGGCTGCTCCAGATCAGAAAGCCACCTGGCCTGTGAGCGTGCCCTGGTCTGCCGAGGCCTGTGCAAGGCCCGCCCCAGTCACCCGGGGTGCAGGGAAACTGGTGTCTCACTGAGCCAGCCCCTCCCGCCTCCCCTCAGCAGCAAGAGCATCCACAGGCGCTTATTTTCCAACTGCTCACTTCCTGCCACCCTCCTGCCTTTCCTGAGGTGCGCCTGCAGGGCTGGGAACCCCACTGCAGCACTCTCACAGCTCCCCACGGCCCCGAGAGCACTCACTCCTCAGGGGCCTGGCTTCCCTCAGATCTCCACCAAAAGCCTCCGTCAGGGTCACACTGAGGTGGGGGCTGCCACCTCAAACTGTCCCCTGCGCCACAGCTCCTGTGCTTCCTGCCGTGGTCTACGAGGCTGTTGGTGACCTCGCCCTGGCCCTCTCTCCACCTTCATGCACTGCCTCTCTCCCGCCTGGGGCCTCTGCTCCAGCCACACCAGCTCCCCACGGACCCACTCACTCGCGTCAGCTATGGGCTCCTCTCTGGGCCGTGCACGGGCCGCCCCCACGGCCAGGCTGACCCTCCTACCCACAGAGCCACGCTGCTCCTTGCTTCATCCAGGCCTCTGCTCTGAGGCCAGCTCCTCAGGCTCGCTCAGCCCTGGTAAAACAGCAGCCCTAACCTCGTGGCCCTGTCTCCTCCGCCAACCTGCTTCCTATTCACTTCTCACTCCCTCGCAGCAGCATGTGGATTGACTGACTCCCCAACTACTGTGCAGCTTCCAGAAGAAAAAAAAAATTGTCCCCAGCACCTGGAATAGTGCCTGGCATACAGTAAGCACTCAATAAATATTTAGTGAACAAATGAATAAATGAATCTGGCCTTTTCGACTTTAAACCCAGGAAGAACATTTTTGTCCTAAATGGAATAAAACCTCTTTGATACAAATCAATATATTTCCTAATGCTAAAGTTTACCTTGGCAGCCGAAAAAAAAATAAATGCTGGTGTTTACCTCAATGCCCGTCAAGATGTTGACCTGCAGCTGAACTTCAGGAGGAGTTTGGTCAAGAGTCAATGCTCAATAAACAATCACACCATCAGGTGAAAACATGTGGGGAAACAGGATACACAGGCACAGTCTCAAAAATATCTCCGCATAGATTACTTATTAATTACAAAGGCAACACGAGTCGCTTTACAGCAGCAAAAGGCTGCCACCTCAGCCAGGCCATGGGAGTCACCGTCACCCCTGCTGGGCATGCTGACATCACGTGCCTCCTGATCCTGTGGAATTCTGGCCAAAAACGCATAACCTGAGTCTAGTCACGAGGAAATATCAGCAAACCAAAATCCAGGGGCATTCAACAAAACGAGTGGCTTTATAACACCGCAAAAATGTCACAGTTAGGAAAGACAAAGGCGGCTGAGGAATTGCTCCAGATGAAGGGAGACTAAAGAGATGGGACTTAAAGGGATTGGATTACAGGCGTGAGCCACCGCGCCTGGCCTTCCTGTTGGCATTCTGGTAACAGCCCGGGATAACCCTCAAAAGCCTATCCCTGGAAAATGTTCACAATGTATTAAGAGCACCTCCAACACTCCTTACAGAGTTCCCCACCATGCTTTTTAACATTGTGTTTGTCTTTTTAATTCAAATTGTACTTGCATATATGTCAAAGAGTCAAATGAAGCTTGTTTTCAAAAACACTTTTCTGCTCCTCCCTGCTCCCAATTTTCAGCTCCTTCAAAGGCACCACTTTCAACGCTTCTGTCCACCTCTTTGGTTATATACTTCCAGAATTCTAAATTATATTTTTATATCTTGTTCCTACTTGACTTTTAACTTCTATTACTTACTGACTTCTCATTAAGGAAGATGAGGATTTACCTCTTTTTACCATCCCTCCACCAAATGTACACACATGCACACACACACACATATACAGATACTTCCTAACCCTCAACCTCAGAGTACAACTTTACCACAATTTTTGATAAATCAGTATTCAATATTGATGCTATGATGATGATGTACATGCTGTTCACTGCCAAATTTATTGTGATTATTTTTTCTCTTCAGCATAATTCTTTGGTGTATGGAATAAGTAATTACACTTTTACTTGTTTAATTTTCTGTTTTTCTTTCTTTCTTTCTTTCTTTTTTTTTTTTGACACTGCGTCTCACTCTATCTCCCAGGCTGGAGTACAATGGCGCGATCTTGGCTCACTGCAACCTCCACCTCCCAGGTTCAAGCAATTCTCGCACCTCAGCAACCCAAGTGAATAGCTGGGATTACAGGTACCCACACCATGCCCTGCTAATTTTTGTATTTTTAGTAGAGATGGGGTTTCACCATGTTAGTCAGGCTGGTCTCAAACTCCTGACCTCAGGTGATCCACCCACTTCAGCCTCCCAAAATGCTGGAATATAGGTGTGAGACATCGTGCCCAGCCAGAGACGGCATCTCCACCCAAATCCTGGCCACTTGCTTAATCTTCTATAAACATGACACTAATTCATTCCCAAATCCACTTCCCTGTTTACATAAATCTCTTGATGTGTTAAACTCATCAGGCAGGCCAGGCACAGTGGCTCATGCCTATAGTCCCAGCAATTTGGGAGGCCAAGGCAGGGAGATTGCTTGAGACCATGAGTTTGAGACCAGCCTGAGCAACATAGTGAGATCCCGTCTTTACCAAAAAAAAAAAAAAAAAAAAAAAGCAGAAAAATTAGCTGGGCATGGTGGTACATGCCTGTAGTCCCGGCTACTCAGAAGGCTGAAGTGGCAGGATCCCTTGAGCCAGGGAAACGGAGGTTGTGATGAGCGGGGAGATCTCGCCACTGCACTCCCACCTGGGGGACAGAGCGAGACCCTGCCAAAAAACAAAAAACCTCATCAGGCACATGAACAATGTGTCTTCCCAGAACTTCCGGTTGCCACCCCCAGAAGTAATTCTCAAACTTTAGTGTGGCATTATTATTATTATAAATTCAATTCCTGAAATTTTCATTAGGAAAACTGAGAAAATATTTTCAATTCTCTGAAGTAATTTACCAAGTAGATCAGCAAATAGGTATTCAAAGTTCCACCACAGCATAAAACAGAAATCATTATACACAATTGTCAGTTAAGGCCGGGCGCAGTGGCTCAAGCCTGTAATCCCAGCACTTTGGGAGGCCGAGACGGGTGGATCACGAGGTCAGGAGATTGAGACCATCCTGGCGAACACGGTGAAACCCCGTCTCTACTAAAAAATACAAAAAACTAGCCGGGCGAGGTGGCGGGCGCCTGTGGTCCCAGCTACTCGGGAGGCTGAGGCAGGAGAATGGCGTAAGCCCGGGAGGCGGAGCTTGCAGTGAGCCGAGATCGCGCCACTGCACTCCAGCCTGGGCGACAGAGCGAGACTCCGTCTCAAAAAAAAAAAAAAAAAAAAAAAAAAAATTGTCAGTTAAAATTTAAAAGTTATACTAAAAAAAAAATTTTTTTTGCTACTGCAATCTGCTATGTGAATACAATAAATAACTGTAGAAATACAACTTTAGGGCTGTGTGCAGTGGTTCACACCTGTAATCCCAGCACTTTGGGAGGCCAAGGCGGACGGATCACCTGAGGTCAGAAGTTCAGCCTGGCCAATATGGTGAAACCCCGTCTCTACAAAAACACAAAAAAATTAGTCAGGCATAGTGGCTCGCTTCTGTAATCCCAGATACTTGGGAGGTGGAGGCGGAAGAATCGCTTGAACCTGGGAGGTGGAGGTTGTGGTGAACCGAGACCACACCATTGCACTCCAGCCTGGGCGACAGAGCGAGACATCATCTCAAAAAACAAACAAACAAAACAAAAAAACAACTTTAGGGCCAGGTTTGGTGGCTCATGCCTATAATCCTAGCACTTTGGATCACCTGAGCCCAGGAGTTCGAGACCAGCCTGGGCAACATAGCAAAACCCTATCTCTACAAAAAATACAAAAATTAGCTGGCTGTGATAGGCCATGCCTGTAGTCCCAGCGACTCTGGAGGCTGAGGTGGTGGGAGGATCGCTTGAGCCTGGGAGGTCAAGGCTGCAATGAGCTGTGATCATGCCAGTGCACTCCAGCCTGGGTGACTGAGCAAGACCCTGTCTCAAAAACAAAAGAAAAGAAAGAAATGCAACTTTAATACATTTAGCATTGTTTGAATGCCTTACTTGGTCAAAGAACTTTTTGCATCACGTGTATTTTTTTTTTAATCATTAACGTATACCTGCTTTGAAAAATACATGCATCGGCTTGCATATATAACATTACAATGAAAATAAACACAATGTTTCTAAAGCTGAACTTTCTACTGCTCAAGGTAAAACAATAATTGTATTTTGAAAATTGTTTCCCAGATAAGAGGATTAAAAAGGTCTCTTGTAACTATTGGTAACAGTACAGAATCATCAAATTTGTAAACTGTGAATCACAAACTCAAGTTGGGTCCAGAGACATGGTGCAAGCGAGATATATTTTGAGACTTGAAACATCTGAAAATATATTTATTCTACTGTCACACATAGGAATTTGGTGGCTGGGTGTGGTGGCTCAACACTCTGGGAGGCTGAAACAGGGGAGAAATCTCTTGAGTCCAGGAGTTCGAGACCATGGCAAGACCCCATCTCTACAAAAAATAATACATTAGCCATGTGTGCTGGTACCTGCCTCTGGTCGCCACTACTCGGGAGACTGAAGTGGGAGAATCACTTGAACTCGGGAGTTTGAGGCTGCCATGAGCTATGACTGTACCACTGGACTCCAACCTGGCAACAAAGTAAGGCCTGTCTCAAAAATTGTTTTTTTCTCTTTGCTAAAGAATTTTAGGATAAGGCTGGGCGCGGTGGCTCACGCCTGTAATCCCAGCACTTTGGGAGGCCGAGGCGGGCGGATCACAAGGTCAGGAGATCGAGACCACAGTGAAACCCCGTCTCTACTAAAAATACAAAAAATTAGCCGGGCGCGGTGGCGGGCACCTGTAGTCCCAGCTACTCAGGAGGCTGAGGCAGGACAATGGCGTGAACCCGGGAGGCGGAGCTTGCAGTGAGCCAAGATCGCGCCACTGCACTCCAGCCTGGGCGACAGCGCGAGACTCCGTCTCAAAAAAAAAAAAAAAAAAAAAGAATTTTAGGATAGACTGGCCAACATGGTGAAACCCCGTCACTACTAAAAATACAAAAAATTAGTTGGGCGTGGTGGCACGCGCATGTAGTCCCAGCTACTCAGGAGGCTGAGGCAAGAGAATCACTTGAACCTTGGAGGCAGAGGTTGCAATGAGCTGAGATTGTGCCACTGTACTCCAGCCTGGGTGAGAGTGAGACTTCAGCTGAAAAAAAAAAAAAAAAAAAAAAAAAGAATGGCAGGAATGGCCGGGCGCGGTGGCTCATGCTTTGGGAGGCTAAGGTGGGCGGATCACGAGGTCGGGAGATGGAGACCATACTGGAGAACACAGTGAAACCCCGTCTCTACTAAAAATACAAAAAATTAGCCGGGCACGGTGGCGGGCACCTGTAGTCCCAGCTACTCGGGAGGCTGGGGCAGGAGAATGGTGTGAACCAGGAGGCGGAGCTTGCAGTGAGCAGAGATCGCACAAATGCACTCCTGCCTGGACGACAGAGCAAGACTCCGTCTCAAAAAAAAAGTGTGTATACATGCAACTGCATACCATATGCACACACAGAAAAGTCTGAAAGGACAGGCTGGGTGTGGTGGCTCACACCTGTAATCCCAGCACTTTGGGAGGCCAAGGTGAGCGGATCACTAGAGGTCAGCAGTTAGAGACCAGCCTGGCCAAGATGGTAAAACCCTGTCTCTACTAAAAATACAAAAATTAGCTGGGCATTGTGGGGGTGCCTGTAGTCTCAGCTATTTGGGAGGCAAAGGTAGGAGAGTCGTTTGAACCCAGGAGGCAGAGATTGTAGTGAGTCAAGACTGCCTCACTGCACTCCAGCCTGGGTGACACAGCAAGATTCCATTTCAAAAAAAAAAAAAAAAAAAAAAATCTGAAAGGACATACTCTGAGATGTTAAGAGCGATCAATCCTGGGTGATAGAGTTATATATATTTACGTATCACTTGTGTAACAAATATGTTAAAAGGAAGCTACCCCTTATAACTGAGCCCCAGAGATGTTACATAATTTGCCCAAGGACACACAGCTATTAATAGTGGCAGAGCTGAGATCTGAACCCAAGCAGTCTGGTTCCTCTATGCAGTACTCCCATATCCCAAAGGCCCATCCTCTTTTGGGCCGTTCCTAGGATGCCTGTGCTGGGGTCATGTTTTCCACAAGCAGCCCTATCAGATAGGAGAAGCATGACTAGTTCCAATTCTTCCTAGAGACACATAAACAGCTGTCAGCGAAACCAGAAGGCAAAATGAGGTGCCAGAGCAAGTGAGGTACAGACAGAGGGGTGCGGTCAGAGCATGCAGAGATGACGCTGCTCATGCTCTGCTTGTGTTCTCCACGATGCTTCCTGAGAAGCTCAGGGAAGGACAGTCCACTCCCCTGAGCTCTGGAGAGCCGTGTGAGGACAGCCGCACCATGGGATACTGTGGCCAAATGCCGCGGGATAGCAGGTTCTGGGGGGAGCTCAAGGGGACAGAAGAGGACCTTCTTCCAGACTGGCTCACAACTAGAAGCAATAGCTGTTTTGCCCTACATTTGTGGTACCATCCTGTACCCTACCATCACCCCCACCAAGTATGGCAGTGTTAGATTATGCGGTGGGAGGCATAAGGGGGGAAGTCCCAGAAGAGGGGCCTGGTGAAGTTCAGGGCAGCAGCTCTTCATCTACAGGATGTTCTAGCGGCCAGAATGATGATAGTGATGTCTCCAGCTGAAAAGCACCCCCTCTAGGCATATGTTCCTTCTCTCTGCAGCTCAGATGAGCAGGCTGATGTGCCCCAGACTAACACAGCTCTGACTTGTCCATCAAGACCCTGAGGATCTGCTGCAAGCCCTTCTCCAATAAATAAAGCCACCCTTTGTCCCCCATCTAGACACAAAAGCCCAACTGCTCTCAGAGGTGGGAGGCAGAGCTATCTAGAGGAAAGTTAAGAGCAGCTGCCTCTCTGCTCCCTGCCAAAGCTAGCTTAGCCAAATCCCCAGGAAAATGCTGCTGCACATGAAACATGAAAACACAAACCACAGACAGTCTGCTCTCCTTCCCATACACATGTTCAAACAAGACTGCTTTCCAGCCGTTGCTGATGGCTTCTACAGGATGAGCTCATCTCTATGGCTCGGTCTGTGGCTTTTGCTTCCCCTTCACTCGGAGGAGCCAGCTTAACTTATTTAACCCAGATGTGCAGGCCCAGCAGCACTGAGAAGAAGCAACAGCAATGCATGATCTGAGTTGAAGCCCACCCGCCATGTCCTCTCCACAAGAGCCAGGCAGAGCCAGCCGGTGATGGGTCAGATAACCGGGCTTCGCAAGGCATGCCAGAGAAGGCCTGAAAGAACGAGAGGCTGGTGGGAGGCTCTCCTGGATCTGTTTTCTCTTTCCTCCTCTGTGGGATGTCCCCTGGCTGGGTGACACTCTCCTCAGCCCTGGCTGCATGGTAACCGGGAGACTAGGCCAGAGGGTGGAGGGAAGGCTGGCTGCCGTGGATCTTAAGTCATCCTCTGGCCCCAGGCCAAGCAAGGCAGGGTGTTCTCTGTCCTACACTACAGAGATACTGGAAGTGCTCAAGTGAAGCCCAAAGAGACCTCCACGTCAAGGATAAACACGGCTGAAGGGTGTGGTCAGGATCCTACTGGAAACTTCAACCACTCCACAGCAAGCCTCTAACCACTAATTACCTGTCTCTAGGAAAGCACAGAACTGCTATTAGAGACAGAGGAGAGGCAGACGCTGACTTTAGCAAGACCCTGGATCTGACAGGCTTCTTGTACAAACCCTCAGCTCCTTCCCTCCCCATCTTGCTAGTCCTCTGAAGTCCAGAAAGCAGAGAGGGGAGGGAGGCAACAGGACCTGATGGCAAAACCCCAGGGTCTCCTGGCCCACAAGCAAATTTGGTAACTCCAAACGCAGCCCTGGGGTGGCAGGAGAGCCCTCGGTTACAATGGATAGAGAGTGGGAAATGCTACTTCAGGATGGCTGTGGGGCTAATGGCACTCTGCAAAGCTCCACGTGAATAGGAAGAGCAAGAGCTGATATGCAATGCATCAGGGAGCTATGAAATGACAGACTTGGCCTTAGAGTTGCAAGCCCCCCACTTCCCCACACACAGAAAGAAACGACGCTGGGGTTGAGCGGACCAGACCACAATAAGAGCTGTAGGCTGAACACTCCAAAATATGGCCTCTCTCGACTTCCTGCCTGAAGGCATGTCTTAAGTTCACTCTGAAAGGGGCACGGGTACCAAGTCTCAATGTTTGTCACTGGACATGCCATACTGTGCTTCATTGTAAAATAGGAGTGAGCGCCTGTGAATCACCAGCCATTGAAAGAAACTAGCAGCCTGAATAACGATGACCAAGATAAACAACCAGATCCCAGAGGAAATAAAATAATTTGAGGGTCAGGAGATAATTTTAAAAATAATTCTAATTAGTGTGCCAGAGAGATTCAACACAATTTGGCCTCTATAAAAAAAAAAGGAGCAAAATGCTATGAGAATGAAATAATCAGAGAACCAGAGAGAGGAGAATTTGAAATATGACTGTCAAATTAACACCTTCACTAGAAGGTCTAGAAGACAAAATGCAGACAATCTACCAGATTACAAGAAAGAGGCCAGGTACAGTGGGTCACACCTATAATCCTGGCACTTTGGGAGGCTGAGGCACGTGCCTGTAGTTCCAACTACCCAGGAGGCTGAAGTTGGAGGACTGCTTGAGCTCAGGAGGTCAAGGCTGCAGTGAACCATGATTCTGCCACTACACTCCAACCTGGGTACAGAGCAAGACCCTGACTCTTAAAAAAAAGAGAAAAGAAAACCAGTAAAACCAGTTAGCAGTGTTTACATGATTGAGGCCATATTAATATGCATTCTCAACCACAGTGCTAAGGTTTTAGTTTTTTCCCCACCTGCCCAGTGTATAATCTCCATGCCACTCAAAGGACAGTGCTTTTTTTTCCTTTGAGACAGTCTCACTCTGTTGTCTAGACTGGAGTACAGTGGTACATCTTGGCTCACTGCAACCTCCACCTCCTGGGTTCAAGCGATTCTCCTGCCTCAGCCTCCGGAGTAGCTGGGATTACAGGTACCCGCCACCACACCAGGCCAATTTTTGTATTTTTAGTAGAAACAGGGTTTCATCGTGTTGGCCAGGTTGGTCTTGAACTCCTGTCCTCAAGTGATCCGCCCACCTTGTCCTCTCAAAGTGCTGGGATTATAGATATGAGTCACCACGCCTGGTTGGAGAGTGCTTTTGATGTCCAGGTTGAGTGGATTCTCTTTTCTTGCATTCTAACAGTCCTTCAAATCATGCTACTTTTTAGTTTGTTTCATATTTGAACCAGTTTTATTAGCTTTTACTTTTTCATGGAGTTTTTAGTTGCCTCTTTTTTCATTGTAGTTAAAAGAATAATGCACCTTTACTTTGCTCTTGAAATTATCCAGTTTGATAATCCATTACATCAAGCTTGTCCAGCCCGCAGCCCAGGACAGCTTTGAATGCGGCCCAACACAAATTTATAAACTTTCTTAAAACATCAGATTTTTTTCGTGGTTTCTTTTTTTTTAAGTTCATCAGTTATTGTTAGTGTTAGTATATTCCAGGTAAAGCCCAAGACAGTTCTTCCAGTGTGGCCCAGGGAAGCGAGAAGATTGGACACCCCTGCATTACATCATATCTCCTTCCTTGTTGGTAACATTGTTTCCAGAAAGCTCTTTCCTGCTTCTCCAATCTGAACAGGTGATTCATTAAGCAAGTTGTTCAGGTATCAATCTGAGACTTCCTTTTGCAACTTTGTAGGTTAGATGTTTTCTGGATTCTACATCTTTTTCTTTCTTGTTTTACTCTCTTGATTAGCTAAAGTACATTCTTTTTTTTTTTTTTCTTGTTTGTTTTGAGACAGAGTCTCACTCTGTTGCTCAGGCTGGAGTGCTGTGGCGTGATTTCAGCTCACTGCAACCTCCACCTCCCGGGTTCAAGCCATTCTCCTGCCTCAGCTTCCGAGTAGCTGGGATTACAGATGCCTGCCACCACGCCCAGCTAATTTTTTGCTTTTTTAGTAGAGAAAGGGTTTCACCTTGTTGGCCAGGCTGGTCTGGAACTCCTGACCTCAAGTGATCCGCCTGCCTCGGCCTCCCAAATTGCTGGAATTACAGGCATGAGCTACTGCACCCGGCTCAGAAATATTCTTTTTATTTTTTAACTTTTATTTTAGGTTAAAGGGTACATGTAAAGCTTTGTTTACAGGTAAACTGTCTCACAGGGGTTTGGCATAGAAACTATTTCATCACCCAGGTAATAAGCATAACACCTGATAGTGAGTTTTTTGATCCTCCCACTCCTCCAACCCTCCACTGTCAAGTGGGCATTTAGGTTGATTCCATGTCTTTGCTATCATGAATAGTTCTACAATGAACATATATGTGCATGTGTCTTTACGGTAGAGCAATTTTTTAAAATTTCTTATTTTTTTACTTCAATAGGTTTTTTGGAAACAGGTAGGAACTTACACAAATAAATTTTTTAGTGGTGATTTCTGAGATTCTGATGCACGCATCACCTAAGCAGTGTACATTGTACCTACTGTGTAGTCTTTTATCCCTCACCACTCCCCACCCTTTCCCTTAAGTCCCATGTATCATTCTTATGCCTTTCATCCTGATAGTTTAGCTCTCGCATATGAATGAGAACATACAATGTTTGGTTTTCCATTCCTGAGTTATTTCACTTAGAATAATATTCTCCAATTCCATCCAGATTGCTGCAAATGCCATTATTTCATTCCTTTTTATGGCTGAGTAGTATTCCATGGTATTATATACACCACATTTTCTTTATCTACTTGTTGATTGACGGACATTTGGGTTGGTTCCATATTTTTGCAGTTGCAAGTTGTGCTGCTATACACACGCAAGTGCAAATTGTCTTTTTCATATAATGACTTCTGTTCCTCTGGGTAGATACCTAGTAGTGGGACTGCTGGATCAAACAGTAGATCTACTTTTAGTTCTTTAAGGAATCTCCACACTGTTTCCCTTAATGGTTGTACTAGTTTCCATTCTCACCAACACTGTAGAAGTGTTCCCTTTTCACTGCATGCATACACACCAACATCTAGACTGGATAAAGAAATGTGGTACATATACACCATGGAATACTATACAGCCATAAGAAAGTGAGATTATGTCGTTTGCTGCAACATGGATGGAGCTGGAGGCCATTATCCTAAGCCAACTAAGGCAGGAACAGAAAACCAAATATGTGTGTTCTTTTTTTTTTTTGAGACGGAGTCTCGCTCTGTCGCCCAGGCTGGAGTGCAGCGGCCGGATCTCAGCTCACTGCAAGTTCCGCCTCCCGGGTTCACGCCATTCTCCTGCCTCAGCCTCCCAAGTAGCTGGGATTACAGGCGCCCGCCACCTCGCCCGGCTAGTTTTTTGGTATTTTTTAGTAGAGACGGGGTTTCACCGGGTTAGCCAGGATGGTCTCGATCTCCTGACCTTGTGATCCACCCGTCTCGGCCTCCCAAAGTGCTGGGATTACAGGCTTGAGCCACCGCGCCCGGCCTGTGTGTTCTTATTTATAAGTGGGAGCTAAACATTGAGGACATATGGACACAAAGAAGAGAACAACAATCATTGGGGAGAAAAGGGGCTGGCTCAGTCATCCCCACACCCCAGAGAAGGAGAAGCATGCAGAAATGAAAGTCCACAAATGCCCAAAACCTAGAAGTAGGAGGCTGAAACCGAATACCTTCACTTTCAGAACTGTGACTGAAAACCATACTTCAGAATGAGGATGGAGCCCTTGAAATTCATGGGATGATTTTTCTAGTCTATCTAAGGACCTGCCAATTTGTCTTAACTTTCAACTGTGAAATACATTGCACATATAAAACATGGGTGTGTGTGTATATAAAATATGTACCACTTAAAGACCTAAGTAAAATAAAAAGAATACATATGCTCAGAACACACAATCCAAGAAACAGAAAATAACCAGAAATTTTAACATCCTCTCTGTCCTGCCCCACCCCGACCAGGGATAATCACCTCCCTGACTAGGGGGTTAATCGTTTCCTTTTTGTCCTCATAGTCTTATTACACGTGTATGCATCCCTAAGCAGTATATTGTTCAGTTCTGCTTGTCTTTCAACTTCGTACCATTTGAATCACACCATGTGTATTCTGTGTCTTGCTTTTCTTGCCCTACATGGTGAGATTTATCCTTCATTGGTACAGGCAGCTGTAGTTCATTTTCGCTACTATAGAGAGGCACTGTAGGGCTATACCTCGGTTTATCTACCTACTCTACTGTTGTTTCTAGTTTGTTCTATCATTAACAATGCTACCAAGCAAACTCTTTGGAGAATGGCCTGTCTTTTAAAATGCTCCTTCCAAACAAGTCCTCACCCCTCCCTCAGGAGGTCTGGGTTTTGCCTCTGCAAATAGCACAGGGCGGAAAACCCTGGCCTGTGGCTACAGTACCGGGAGTTCTCTGCAACCAGAGACATGATTCCCAGGATCCCATCCCTCTGCTCCCCGCCCTGGCCTCACTCACAAATGCCTGTCTCCTCTTCTGAACTTGAGATTCTACCTCCTGGTTTACAAGGGGAAACAATTGGCCTTTTAAGAGGTAGCCGGGATTTCTGAGTCACACCCCTCTCCCTGCTATCTCCCCAGGTAAAAGAGAACAGACCGCAATGAAAGAGCTCCATTGACAGGCGGCAGGGTGACAGCTATGATAGAAACGAGATGCAGGCCCTGCCCCGCCTAGAGGGTCAGAGGAAGCTCTCAGATGCCAGCCTTCAGGCCACTGGCTCCAGACATGTGCCACACAGCAACAGGAACAAGAAAGGAAACCTACCCATGGGCAAAGCCAGTCACTTTTCCATCTTATATATATTATTCCATTTAAAGCTCACATAAATGGACAGTTAGAAAAAAATTATAGGCAACACCATAATTACACTGATTGGATGCAAACCATATGCAGCTACTGTGCCACATGCTCTATACGCCTTCTCTTAATGGGTCCCAATCCAGGACAGTGGCCATGAAGGCAATTTAGGGGATTAAGACCAGCATTTTAAAAAAGGAAACCAGCTGGGTGTGGTGGCTCACTCCTGTAATCCCAGCACTCTGAGTGGCCAAAGCAGGCGGATCACCTGAGATCAGGAGTTTGAGACTAGCCTGGCCAATGTGGTGAAACCCCGTCTCTATTAAAAATACAAAAAAAATAGCTGGGCGTGGTGGCGGGTGCCTGTAGTCCCAGCTACTCAGGAGGATGAGGCAGGAGAATGGCTTGAACCCAGGAGGCGGAGGTTGCAGTGAGCTGAGATCACACCACTGCACTCCAGCCTGGGCAAGAGAGAGAGAGATTCTGCCTCAAAAATAAATGAATAATTGTAAAAATTAAAAAATAAAAAAGGAAACCAGTAAGACTGAAACTAGATAGAAAATACTAGACAGTATGTCATAGTGGATGGGTAAGTATTGTTTAAAGTTTCACTTCTGGCCAGGTGCAGTGGCTCACACCTGAAATCCCAGCACTTTGGGAGGCCGAGGCAGGCGGATCACCTGAGGTGGCAGGAGTTCGAGACCAGCCTGGCCAACATGGTAAAACCCCGTCTCCACTAAAAATACAAAAATTAGCCGGGCGTGGTGGCAGTTGTCTATAATCCCAGCTACTCGGGAGGCTGAGGCTGGAGAATCACTCGAACCCGGGAGGCGGAGGTTGCAGTGAGCCAAGATTGCGCCATTTCACTCTAGCCTGGATGACAAGAGCGAAACTCCTTTCAAAAACAAACGAACAAACTAAATAAATAAATAAAGTTTCACTTCTGTTCATGTCTGTTAGTCCATGTGTAATAGACCATAAAGTGAAACGTATCTCTCCCTGCGGGTGGTGGCTAAAGAGCGTTGTGAAAACTTCCTTACCTGTTTCGTAACTGTCCTACTGAGGTAAGTTCAGTTTCTAACCTAATTGAACAGAGAAAATAACTGAAGCTACTTCTCCAACTTCATCTGTAGTACACACCACTGCCACCATCCCACCCCATCACTCCTGACATAACAGCCTCATTTCTGTTCTTCTTTCCTTCCCCAGAACACGTGCTGTTCCTCAGCCCAGAGTGTTCTCCCCTCTTTGCACGGCTGGCTTTCTTCCCATCCTTCAGGTCTCAGCCTGGGCGTCATCTCCACTGCAGAGAGCCCTCCTAGAGCCCTGGTTTGAGTAGGCTCTCTCCTGCTCATGGCCACTCAGACATCTGCTTCCTGGTTTGCTGTCTGCCTTCCCCACTAGAACTGCAGAGACAGGGAGACATTGCTTATCTTCACCAACACAGGCCTCGCTTCTACTAGAGGAGCTGGCACATAGCAGACACTTCACATGTGTTAGGTGAATAAAGAAATGTCCCAGGTCCTCATGGTTAGCAAATGGCAAAGGCAGGATTCACACCCAGGTCTGTCTGACGTGAGGCTTGTTCTCAGCACTGGCGCTGTGCTAAAACTCAGAAACAGCACGTTGCTGCCCCAGTGCACACCATGCGAAAGCATGAGTGCCCCAGCATGACTAACTCCTAAAGCCTGTGCTCTCTCCGTTATGTCACTGGAACAGACATTGCAGCTGGCAGGATGAGTGGCTCACAGGAGCTGAGAACGTGGAGGGGATAAATGAATGAGGAGACTGCAAAACCTCCAGACTTGAAGAGAAAAAGAAAGCTGCCAGTGACCAGAGAAATACCAGAAAAAAACCAGTTGAGCCCATGATTTCCACTGTGGCCAGCTCAGAAATGAGGGGTGGGGGCTCCCCTAGGCAAACAGTATTCTAGAAAGGAGATCTAGAGAAGCAGCCAAAGACTTAGCAGAAAAACTCAAAGGAGCAACCATGCAGGGGGGCAGAGGGCTGAGGCTGCAGGACTGCACATTCAGGGCCCTTGGGGTGCGCAGCGTTGATTGACTCCAAGGCTGGGACTGGAGAGGGAGGTCCCAGGCGCTGACTTAGCTGGCCTTCCCACAGAGGGGACAGCTGGAGTGGCCACAGGACTATTTTGGCAATGCTGCCACCTTGTGGCTGTGGAATGCCCAGCCCACAGGAAAAAAAAATCTACACAGGTCAGTCTGTGGGTTCATTCTTCACTTATTGAAAGCACCTAATACGGGTGACATGGCTCCAACCTTCAAGGACCTCACTCCTTATATCCAGGCAGTGACCAAACTCTCTGCTTTTCACCACTGTGTCTCCACCCCCGACCCCAAACAAGACTGTGAGGACAAGGATGGTATCTTACTCATCTCTGAAGCTACGGTGCGCGGCATAGGGCCTGGCACATGAGACTAATAATAGCAGCTACTACTTAATACGTGCTCAGTGCTTTTAAGTACATTAGTGCATCGGATTCGTGAATTGCAACTATGAGACCTCCAAATGGAGATATCAAGGAGAGGTTTATTTCAATACGAGCCTGGAGTTCTTAGAGAGGTCAGGGATGGGGAAATAAAGGTGGGCGGCGGAGGCACACAGATGGTGTTTTTTAAAAGACTAGTGCCTCTCAAAGTTTTACGTGCTTATGGCTCACCAGGGAGTTGTGCTAAAACGCAGACTCCAATGACTCTGTACTCTGAAACAGAGCGGAAATTCTGTTTCTACCAGCCTCCCAGGTGGTGCCAATACTGCTGGTTCACAAACCACACTTTGAGTGGTAAAAATCTGGAACAGAGGTTAACAAACGATGGCCAGCTGGGCCTCTATTTGTACAATCGGCAAACCAAGAGTGATATTTTCATTTTCACAGGGGTTGAGAAAAAGAAGAAGGAAGGAGAAGGCGGAAAAGGCAGAAGAAGGAGTTGGGGAGACCATTTGTGCCTCACAAGGCCTAAAATAGTCACTCTGGTTTTCGACAGAAAAAGTTTGCCAACCCTGACCTTGAATATCACCCAGGGAAAAGGCATGCAGCTAAACAAGGGAGCAACTGGGCCCTGAAGCAAACCGCTGTGACTTCCAAATCCCCATCCCCAGTTTTGGTAGGAAAAGCAGGAGTGCAAGGCACCACATGTACAGTCGGCCCTCTGTATTGTGGGTTCCATATCTGCGGATTCAATCAAATGAAGATTACAAATACTTTAAAAAAGAAGGACATTGCGTCTATACTGAACATGTACAGACTTTTCTTGTCATTATTACCTAAAAAACATGGTATAACAACTATTTACATAGCATTTACATTGTAGCAGGTAGTTAAGTAACCCAGAGATGATTTAAAGTATATGGGAGGATGTGCTTAGGGTACATGCAAATACTACACCATTTTATATCAGGGACTTGAGCATCCATAGATTTTAGTATCTGAGGAGGGTCCTGGAATCAATCCCCAGTGGATACTGAGGGATGACTTATATGCCAAGAAGGCAGGAAGGCCAGGGGCAGTGGCTCACACCTGTAATCCCAGCACTTTGGATCACCTGAGGTCAGGAGTTCGTGACCAGCCTGGCCAACATGGTGAAATCCCATCTCTACTAAAAATACAAAAATTAGCTGGGCATGGTGGCGTGCACCTGTAAATTCCAGCTACTCAGGAGGCTGAGGTAGGAGAATCACTTGAACCTGGGAGGCGAAGGTTGCAGTGAGCCGAGAACGCGCCATTGTACTCCAGCCTGAGCAACAAGAGTGAAACTCCATCTCAAAAAAAAAAAAAGAAGGCAGGAAAAAGTGAACTAACATCTGAGGCTCCCAGGTGGGTGGGGGTGGCCCTGGGGAAACGGTTATGGAGACACCTGGGGTTCTGAGTGGGAACAAGGACTTGTGGTGGGCCAATAACGCACTGCCTCTTTCAGTGCTTATCTTGGAAAAGACAATAGAAACAGAAGGAGCGGGCAGGGACTACCTCCACTTGTGTGCAGTGCCACAGAAGAACTGGGAAAATAAAAAGGAGAGCCTGTGAATTCCACAGGGTACATCTGTGGGGCAGAACCTTCTGAATTTTGGCCAAGGGTGGGGAAGGTAGGTAGAGGGATTTCGGAAGGTGAGGGAAAGGGTGTGGCAGTAAAATAACAGCCTCAGACCCTGTAATGTGGGGGCCACCCCAAGTTGTGTTTGGCCACAGTGCCTTCTGTCATGCTTCTGCCGCCCTGTGCTGAGGAATACATTTGCTTAAATGTCAATGCCTGAGAAAGTAAATACAGCTGTCCATTTCCATCAACTTGTACCAATTAATCTGGCTTTTGCTCAATGGAAGACAAGGCTGTTTTGCATTAAGTCATGAAAGGTTTGCTTGTCTCACCATCAAGTGTTCACATATATTTCCAAAGGACAATAATAGCACCCATTCATGGAGGGCAGAAAAGAATATCTAACAAAAGACTGTGGGGCAGGATATCTGTAAAGCCAGACTGCTATTAAATGCTGGAGGGCAAACAAAGAGACAGAAGGATATGACAAAGTCACCATGTGCTGTAAAACAGATTCCAGAATTTGCTGGTTGGAAGGAATCTTTAAGGTCAACCAGTCTCCCTCATGTTTCTAACAAAGCTGCCTACAAAATCTAACCATCTTGAGAAAAAATGCCCATGTCACACCTGGCTTTTGGCATGGAATATTCTTTTTAATAAATTAAGAAATGTTTGCAATGAAAAACAAATCTCTGCCTTTTAACCCATGAATTCCTGCTCTTCTCTCCATCCCCCTTGATCACACTAGTTGTCTCTCCCACCAGAAAGTAGGTTCCTTCAGGGAAGTGACTGATTTTTGCAGCACCTGACACGCTGGCCGGCCCACAGAATGAGTATGGTGAGCAAGACCCCAGTCTACTGAAAAGCCTTAGCTTTCCTGCCACCTACTGGCTGTGTGACTTTGGACAAGTTATTTAACCTTTCAAAAGCCAGTTTCCTGACTTGTAAAGTCCTCTCACAAGAGGGCTGTTTTGAGGATTAACTGCATTAATACATGTAGATTACTTGGAATGCTGACTGGCACAATAGTAAGGATTTCCTAAGTGTTGACAATTTTTTTTTTTTTTTTTTTTTTTGAGATGGAGTCTCGCTCTGTCGCCCAGGCTGCAGTGCAGTGGTGCAATCTCAGCTCACTGCAAGCTCCGCCTCCCAGGTTCACGCCATTCTCCTGCCTCAGCCTCCCGAGTAGCTGGGACTACAGGCGCCTGCCACCTCGCCCAGCTAGTTTTTTGTATTTTTTAGTAGAGACGGGGTTTCACCGTGTTAGCCAGGATGGTCTCGATCTCCTGACCTCGTGATCGGCCCGTCTCGGCCTCCCAAAGTGCTGGGATTATAGGCTTGAGCCACCGCGCCCGGCCAAGTGTTGACAATTTTTATCATTCAATTAGTAGATTAATCTATTATTCTGGCCAGGCACGGTGGCTCACACCTGTAATCCCAGCACTTTGGGAGGCCAAGATGGGTGGATCACAAGGTCAGAAGTTCAAGACCAGACTGGCCATGATGAAAACCCCCGTCTCTACTAAAAACACAAAAATTAGCCGGGTGTGGTGGCAGGCGCCTGTAATCCCAGCTACTTGGGAGGCCAAGGCAGGAGAATTGCTTGAACCTGTGAGGCGGAGGTTGCAGTGAGCTGAGATCACGCCATTGCACTCCAGCCTGGGTGACAGAGCAAGACTCCATTTAAAAAAAAGAAAAAAAATCTATTATTCTGTCCCATGAATCACACTCTCTCCCTAAAACATACTACACTAGAACAAGGTTTCTCTTTTTTTTTTTTTTTTTGAGACAGGGTTTTGCTCTGTCACCCAGGCTGGAGTGCAGTGGCGCAATCTCGGCTCACTGCAACCTCTGCCTCCTGGGTTCAAGCGAGTCTCCCACCTCAGCCTCCCAAGTAGCTGGGATTACAGATGAGCACCACCACCCTGGCTAAATTTTGTATTTTTAGTAGAGATGAGGTTTCACCATGTTGGCTAAGAGTCTGGTCTTGAACTCCTGACCTCAGGTGATCTGCCTGCCTTGGCCTCCCAAAGTGCTGGGATTACAGGCAAAGGCCACCGCGCCTGGCCAGGTTTCTGAGTTTCAGCACTATTGACATTACTTTGCTGTGGGAGCCTGTCCTGTATATTGTAAGGTGTTTAGCAGCATTCTTGGTCTCCACCCACTAGATGCCAGAAGTAACACCCCACCACCACCCCCCATTCTGACAACCAAAAATGTCTTCACCTATGGCCAAATGTCCACTAGGGAGGAAATCTCTCTATTGTACTAGAATATGCAAATAGAAAGTCTGGTCACTATACCACCTAATTTCCCACCATCCCATTCTCCCTCCATACAGCCACCTTGGCCACCTCTTGCTCACCACTCAGTTGTCTTGGAGGGAACAAGTGATAGGTGCTGTAGATATCGTTGGAGAACTGCAACTGGAGCTCAGGGCTGCCTGTCAGGAGCTGAGCCACCTGTTCCACCTGAAATGGTGTCTTCTCCAGGATCACAACGGCATCCTCTCCATCCCCATCCCCAGAGGACTCATTCACCTGTGGGTAGAGGCATCATCAGTGGGCTCAAGGGCAGAACCACAATGAGACTGTGGAGAGCAGAGACAGAAGCTCCCAGGGCCTTTGAAATCAACTTTGAAAGTACTTGGGATTTCCTTCCCTGAAGTTTTCCTTCTGGGAAGTCTAGCCAATGGCATTCACATTTCTTTTCTCAGAGAAGGCATCTCTCTTTTTTTTTGAGATGGAGTCTTGCTCTGTCACCCAGGCTGGAGTGCAATGGCGCAATCTCGGCTCACTGCAACCTCCACCTCCCGGGTTCAAGCAATTCTCCTGCCACAGCCTCCCAAGTAGCTGGGATTACAAGCACATGTCACCACACCTGGCTAATTTTTGTATTTTTAGTAGAGACAGGGTTTCATCATGTTGGCCAGGCTGGTCTTGAACCCCCGACCTCAAATGATCCGCCTGCCTCGGCCTCCCAAAGTGCTGGGATTACAGGCGTGAGCCACCGTGCCCAGACAGAGAAGGCATCTCCACACAAATCCTTGTGGCAGCTCTCACACCTTTCTTCCCCAGAATACAAGGCTTCTCAGTTGTCTTCCATTTTAGGCTTACAAGACTTCTGTCAAGTTCTCCCCATTTCAGAAGAAAAGATGAAAAACAGATCTTGAGTGACTTGCCCAAAGTCACACGAACAGTCAGCACTGAAACAGAAACTAGAACCTGGGTCTCCCAAGTGACTCCTAGCTCGAAAGCTCTCATGGCTAACACCTTCAACAGGTGCTGCACACTGAGGACAGCTGGGCTGAGAAAACCAGACAGAGCCTCATACAAAAAATAAATAAATAAAAAATAAGGCTGGGCGCGGTGGCTCACGCCTATAATCCCAGCACTTTGGGAGGCAGAGGCAGGCGGATCACCTGAGGTCAGGAGTTCGAGACCAGCCTGGCCAACATGGGGAAACCCCGTCGCTACTAAAAATACAAAAATTAGCTGGGCATGGTGGCGGGCGCCTGTAATCCCATCTACTCGGGAGGCTGAGGCAGGGAGAATCGTTTGAACTCGGGAGATGGAGGTTGCAGTGATCACACCACTGCTCTCTAGCCTGGGCGACAGAGAGAAGAGACTCCGTCTCAAAATAAATAAATAAAAACAACAACAACAACAACAAAAAACCAAATACAGACGCATGGAAGCCTAGGCCAAGGTTCCCTGATCCTCCCAAAGGTGAGAGTTCCTGCTAGTAGTTCTGGGGAACCCCCATACCTGCCCTGGCTAGGCCTCCTCACTAGTTCCTGGAATGGTCTCCATCTCTCCTCAGCCCCTGCCAGACTGCTGAGCACGCTGGTATTGGAGCAAGTTGTATCTGTCTCGCCAGAAATATTCCGTAGTCCTGAAGATCAGGGATGGTAACTTTCATCTCCACATCCTCAGGACCGAGGTTAGTGTCTGGCATGCTTGAAAGCGCGTGTGTAGAACTCAATTAACAATTATAATATATTGTTCTCTGTTGTTCTCCTGTTAGGGCCGAAGTCGTGTAAGGCAGAGATCACATCTCCTACAGTCTCATGGACTGAGGGACATGTTTCCAGCAACAGGGATGAGCAAGACATCTAACATTTACTGGGTTCCTAGTCCCTATACACATAAATGGATGATGAACGGCTTGGGGAATGTAACATGTGATCTTTAATCTACAATACACTCTCCTAGTAGATATTTCTAGTGAAAGAGACATTAGAAAAATTAGAGCTAGACGTGTTCATTGTCTTAATTTCAAGGGCAATCTTGCCGCCTTTTACCGCCCCTCTATGCATTCTAGTGGCGCACTCCCACCTCCCCCGGGTGATAATGATTGGTATTTTCCGGCCGAGATCCGAAAAAAAAAATCCGCCTCCGAGGCGATGATTGGTTCACCGCTTCCCGCATCCCGCCTCAGGGTTGCCTCCTGGTACCTTCCCGTGTAGGAAAATGATTTTGTCCCGCGCAGACTCCCTCAGCACTTTCTGCACTCTGAAGCCCGAGAATGGTAAGCGGACAGGAGCACAGGTACCATTTCCAACTCCTGCCTCCTTTTCTTCTGTGCTGGCGGCGTGGGCCTCCTCCACGGCCAATTCACGCTTTCTCTTGCCGAGGTGAGGGGCTGCGTCCGCCATGCTGCCCGGAAGGCGCCGTGCGCCTGCGCGCCCTGCGCCGGCCCCGCCCCTCGCCCGAGCCTAGCGGCCTGGCTGGGCTGCTAACTCCCGGCGTACGCTGCTCTGGCGCCCGTTCCTGTGGGCTGCGTGCGGCGCAAAGCGGAGCCCGCTGACCTGTCCCAGGGCGCGCCTTTCAACCAAGTTACTGCCTTTGGCCCCGTTGTGGTGCTGGCCGGCCCTCAGGGAAGGGAAAAGAAGGTTGAGAGTCCCGAAAGCGGCGGGCTAGAGGTGGCTGCGCAGTGAAGAGGGACCCCCAGGCCCGCGCCCCAGGGTGGGAGCCGAAGACCCCCTTGGGCCACGGGAGTGTTGGAGGCCTTGTTTGAATACTGACATTTTAATCATGGTTTCACCGACGTTGACCAATTATAAGGGAAGCAACGTTTCTGACGCAAATCCGTGAACCCATTTTATTCCTTGGTCGATTTTTTATACCGAGTATTTAGGTCATTTCCATTTTTCTTCCATTTTAATTACTTTGCAGAAATTTTCGTCGTGCTCAGTTTTTTACTTTGTAGACTCAGCACTTTTCCGCTGACAAGAAAGGTAAACGAATAGGGCCAGAAGAACCATTTCCATCACCCACTTATTTCCGGGCTGGAGGCATCCCCTGCCTCTCTCTCTGGTTGGCCTGTATTTCTGCCCCGCTACCCGGGGTTATGATTTGCAGTATGATTCGTCTCCCAGGGTTTCGTTTCTCTTTTTTTTTGCTGTATGAAATTATTACTTGTAACTTCTGCTGTTGAGGGTTTCTTTAGTGACCATTGTTTCTGGTTAGCCCGTTTTTCGCTGGTGTTATTTAACAGATCTAAATTTTGTCAAGAGTTGGTGCTTACGGCCGGGCGTGGTGGTTCACGCCTGTAATCTCAGCCCCTTGAAAGGTCGAGGTGGGCGGATCACGAGGTTAAGATAGCGAGACCATCCTGGCCAACATGGTGAAACCCTGTCTCTACTAAAAATACAAAAATTTAAAAATTACCCGGGCGTGGTGGCCGGCCCCTGTAGTCCCAGCCTCGCAGAGGCGGAGGCGGGAGAATCGCTTGAACGCGGGAGGCGGAGTGTTGCAGTGAGCCCAGATAGCACCACTGCACGCCAGCCTGGCGACAGAGCAAGACTCCGTCTCAAAAACAAAAAAAAAAAAGAGTTACATCGTTTAAGTCAGCCACACATTATTTTTGCCAGTGATTTGAGTTTAGGTTTTGAGACAGATCTAATGGGACAGTTTTTGCCATTTTCAACATTAGCAACAAGATGCAACTTACAGTCAGTTTTGGTCAGTAACAAAGTGTACCATGTGTTAGTTTGATTTTTGGATTACTTCTACCAGAAATATAGATTAGGAGTTGGATAAAAGACTGCTTTTTTTTTTTTTTGTGATGCAGAAAGCATTATTAGGAGAGACTTAGGATCTGTCACCCAGGCCGGAGTGCAATGGCGCCATCTCGGCTCACTGCAACCTCCGCCTCCCGGGTTCAAGCGATTCTCCTGCCTCAGCCTCTTGAGTAGTTGGGATTACAGGCGCGTGTCACCAGCCCGGCCAATTTTTTGTATTTTTAGTAGAGTCAGGGTTTCACTGTGTTGGCCAGTCTGGTCTCGAACTCCTGACGTCGTGATCCGTCCGCCTGGGCCTCCCAAAGTGCTGGCATTAAGGGTGTGAGCCACCGCACCTTGCCAAAGTAGCTACGTTTTTACAAAAAGAGCCCAGAATTGAGAGCCATGAAGTCGGGCCCCAACACTGACTAGCTGTGCAACTTTGGAAAAGTCTCTTAACCTCTCCAGGTCTCCATTTTCCATGTGCCAGCCACTGTTAGTTCTGAGCAAGACAGCGAGGCCTCTTCTTTCATAAAATGTATATTCAAATGGGGTACGTGAGGTAAACAAGATAATGATTAAGTGCTGTGTATGGTGTTTTGTTATTTTGTTTTGTTTTGTTTTCCCCTGGAGAGGGAGTCTCGCTCTGTCTCCCAGGCTGGAGTGCAGTGGTGCAATCTCAGCTCACTGCAAGCTCCGCCTCCCAGGTTCACACCATTCTCCTGCCTCAGCCTCCCCAGTAGCTGGGACTACAGGCGCCTGCCACCACACCCAGCTAATTTTTTGTGTTTTTAGTAGAGACAGGGTTTCACCGTGTTAGCCAGGATGGTCTCGATCTCCTGACCTCGTGATCTGCCTGCCTCAGCCTCCCAAAGTAATGGGATTACAGGCATGAGCCACTGTGCCAGGCCAAGTACTGTTAATAGAACAAAACTGGACAGTGTGAAAGAGCCTGGGGATAGGAGCCCCCCCCGCATTTTTTTTATCTGGGACAGAGTCTCACTCTGTCACCCAGGCTGGAGTACAGTGGCGCAATTTTGGCTCACTGCAACCTTCGCCTCCCAGGTTCAAGCGACTCTCCTGCCTCAGCCTCTGGAGTAGCTGGGATTACAGGTATACACTAGCACACCTGGCTAATTTTTGTATTTTTAGTAGAGACGGGGTTTTGCTATGTTGGCCAGGCTGGTCTCAAACTCCTGACCTCAAGTGACCTGCCCACCTCCCAAAGTGCTGGAATTACAGGCATGCATCACAATGCCTGGCCAAGCCCTTTAGATAAGATGATCGTGGTCAGCCTCTCAAAAGGTGACATTTGAGCTGAGACTCGAATGAGGAGAAGGAACCAGCCATACAAGCCATATGGAGAGCCCAGGCAGAGTAAATATTAGCTGTCAAAGACCCTAGAGCAGTAATGTACTTGACATTTTTTAAAAAATAGGAATGACTGCTGGGCGCAGTGGCTTACACCTGTAATCCCAGCACTTTGGGAGGCCGAGGCAGGCGGACCACTTCAGGTCCGGAGTTCAAGACCAGCTTGGCCAACATGGTGAAACACAGTCTCTACTAAAAATACAAAAATTAGCCGGGTGTGGTGGTGTGCACCTGTAATCCTAGCTACCTGGGAGGCTGAGGCAGGAGAATCACTTGAACTCAGGAGGTGCAGGTTGCAGTGAGCCAAGATCGCACCACTGCACTTCAACCTGGGTGACAGAGCAAGACTCCGTCTCAAAAAAAAGCAATGACCTGTGTAGCTAAAATATAATGAGCAAAAGAGAAACATTTGAAATGAAATAGTAGAGGAATGTATTCATTAGCGGCAAAATTCATCAATATGGGTATAATTTTGATTAAAATATAAAACCAGAATTCTGCTCTTCAAAAAGTCTGGCTCATGCCCCACGTGGTGGCTCACACCTGTAGTCCCAGCTACTCAGGAGGCTGAGGTGGGAGGATCACTGCAGCCCAGGAGTTTGGGGCTGCAGTGAGCTATAATCACATCACTGCACTCCAGCCTGAGCAAGAGAGCGAGGCTTTGTCTCTAAAAAAAAAGAATGCCTGTTGCAAGGAAAGGATGAGCTCATAGGAAGCCTCAGCTACCAGAAGTTCTATTAAATACCAGACCTCAGAGTGAAAGGAATCTTTATGGTAGCACAGTTAAGATTCAGTTCCTCAGTTACATTAGCCACTTAGCAAGTGCTTGATAGCCACTTGTGACTAGTGGCTACCATATGAGCACAGATGGAGAACGTTTTCATTATCAAAGGAAGTTCTACTAGACAATGCTATGTTAGGTTACTCATTTATTATAAAGCCCTGTTCAATCGTTTAGTTTTTTAGAAATCTTAAAATTTCTCCCATGCAAGGTGCAGTGGCTCATGCCAGTAATCCCAGCACTTTGGGAGGCCAAGGCGGTGGATCTCTTGAGGTCAGGAGTTTGAGACTATCCTGGCTAACATGATGAAACCCATCTCTATTAAAAATACAAAAATGAGCTGAGTGTGGCAGCAGGCGCCTATAATTCCAGCTACTCGGGAGGCTGAGGCAGGAGAATGGCTTCAGCCTGGAGGCGGAGGTTGTAATGAGCCAAGATCGCGCCACTGCGCTCCAGCCTGAGTGACAGAGCGAGACTGTGTCTCAAAAAAAAAAAAAAAAAAAAAACCCTCCCAAATCTTTTCTTTTTTAGTCTAAAGAAGGACTGGATACTTCCCACCTCCATTTCAGTAATTATGACAGACTAAACTGAAAACAAGTCAGCTACAAAACACTCAAACATAACTAAAACATTCTTTTAGTTACGTTGCTGAGCTCTCAAAAAAGTAAAAATTGCAGGAACCAAAAATGATGTGGGAGTTTGAATCTATAGAGTGGTAAGGGGATTTTTAAGGTGGAAGCTATTTTAAGGGCCATTCCTGATCTCTAGACATCTAGGACACGATTCAAAGGACAAGAGACAAGACCTGAGCTTATGTAAAGAGGAATTAAGATACTGAACTTTCCATAGAGCTAAGATCCCTGAAGGTCCACCAGCTCAATGAAGGGGCCAACAATTTTTTTTATTTTTTATTTTTTATTTTTTTGGATACGGAGTCTCGCTCTGTCGCCCAGGCTGGAGTACAGTGGCATAATCTCGGCTCACTGCAACCTCCACCGCCTCGGTTCAAGCAATTCTCATGCATCAGCCTCCTGAATAGCTGGGATTACAGGCGCCCACCACCACGCATGGCTAATTTTTTTGTATTTTTAGTAGAGACAGGGTTTCGCCATGTTGGTCAGGCTGGTCTTGAACTTCTGACCTTGGGAGATCTCACCTTGGCCTCCCAAAGTGCTAGGATTATAGGCATGAGCCACTGTGGCTGGCCAGGCCAACTATTTTTTAAAAAGAAAAATGCTGCCCTACTAAAGGAGAGAAGGTGATTAGGAAACTTACCTGCTTCAACCGTTGTCCCAGAGGGAAGAAGGAAAAAACCTCCTAAGAATTTATAACCACAGACGATTCTTCATGCAGACAGACTTCACATTCATGATTGTGTACATGATCCAGGACACTCAGACTGAAAAATCTACTTAAACTGGTCTTGTAGTCTTTATTGACTTTTATACCAAATTGACTCCAGGAGAAATGGAAAATCTAAATAGATCTGTAACTCTTCAAGACACTGAAATTACAGCTTTAAATTTTACAATAAAGAATATTCTGGCCGGGCGTGGTGGCTCACACCTGTAATCCCACTGCACTCAGGCCTGGGCAGTAGAGCAAGACTCCATCTCAAAAAAAACAGAGAATATTCTAGGCCCAAATGGTATTACAGATGAGTCTAACAAACATTTGAGGAGCAATTAATTCCAATCTTAAATTCTTCAAATAAAAAAAAAAAAAAGGCTGGGTGCAGTAGCTCACGCCTGTAATTCCAGCACTTTGGGAGGCCGAGGTAGGTGGATCATGAGGTCAGGAGATCAAGACCCTCCTGGCTAACACGGTAAAACCCTGTCTGTACTAAAAATACAAAAAGTTATCCTGTTGTGGTGGCACGCACCTGTAGGTCCAGCTACTTGGGAGGCTGAGACAAGAGAATTGCTTGAACCCGGGAGGCAAAGGTTGCAGTGAGCCAAGGTTGCACCACGGCACTCCAGCCTGGGAGACAGAGCAAGACTCTGTCTCAAAAAAAAAAAAAAAAAAAGGGAAAGAAAAAATTACATATCAGAAAACCTACAACGCACACATTTAGTGGAGAAATGTGTAAAGCATTCCTTTTAAGGAAGGAATGAGACAAGGATGGCTGCTATTGTCACTTTGTTTTATCGGAGGCCTTAGGAGCCATAAAAGGAACTGAAGTTTTTGTTTTCTTTTGCAAATTGTATGACTGTTTATAGAAAATCTGACAGGACAGGTGTGGTGGCTCAAGCCTATCATCCCAGCACTTTGGGAAGCCCAGGCAGGCAGATGGCTTGAGCCCAGGCGTTCAAGACCAGCCTGGGCAACATGGCGAAACCCCATCTCTACAAAAAGTACAAATAAATTAGGAGTTGTGGCACAGGTCTGTGGTCCCAGCTACCCAGAGGGCTGAGGTAGGAGAATCATCGCTTGGGCCCAGGAGGTCGAGGCATTGGTGAGCCATGATCACGCCACTGCACTCCAGCCTGGGCAACATGGCGAAACCCCATCTCTACAAAAAGTACAAATAAATTAGAATTAGTCAGGAGTTGTGGCACAGGCCTGTGGCCCCAGCTGAGGGCTGAAGTGGGAGAATCATCGCTTAGGCCCAGAGTGAGGCAGTGGTGAATATGATCCATCCACTGCACTCCAGCAGGCAGAAACAAGAACCCTACAAGTTTATAAATTAAGTATAGAGAAATTAAGTAATTCAGCATGCTGTTTAATACTAGATCAATATGTGAAATAAATTACAATTCTTTATATCAGTAATAGATAAAAATGTAAAATTACCCTTTACAACAGCAACAGAAAATATGAAATGGTAGGGAATAATTCTAATAAAAAGAGGAGCTGACCAATGTGGAAAAGATAGAAAGCTTTATTGAAATACACTGAAAGACATAAGTAAATGGAGACATACTATTTTTATGAATAGGAAGACTCATAAACATATCTGTTTTTTCAAAATAAATCTATAAATTCCATGTAAGTCCAATAAAAATACTAACAGGCTTTTTCCTGGAACGTGGTGGTTGAATAAACAATTTATATGGAAGAGTAAAGGAACAAGAAAAAGTGATTTTTGATGTATAAGAAGAGCAGGAAGAATTGACCTACAAATGGTCCAGGCTTATTAAAAACATCAGTAAACAAGCCAGTGTGGCACCAGCACAGGGTTACACAAACAGATAAAGGGAGGAGACTGGAGAACCCAGTAATAGCCCCCAACGTATGATAGTATGTCACAGCAGTGACATCATAATCAGCAGGGGTGGGGTAAGGATGGACTAGTCAGTAAATGATGGTTATTCAAATAGAAAAAAGAATTGGATCTTTGACTAAAGACCAACAAAAACCCAAACAGAAAATCCAGGTGGATTAAAGACAGAAGAAAATATACAGATGTAGGGAGGACTTCCTGAGTAAAACACAAAAAGCACAAAGTAAAAGGTAAAATATTTTAGGCTGGGCATGGTGGTTCATGCCTGTAATCCCAGCATTTTGGGAGGCCAAGGCGGGCGGATCACCTGAGGTCAGAAGTTCAAGACCAGCCTGGCCAATATAGTGAAACCCCATCTCTACTAAAAATACAAAAATTAGCCGGGTGTGGTGGTGCATGCCTGTAACCCCAGGCTTAGGCAGGAGAATCACTTGAACCTGTGAGGCAGAGGTTGCAGTGAGCCAAGATTGTGCCACTGCACTCCAGCCTGGGTAACAACAGCGAAACTCCATCTCAGAAAAACAAAAAACAAAACCAAAAAAAGTTTAATAATTTAGAGATGCATACTTAAATATTTAGGAATAAAATGATTTCTGAGATTTGCTTCAGATGATCTTGGGAGGAGTGAGAGAGATGGTTAGGGTATTCTTGATAAAAGATTAGCTCAGAGTTGGTAATTGTTGAAGCTAGCTGATGGGTACATAGGGATTTATCAAACGTTTTCCCTTTCAGTATATGCTTGATTTTTTTTTCCCCACAAAAATGGTGAAAAGAAAAAAAAATTACAATAGGTTACCAGTTTTCACCCACCAGATTAGCAGACATTTAAAAATCTGATGAAGTGTTAGCAAGAACATGAAAAAGTGGGAACTCTTTTATTTTATTTTATTTTTTATTTTTTTGAGATGGAGTCTCGCTGTGTCGCCCAGGCTGGAATGCAGTGGTGCCATCTCGGCTCACTGCAAGCTCCGCCTCCCGGGTTCACGCCATTCTCCTTCCTCAGCCTCCCGAGTAGCTTGGACTACAGGCACCCACCACCACACCCAGCTAATTTTTTGAAGTTTTAGTAGAGACAGGGTTTCGCCGTGTTAGCCAGGATGGTCTCGATCTCCTGACCTCGTGATTCGCCCGCCTTGGCCTCCCAAAGTGCTGGGATTACAGGCGTGAGCCACCGCGCCTGGCCAAAAGTGGGAAGTCTTAAACACAAATGGTAGGAACTTAAATTGGTACAGCTAATTTGGAAGAAACTGTGGCACCTTCTAGAAAAACAGCATGTATTTTCTTTACTACCCAGCCGCAGTATATTTGTTACCCACCAGGATCTTTTCTTTTTTTTTTTTTTTTTTTGAGATGAAGTCTCGCTCTGTCACCCAGGCTGGAGTGCAGTGGTGCGATATCTCAGCTCACTGCAATCTCCGCCTCCCAGGCTCAAGCAATTCTCCTGCCTCAGCCTCCCAGGTAGCTGGGGTTACAGGCATGTACCACCATGCCTGGCTAATTTTTGTATTTTTAGTAAAGACAGGGTTTCACCATGTTGACCAGGCTGGTCTCAAACTCCTGACTTCAGGTGATCCGCCCGCCTCAGCCTCCCAAAGTGCTGGGATTACAGACATGGGCCACCACGCCCAGCCCCAGCAGGATTTTCTAGGCTAAATCCTAGAAAATCTTGCTTGTGAAAATGTACAAAAAAGTTCAGAGGCTCATTGTTTTTAATAGCAAAAACCTAGGAACAACAAATATCCATTTGGAGAAGAATGTGTAACTAAATGGTGGCATATTTACATCGTGGGATGAAAGTGTATTATTAATAACTGGCGTGTCATCCATCCGCATAGATAAATCTCGCAAACATTTGGTGAACAAGGAGAGGAATCTGCAGAATACACACATTGTAATGCTGTTTACATAAAATATAAAACCATGTAAAACTAAACAATATGCTGGTGGGGGTACATACATATGTGGTAAATGTATACAGAAAAGCTAAAAGCAAGAAGTTCAAAAATCAAAATATTGGTTATTTCTGGTGGGGGATGGGGGAGTGCAATTCGGGGCACAAAGGGACCACTATAAGAGATGATAAGGTTTTGCTTCTTAAACTGGGTAGTCGGCACATGAGTGGACATATTATTTGTTAATCCTTTTATAATAAAATAATTTTTTGGTTTGTTTTTTTTTTTTTGAGATGGAGTCTCGCTTTGTTACCCAGGCTGGAGTGCAGTGGTACGATCTTGGCTCACTGCAACCTCTGCCTCCTGGATTCAAGCAATTCTACTGCCTCCGCCTCCCAAGTAGCTGGGACTACAGGCCCGCGCCACCATACCCAACTAATTTTTGTATTTTTGGTAGAGACGGGGTTTCACCATGTTGGCCAGGATGGTCTCGATCTCTTGACGTTTTGATCTGCCCACCTCGGCCTCCCAAAGTGCTGGTATTACAGGCATGAGCCACCACACAGGGCCTTTTTTTTTTTTTTTTGATACAGGGTCTTGCTCAGTTGCCTAGGCTGGAGTGCAGTGGCGTGATTTTGGCTCACTGCAACCTCCACCTCCCAGGTTCAAGCAATTCTCCTGCCTCAACCTCCTGAGTAGTTGGGATTACAGGTGCCTGCCACCACACCCAGCTAATTTTTGTATTTTTAGTAGAGACGGGGTTTCACCATATTGGCCAGGCTGGTCTTGAACTCCTGACCTCAGGTGATCCACCTGCCTTGGCCTCCCCAAGTGCTGAGATTACAGGTGTGAGCCACGGTGCCCGGCAAAATAATTTATAATTTAAAAAATACATTTTCTCTTTCTAGAACTAGAGATAGAAAAAATAATAAAACTTTTTTTCAGCAAAAGAGGGGTCATGATAGGGAGAAGTGAGAGAAGGGGCACAAAAGTACGTGTTGGAGGAAATAATGAAATTCATTTCAGTTCAGAAACAAACTTACTGAGAACAGATGAATGAAACCTTGCCTGTCCTATAAGGAATACAGTCATCTGCCAGAAGAAAAATGCTGATTCTTCCCAGTCCAAAGGTGAAGATGGTGACTGTGAAAGTATCAGCTTTAGCCAGACCATGGATGAAGCTCTCAGATGTCACAGCATCCATGGGCTTGTGATCTCAGGTGAAGGCGTTGCACCCTGAGCCCTGGCTTCCCGTCTCTTCACTTGCTCCCTCCACCACCTCACCCCCACATTCAGAATGGCTTCTAGGTTTATGTCTTTAATGGCACTTAGGCAATAAATAAAAAGTATAGTTGCATTGCTGACTGCGTCTTCCTTACAGCTTTCTGAAGTGAATCGATGTCTCTGGAAGGAGGAACAGAGTAGTGTGAGTGTGAAGGACTGGATTCCTCTTGCTTTCTCCTGACGCCCATTCCAGGGTTTCCCCAGGCAACTGGGAAGACCATCCACGGTGAGGCCTGCAATCTCGGCTTCTTGCTGATCAGTCAGGTGAGTCACCTCTTTAGGAGGGATACCAGTGTACGCCAGTACCCAGTTCCAGGGGAAGACAGAAGTGTGTGCCAGGCTTCTTGTCCAGTTAGGCAGGATACGAGCCCTGCTGGCCATCATTGGTCAGTACCACCTCCTACCACCTCCAGTTTCTGGCTTCCTCATGGCCTTCTTGGGGAGTCCCCTGCTTCCTCGTGGCTTTCCTAGGGGGAATCCCCAGCTTCATGGCTTTCCTGGGGGAGTCCCCAACCTCTCCATGGTCTTCTTAGGGAGCCCACAGTAATGGAAGGCTGATGGCTGCTGTGATCCCAGGGACACGGGCAAAGTGCTGCAGACTCGCTCCCTATACCTCTTGTCACATCTGTGGGAATCCAAGGCCCTGCGTGGGTTTTCTGTTTCCAGCTTTACTCCAACTTCTGGGGTCCCATGATATAAAAAGTGTCAACTGAGTGTCTGCAGATCTGAAAGAGACCAGTCACAGCATTGTCACCCTTCCCAGACCCAGCATCTCTGTTTTCCCCAACAGGTCCTGCCTCTTCTACCTTTTTATCTGTTATCACACTTCCAAACCTACTGCAATAGCCTGGCCCTCCCCACATACACTCATATGCACTTCTTTCCGATTATTTTGCATCATTTTGCCTTACTAAACCAATGTCCCTCCTGGCACCTTCCCAGCTCTTGATGGACATCTCCAGCCTGATCTCAGAGAAACGTAATGCTGTTACTGTTACTACTACTAGCTAATAATTTATTGAGGACCTGATTTGTGCTAGGCTCTGCCTATTATGAATACATGTGCTAGGCCATGTTCTGAGGCCTTAGTCTATATACTGTTCTCATTTCATAGCAATGGAAACCTAGTGGTCAGTGAGGAAACCAGGCACAGAGCGGGTAAGTAACTTGCCCAAGTTACTTTTTATGGGTTAATAATAAGTGCAGGAACCAGGATACAGACCCTGACAGCCTTTTCCAGAGGCTGCACTTTGAACTACTAGGCTACAGGGCTGTCTCCTAAAAGTCAAAGTAGATCAGATACTGTGTCTGAATCCCGTTCCCCTTCTCCCCCCCTGTAGTAGCTTACAACGCATGACAGCTTCTTTGACTTGGCGAAAGCCACCATCAGGGCCCCTGCCATCGACGTAGTACATGAATCGGAGCTCAGGTGGGTAGGCATCTCTGCTGAGGCCGGACAGCAGGGGGATGGTGCGGCCCTCAGCCCCTGGGGCCTCGGTCAGGGCCTGCAGCATCTGGTACTTGCACCAGGGGTCCTGAAGGAAGCCCGGCGTGATGAGCAGCACACGGCAGTGACTATTGTTCAGTGCCTGGCACAGCTCGGACACGATAGCACCGCCTGGGGTTGCATCCCGGAGCTGCAGGAAGCAGCGCAGGCTGGTGCTGCTGCCTTCCAGGTAGGAGACCAGGTTCTGGGCAGCCACCAGGTCTTCCTCACTGTGGCACACACAGACATCATAGTCTTTGCTCCAGCGACTACTGCCGCTGTCACTTGCATGTGTGGGTGGCAGGCTGGGAGACGTGACTAAGCTGAGGCTTGGGGATAGTCTGTCCTGTGAGGCAGGCTGTGAAGTATCGCTGGAGGTGCTTTCTGGGGAGTCGGGCCTCTTCTTGGGCTTCTTCAGCAGGGTCTGCCTGAACCAGTCTGTGGGGGAGAAACACTGCTCAGGCCTGTGTCTTCTTAACAGGTGCCCTCTCACTGCCCACACAGGGAGGAGCCCCGCCTCACAGGGAGGACAGACAGACTGCAGTCCGCGTCCCTGCACTTGGAAACATTGTATTCTCAGAGACTATTGCTCCACTATTTTTTTTTGTTTTGAGATGGAGTCTCACTCTCACCTAGGCTGGAGTGCAGTGGCGTGATCTTGGCTCACTGCAACCTCCGCCTCCCAGGTTCAAACAATTCTCCTGCCTCAGCCTCCTGCGTAGTTGGGATTACAGATTCGTACCACAACCCCTGGCTAATTTTTGTATTTTCAGTAGAGACGGGACTTCACCATGTTGGTCAGGCTGGTCTTGAACTTCTGACCTCATGATCTGCCCGCCTCAGCCTCCCAAAGTGCTGGGATTACAGGCATGAGCCACTGCGCCTGACACTCTGCTATGTTTGTATATCCTTTGGGACTTGCCTAAAAGTGCCCTCTAAAGGTAAAGGTTTGGGACGTATGTCAGAACTCTGGAATCCTTATGTGAGAGTGTTCCACCAGCCTGGGTAAGAGAAATGGCCTTGCACTACTCCCAGGCTCTTTGATATCTGGCACCCCCAGCCCACCTTAAGCAAAACTTCCCACTAGAGCTGACTCGTCAGCCACCCAGGAGTCTGCAGGCAGAGCTACGTTATGCGAGCAAGGATCCACCAGTCCCAGAGCCCACTTCCAGCACCGAGGGGAGGTGGACTTCGATTAGGAAGGGCTACCTATACAGGAAGGAAGGGGCATGGAGGACTGGCATCTGTGTGGCCCCAAGAAATCCTAGATTGTCGCCAGATGGGGAAGAGGCTACTGCTCGGAGCTGCTGAGGAGCGGAGAGCTTCGCGATTCAGAACCCGCACTCGGGAGTCAGGGACACGGTTGTGACTGTGGCTCACTTTCTCTATGACCTTCAGCAAATTAGTCTGTGTCTCCATTGCCTCATCTGTAAAATGGGTTTGTCTTAGGTGCTGAAAGTTCACTGAGAATGCAGTGTCAGGTGTGCTGTGGGGACTCCGTAAGGAGATGAAAACCTAGCTTCCCCAGCCTTTGATAAGGACAGATAGTGGTGGGGATTGATTCATTTTCTCTCTCTGCTTGGCTTCTCCTCCAGATGGTTCTGGAACAAAGATTTAGACAACGAGAGACAGTGTTAAGCCCTCAGCACCGTGGTTTCCAGGCTGGGAAAGCTAGCTGAGCAGCCTTGGAAAACCTCTGAGCCAAAAGGATCAAGATCTGGCTGAGCTGACGCAGGCCTCCTCTCCTCACTCCACCACGCATCCAGGCCCTGAAGTCAGGTCAGGAGTCCCCCCATCAGCCTTCCTGCGTCTCTCTCTGAGTTGGGACCAGGCAGGCCTCCCACCATGCCCTGTGGAGACTGAGCACTACACTCAGGAACACAGCAGAGTCGCGAGTCCGGTTCCACTCACCAGCCATCTTGCCTAGAGGCTTCTTAGGCCGAGAGCCAGGAGCTGGGAGGGAGGTCGATGATGCCATAGCGTGGGGGTCAAAACTAGCCCCGTGAGACCAGGCATCGGTAAAGGGGGAGGAGGGAGAAGACCCAGTCTTGACCTCATGGAGCAGCCATCCTACAGAGGGCAGAGAGAGAGAATCACAAAGGCTGCACTTACCCTGCTCTCATTCCCCGTGGATGAGCTCTGGGAAGTTCTGTTTTTCTCCTAATGCCTGACAGGCTTCCTCTCTAAATGGGTCCTTCATTCCTCATGAGATTAGGGCCAGACATGACTGTGATTGGAGCTGGGTTCTAGATAAAGCCAGAGCTGTGTAGTGTGATCAGACTTACAGGGTATGAGCTCAGCATGACCAGCTGAGGGACTGTTCTCTGCTCCACCTGGCCAGGAGGATATTCAGGATCTGGGGAAGGGCAGCTGTCAGGCAGCTCTTTAGAAGGACTTCCTATGTAAGGCCTGAAATGGTAGAAGGAGGACAGTTGCTATTTGGACAAATAATTATGTATCCAGATAGACAGAAGCTGAACAGTAGAGAGCGAGCACATACAGGAAATCTTGGGAGACTTTTCCTCCAAGTCTGCCTCCCCCTGAATAACTCCATCCGTAGACCCATCGCTCCTGCAGCCATCAGCTCAGGAAGGTCATGTCAAAAAGTGGTGAAGACTGCAGACTGCAGGTAGAGTGCCTGATTCTCATCTCTGGTTAACCGTGGCCTTTGGCCATCTTACTACACTCCAGTGTCTCCATCCATGAAATGGAAGTACTAAAGCCTCCTTCTCAGCATTATTGTGAAGATTAAATGAAATAATTTATGTAAAGTCCTAATGGTGCCTGGCATGTAATAAATGCTTAGAAAATGTGGGCTACTATGTATATAAAATAATCTAGATATTGGAGGGATATATTATGTTCATGGTTTATAAAACTTGTAACATTACTGTTTCCCCAACTGATTATTAATTCAGTGCTGTTGCAAAGTCTAGAAGATTTTTGTTTTTTAGGTTTTTTGGTGGGGAGCTTGTCAGACTGCTTCTACATTTATATGGAAATAAGAAAGCCCAAGAATCCCTTAGAAAGGCAGCCCACCATGTTCTCTTCCCACCATAGTGACAGAGGATGCCCCTGACAGTGGACACTCCTTCAGCCTTAAGTCTCTGTGGAGCAGAGCCTGCGGGGGCTGTTGTATTCTAGTGACACTTCTGTGAAAGGCTAGCAGAGCAACTGGCACGGGGCTGCTTTCTCTTTGGTGGATCTGTGAGATCAAAACAAACCTGAAAACTCATAGAAACAAGTATTATTAGACACACTAAAATAAAACGTTTCAAAATTTAAAGAATGTGGCCAGGCACGATGGCTAATGCCTGTAATCCTAGCACTTTGGGAGGCCAAGGCGGCGGATCACCTGAGGTCAGGAGTTCAAGCCCAGCCTGGCCAACATGGTAAAACCCCATCTCTACTAAAAATACAAAAATTAGCTGGGTGTGGTGGCGGGCACCTATAATCCCAGCTACTCGGGAGGCTGAAGCAGGAGAATCTCTTGAACCCGGAAGTGGAGGTTGCAGTGAGCTGAGATCACACCACTGCCTGGGCAACAAGGGCGAAACTCCATCTCAAAAAAAAAAAAAAAAAAAATTAACATCTTTCTATGCTGCACATTAATGCTTTGTTCACTGACGCGTAGAAGACAAGGGATGCTGAGGATTTGTGAACATATATCAAAGTTCAAAAAAGAAGTAGAACTTAAACCATAGCAGCAAAGGAGGCAGAGTGGAGAGCTGGAATGGGTCCAGGAACCAGAGAAGACATCTGAAAAAGCAACACAGCTAAATGGGAAGCCACCAAAAAGGCACTGCAAGTTGACTGATACGTATGAGTTTCTTTTCTTTCCTAATATGCTTGGGATTTCAGACAGCCTAAGTGGTAGGCTGCAGCTAGGGCCATTCAGAATGCCTTTTTGCCCCTAGTAGTAAACATGATGTCAGTTGGTTTTTGCATTATTTAAATATTTTTTTCAATTCTGTTTTAATATTCATTATTTGGCCTTGGCGCACTTGTAAACTAAAGCATCATTTGATTTCTAAATATTCTAAAGGTTAAAAATTAGCATAATATGTTAATCTACTTAATATATGTAGATTTAAAAGTTTCAGTTTCTCATTTTATAAAATGACTTGCCCTTTTGGCAACACATGCTGATTTGGGGAAATTGCTTTTGCATTGCTTGGTTCAGAAGACATCCAGTTGTCCAGCAGTGTATGCCACTAGAAGTGGGGTGGTATAAGCCCTCATGAGAAACACTATGGAAACGTTTTAAGAAAAGTAACAGCACCTTTGACAGGATAATTGAGCAAGATGGCAGGTAAATTCCAGTAACCATACACACTGCCTACTTCCTGGAATCCAAGATGCCACGCACCTTCCTTGTTCCTTTTCAGTTCTTTTGTAGCTGGGGCTGCGGAACTGTCACACATTCAAACGTGTTAATGTTTCTAAGACCTGGTAACTGTCATCATATCTTGAGATGTGGCTGACAAGTAGGTAAGATAATGAACCCAAATATCCAACTGGAAGCTCTACTCACTCGCTCTGCCTATTCTCTGATTTGCTGTGTAGTATAATATGCAGTCGCTTTTTTTGTGATTTGAAAAAATTCATAAAGTAGAATCATACCAAAAATGCCCACTTTGTAAGAACAAAGACTTGATAGAAAATTAGTAAAGAGGCTGGGCATGGTGGCTCATGCCTGTAATCCCAGCACTTTGGGAGGCTGAGGTGGGCAGATCATGTGAGCTCAGGAGTTCCAGACGAGCCTGGCCAACACGTCGAAATCCTGTCTCTACTAAAAATACAAAAATTAGCCGGGCATGGTGTCACACACCTGTCATCCTAGCTACTCGGGTGGCTGAGGCTGGAGAATCCCTTGAACCTGGGAGGTAGAGGCTACGGTGAGCCGAGATCACGCCACTGCACTCCAGCCTGAGTGACAGAGCGAGATTCGATCTCAAAAAAATAAAAATAAAAAATTAGTAAAGAATTTCTTCAGAAAAGAAGTAACACAATACCTTTAGTGCTTTCTAGAATGCTTTTCCAATATTATATGCAGAAATTGACGTAAAGGAAACACTATGGAGTTTTGTTGTATAAAACCCAAAGTGGGCCAGGGCACAGTGGCTCACGCCTGTAATCCCAGTACTTTGGGAGGCTGAGGTGGGCGGATCACAAGATCAGGAGTTTGAGATCAGCCTGGCCAACATGGTGAAACGCCATCTCTACTAAAAACACAAAAATTAGCTAGGCGTGGTGGTACGCACCAGTAATCACAGCTACTCGGGAGGCTGAGGCAGGAGAATCGCTTGAACCTGGGAGGTGGAGGTTGCAGTGAGCCGAGATTGTGTCACTGCACTGCAGCCTGGGCGACAGAGCAAGAGTCAAGTCTCAAAAAAAAAAAAAAAAAAATCCAAAGTGTATTTAGTATCCAATATCAAACTGGTCTCCAATTTCTATTATATAGGAAATGTACTGAAGCCTGTGAAGGCATATAATTAGAATAAGTATCTCTTAGAGTTCATATGTGATTTCTGTTAAGCAGGAATCACTATCTGGGGTAAACAGAATAGTGGCCCACAAAGAGGCCCACATCCTAATCCCCAGAACTGAGACTATGTTACCTTCCATGACAAAAGGGGGTTTGGCAGTTGTGATTAAGAACCTTGATGGCCGGGCGCGGTGGCTCAAGCCTGTAATCCCAGCACTTTGGGAGGCCGAGACGGGCGGATCACGAGGTCAGGAGATCGAGACCATCCTGGCTAACATGGTGAAACCCCGTCTCTACTAAAAATACAAAAAAACTAGCCGAGCGAGGTGGCGGGCGCCTGTAGTCCCAGCTACTCGGGAGGCTGAGGCAGGAGAATGGCATAAACCTGGGAGACAGAGCTTGCAGTGAGCTGAGATCCGGCCACTGTACTCCAGCCTGGGTGACAGAGCGAGACTCCGTCTCAAAAAAAAAAAAGAACCTTGAGATGGGGAGGGGGTTCCTGGATTACCCAGGTGAGCCTCATGTAACCACAAAGATCCTTTCAAGAGGGAGGCAGGAAGGTCTGAGGCAGACGAAAGAGCTGTGCCGAGGGAAGCAGGTGCCAGTGGGATGTAGGTGGCCTCTAGAAGCTGGAAAAGGCAAGTCCATGGTTTCTTTCCCGGAGGCTTCAGAAGGAGCACGGCCTCGCTGATGGCCGTCTTAGAACAGTAGGATCATCAACGTGTGTTGTTTGAGGCCACTAAGTTTGTGGCAATTTGTTACAGCAGCAATAGGAAACTACTACAGTATGTCTGATGAGATCAGGCCAATGAATGGAGAAAGTATTGGATTTCAGTTGAGTGCTAAAAACTGGTCTGTTTAAAGGTTCAAATTGTTTGAAACAGTTTTTAACATATTTAAATAAATAAATTACCATCTTCACCTGACTTTACATTTAAAAGAATTTTGGTTTCAAAGGCTGTTTTGTTCTCAATCGCTTGCTAAAACATTTGGGTAGGATTAATTCTGGTCTGTAGGACAATGTCACTTAAAAGCCTGAATATAATTCATTTATAGCTTGATAGACACAAAACAGTGTTCTCAAAGAGGTTTGGAGACTATGGTGCAGACCTAGGGTGGCCCCTGTGTTCACACGTGGGACTTTCTTTTTTTTTTTTCAGACAGACTCACTCCATTACCCAGGCTGGAGTGCAGTGGTGCAATCTCAGCTCACTGCAACCTCTGCCTCCTGGGTTCAAGTGATTCTTGTGCCTCAGCCTCCCAAGTAGCTACAGGTGCTCGCCACCACATCCAGCTAATTTTTATATTTTTAGTAGACGTGGGATTTCACCATGTTGGCCAGGCTGGTCTGGAACTCATGACCTCAAGTGATTGGCCCACCTCAACCTCCCAAAGTGCTGGGATTGCATACATGCATGAGCCACCGTGCCCGACCTTTTTTTTTTTTTTCCAGACAGGGTCTTGCTCTGTCACCCAGGCTGGAGTGCAGTGTTGTGATTACAGCTCACTGCAGCCTCAACCTCCAAGGCTCAAGCAGTCTTCCATCTCAACCTCTAGAGTAGCTGGAATTAGACGTGAGCCACCACACCTACCTAATTTATTTTTTTCTTTTTTTTCTTTTTTTTTTTTGGTACAGACAGGATCTTCCTTTGTTGGCCAAGCTGGTCTAACTCCTGACCTCAAGTGATCCACCTACCTCAGCCTCCCAAAGTGCTGGGATGACAGGCGTGAGCCACCACGCCCAGCTTTAATTTTACTTTTATCTGAGTCTTCTTGCTAGGGAAGATTTTTTAAAAACTAGACTCAAATAATACAACTATAAGGGGAAAAATGGTAAAATAAAAAACATTAGAATGAATAACTTCTGTTCATCAAAAGACATAAATAGGAGAGTGAAAAGGCAATCTCCCAAGGGAGAAAATGTTTAAAAATATATATCCAGGGCCAGGTGCAGTGGCTCACACCTGTAATCCCAGCACTTTGGGAGGCCCAGGCGGGCGGATTACGAAGTCAGGAGTTTGAGACCAGCCCTACCAACATGGTGAAACCCCCTCTTTACTAAAAATACAAAAATTAGCTGGGTGTGGTGGAGGGTGCCTGTAATCCCAGCTACTTAGGAGGCTGAAGCAGGAGAATCGTTTGAACCCGGGAGGCAGAGGTTGCAGTGAGCTTGAGACCGCGCCATTGCACTCCAATCTAGGTGACAGAGTGAGAAAAAAAAAAAAAATATATATATATATATATATATATATACACAGACACACACACACATATCCAATAAATGTCTTATATCACAAATATTTCAAGAACTCAATGGAACTAGTAAGAACACGACAGAAAAATGAGCAGAAGAATTGAGCAGGCACGTCACAAAAAATATTCAAATGAGCAATAGACATAAAAACAGTTCATTAGTCATCAGAGAAATGCAAAGTAAAACCTCAATGCATCACTGCTGGGCACTCAGCCAAATGTCTACAGAGAAAAAGACTACCAAGTAGTGGTAAGAGTGTGCAGGAATGGGAACTCAAACACTGCCGGTGGGCATGTAAACCATACAACTACTTCGGAGAAGTGTCTGGCACCATAGATTAAAGATGAGCATACACACGTCAGCAATTTCAGTCCTAGGAATATACTCATACAGCAGTGCTTACAGATTTTTTTAAAATTTATTTTATTTTATTTTTTTTTGAGACGGAGTCTCCCTCTGTCGCCCAAGATGGAGTGCAGTGGCGTGATCTCGGCTCACTGCAACCACTGCCTCCTGGGTTCAAGTGATTCTCCTGCCTCGGTCTCCTGAATAGCTGGGACTACCGGTACCCACCACCACGCCTGGCTAATTTTTGTATTTTTGGTAGAGATGGGGGTTTCACCATATTGGCCAGGCTGGTCTCGAACTCCTGACCTTGTGATCTGCCTGCCTTGGCCTCCCAAAGTGCTAGGATTACAGGCATGAGCCACTGTGCCCGGCCTGCTTACAGATGTTTACCAAAAGACACAAGAATATCTGTAGCAGCAAGATACAAAATAACCCCACAGTGGAAACGACCGTCCATCAACCCGTGTCCAGTTGAATGGGTAAATTGTGGTCTAGCCATACAGTGGAATATTATACACCAACAAGAATAAACTGCTAACGAAACATGGGTGAATATCACAAAACATACTGAATGTCAGATGTCACACACATAAGAGTACATGAAGGTCCGGGCTCCGTGGCTCATGCCTGTAATCCCAGCACTTTGAAAGGCTGAGGCAGGCGGATCACCTGAAGGAGTTCGAGACCACCCTGGCCAATATGGTACAACCCCGTCGCTACTGAAAATGCAAGAGTTAGCCGGGCGTGGTGGCAAGCGCCTGTAAAACCAGCTACTCGGGAGGCGGAGGCGGGAGAATCACTTGAACCCGCGAGGCAGAGGTTGCAGTGAGCCGAGATTGCGCCATTGCACTCCAGCCTGGACGACAAAAGCGAAACTACATCTCAAAAAAAAAAAAAAAAAAAAAAAAAAAGTACGTGACGTATGATTCCATGGATGGAAAATCGAAAACAGGCAAACCTATTTTATGGCGTTGGAAGCCAGGGATGTAGTAATGTTTTCTTTATTGCTCTGAATCAGGAAATGTGCGTGTTAGGGAAAATGGTTGAGCTGTACACTTGTGATTTGTGTGCCTACATATCAACTCTTAAATCTAAAAAATAAGGAGATGTGGTTCCCTCTGAGTCATTCCTGACCCTGGTGTCCCCTAGGTTTGGTGTTTCAACGGGAGTTCTCCACACTTCCCCCTCTCGGTTGCACTTCTAGGGTGTGCTGTGATTCTGACGTACCTGTCCGTCCCCTGGGGACCAGAGAACTGGATCTGTCTGGTCCACCGCGGTCACCCTAGTCGTTGGCACAGTGGCTGCCCAGCCCGTGTGTAGCTGCTCGTTAAATGACTGTGGTGTAATGCCTCGATAGGTCCCTAACCCTAACTAATGTTACGCACTTGCTGAATCACTGCCACAATGACAACCCGAAGAGCAGAGGAAGAGGCTGCGACCCGAGCAGAGAAGAATGTGAGCAGAAACGACATCCACAACGCACTGACCGCCAGGCTCTTCCAGCGAGGCAAGCGAAAGGGGAGCCGCCCCGCGCCAGCTTCTTCGCGACAGAAAAGGTGACAGCCTCCTCGGAGGGCTCTTTCATGCCGCTTGCGTGTTGCGGGTGCCAAAAAGGTGAAGGCGAAGGGAAGCGGATGTGCCGCCGGCAGGGCAAGGCCGGGCTGGAGGCGGCGCGGACCCCCGCGGCTCTCGGTGGGGCCGGGACTCCGGGGCCCAGGCCGGCCGCGCTCCACCCCGCCCACCCCACGGAGTCCCGCCGCGCCTCCCGGTCCCCCGCGACCCCGCCCCGGGCTCACCTGTGCGCGGGCCCAGTCGCGACGCGGGCTGCGCGGGCTCCCCGGGGACCAGCAGCGCGCAGGCCCCGCTCCCCGGAAGGGCCGCCCGCCGCACCGCCCCTCCCACGCAGCCCGGCCCAGTCCAGACCCGGGAGGCGCTGGGGCACGATCGGGCTGCGGGAGACGCGGGGCGGGGCAGCCCCTGTGTCCACCGCAGCCCGAGCCCCGGCCAGCCTGGCTTCTGTGTGACTCCCGGCGCCCGTCCTCCACGCTAGCTGCCTCGGGGCGGTCCGCAGCAACTCGGAGAGGAGCTTGTGGCCAGGGTTCCCCGGCGCCCACCGTGACAACCTAAAGCCTGGGTTTTGTTCTAGGTGGGAGAGAAGGAGAAAAAAAACCACCCTATTCCACCCATTTAATCCTCCTAACACCCTGCAAGGGGCGTGTTCGTACCTTTTTCCTTTTATACAATCGAGAAACATGAAGCTTGGAGAGATGGAACGACTTTTCCAAAAGTCACACACAGCGAGGGGTGTACGGGGCTGCAGTGTAGGAGGGCAGACCCGGGCAGCAGCTGGGAAGGCAGGCCGCAGCGGCCACCAGCTCCTGTCCCAGACACTGGTTGATGCCGACGAGGATGGAAACCCCGCCTCATGCCAAAGTGCTTTCTTTGCTCCTCTAAACAGTGATCCCACATGGGCGTTATGATGCTGCAGAGCCGCTGCGAACAGCTTGGTGTAGGCAAGAGGCTTGGAAGTCCTGGGTGAAAGAGATGCCTTTGCCTCCCACTTCTTAGAGCTCTTCAGATGTTGGTGAACGCTGTGAAGCACCTTGGGGAGAAGGGAACGGAGCATTCCCCACACTTGTTTCACTCTACAAGAAATGTGAATGTCTTCCTGAGCGTCTTGCTACAGGGCATGCCAGTTTGGAAAACACTATCCTCAAATTCTGTGCACGAAATGCTGGAGTGTGGAGGTAGTTTAATTAGGCCATGTAAGATTCATGATCTCCCCCTCCAGTCTGATTTCCTCCTTTTCTCACCAGACCACCAAAGCGGATGAGCTGCCCATCCTGGGCGGGCTCTGGAGTCAACTGCCTGGGTTCACAACCAGCGCTCATCACTTACTAGTTGTGTGGCCTTGGTGAAGTCACGCGACTTTTCTAGGCTTGCTTCCCTCATCAAATTACGGAGACATGAAGCTTGGAGAGATGGAACGCTGGTGTTCTTGCAAAGATTAAATGAGTCTACATAAAGCAGATCAGGCACCTGGCCCTGCACCCAAATGCCCAGTTTGCTTTGACTTTACCAAGTATACCTCCACCCAGGGCCCTCCTTTTGCCCAACTCTGCTCTGCAAAACGCCCTTCTTCTAGCAAGGCCTATTTTTTGTTGTTTGTTTGTTTCCTTTTTCTTTTTTTTTCACATCACATGGGTAACAACCCTTAACAAGGTTTAAGGGAGGCACATCTCACACATGTGCGTGAACACCCAAATATCATGCTTATGAACTACAAAGGGATCAAGGCCCATTTTTGCAGCTTATTCAGGAAAGCTTTGCTTAACCCAGCCCTTCCCACCTCCATCCCTCAAAGGCAGTAGTGCTTTTCATTGTAAAGAGACTGTGCTCTGGCTGCTTAGGTCCCATTTTAAAGTAAAAATTCCCCGAGGCCAGGGTTGGTTCTTCAGGCTCCAGCCAGAGCAGAGGGACACTGGAGGAACACTCAGATAAACGGGACTTGACTGCGCCAAGTATGGGCCAAGCGTTGGGTCAGCTGAGTGTCGGGCAAGGATGAAGAAGGCTTGGTCCGAGCTCTGCACAGCTCAGTGGGGAAGTGGAGCCCTGTGGGAGGACAGGGGAGTTGCTCAGTGCCTGTTTTTTTTTTGTTTGTTTGTTTGTTTTTTGAAACGGAATTTCGTTCTTGTTGGCCAGGCTGGAGTGCAATGGTGCAATCTCGGCTCACTGCAACCTCCGCCTCCAGGGTTCAAACAATTCTCCTGCCTCTGCCTCCTGAGTAGCTGGGATTACAGGCATGCGCCACCATGCCCAGCTAATTTTGTTTTACTAGAGACGGGGTTTCTCCATTTGGTCAGGCTGGTCTCAAACTCCCGACCTCAGGTGATCTGCCCACCTCCACCTCCCAAAGTGCTGGGATTACAGGTCTCAGTGCTTCTTAATAAACATAGTACTCACTGTGTGGAAGGGAGCAGCTTCTGGGTGAGAAACACTTGAAGGCCTTTTCCCTTTAACCCTGAGATTGGAATGTCCGTGCTGAAGGGAGGGGGAGCAACTGCCTGGCACCTAGGGGAATCTCACAGGGTCAACCCGGATGTTGACTTGTCCCTCCTCCATATCCCTGGCAAGTTCCTTCCTGTCTTTCAGCACCGCCTTCTTCCTCTTCTGCCTTCTGCCTTCTGCCTGGCACCCCCCCCCCCCCCCCCCCCCCCCCCGGCCCTAACCCCAGGGGCTTCTGCTGTTACCTCTCTGGTAGCACATCTCCTCCCCTGCCATTAGTAAGGCCCACCTCCATCATTTCTTCCCTCCCTTTCATCCTTCTCCACAAAGGCCACTATTTTTGTTGTTGTTTTGTCTTTGTTTTTGAGACAGGGTCTTACTCTGTTACCCAGGCTGGAGTGCAGTGGTGTCTCACAGCTCACTGCAGCCTCAACCTCCAAGGCTCAAGTGATCCTCCTGCCTCAGCCTCCCAAGTATTAATAGCTGGGACTACAGGTGCATGCCACCACGCTTGGCTAATTTTTGTATTTTTTGTAGAGACACGATTTTGCCATGTTACCCAGGCTGGTCTTGAACTCGTAGGCTCAAGTGATCTTCCCACCTCAGCTTCCCAAGGCGGTGGGATTATAGCTGTGAGCCACTGCGCCCAACCCCAAAGGCCGCTTTCGAGGCAGAGTGGGCAGTTTACCAGCTGTTTCTATTCCCATTCACTTCTCCTTCTCTGCAAATGTCCAGACCTCAAATTCCACTGAAACTGCTCTTTGAGAATGAGGCCAACACTGAACTACTTGGGACTGAATCCAGCAGGTACTGTGATCACTTCCTCCTTAGCTTCCACGACACCACACTCTCCTGGCTTTTCTCCTGTCTCTGTGGGTACCTCTTCAGTGTCCCCTTCTTTGGTTTGTCCCTTAAATGTTGGTGGGGTCCCTCCAGCTTCCCTCCTTGGTCCACTACTCTACCCTCTGGGGTGATGCCATCCTGCTCCATGATGTCCACATCTCTATCTGTAGCCCAGATTGTCCCCCAAGGACCATGCCAATCAGCCCAACCCCTTATTTGAGGGATGCCCTACAGGTACCCCTCATTCACATCCCAGACTGCACCACTCACTCTGTCCCTCACTCCACTCCTCCCTGGTGCTCCTCATCTCTGGGAGGGGCGGTACTTCCATCCAAAAACCTGGCCATCCGACTTAACCCACTTCTTGTTGCTGGCGTCACCCTGGGAACCATGATGGTTCAGGCACTCCCTGTCTCTGCCACACAGACTGCAACCACAGCCTCCATCTGGCCTCCTTACTGCCTTGACATCCTCATCTGCTTTCCACAAGGTCACCCAGGTGATTCTTCTAAAAGGAAAATCTGATCGTGTTGCTCCCGTTTAAAACCCCTCAGTGGCTCTGGTTCCTCTTCTTGCGCTCCACGATCCAGGCAGAAAAAGTCATACTGAATCCTGCTATGGTCTGAATGTTGGTGTCCTCCCTAAAGTCATAGGTTGGAACCTAATACCCAATGTGATAGTGTTAAGAGGTGGGGCTTTTGGAAAAGTGATTAAATCATGTGGACTCTACCCTCATAAAAGGGATGAGTGTTCTTGGAAGAGGTTGAAAGAGGTTGCCTTACACCTTCTGCCACGTGAGAATGCAGTGAGAAAGTACCATCTTTGAAGCAGAGAGCAGGCCTTTACTAGACATTCAATCTGCTGGTGCCTTCATCTTGGAGTTCCCAGCCTCTAGAACTGTGAGCAATACATTTCTATTATTTATAAATTACCCATTCTAGGATATGTTGTGATAGCTGCCCAAGTGGACTAGGACAAATCCCTGAATCTTATTAGTTCTTGCCTCTGGGGCTTTTCATATGGTTTGCCCTCAGCCTGGATCCTTCCTTGGCCACTTTGCATTCACTTCACTAAATGCCCATCCTTTAGGTTCAGCTCAGAGGTCAACTTCCCTGGAGGAGCTTCATGGAGAAACCCCTTTGCCACCCTCCTACTCCCACCCTGGGTGAGGTGTCTGTGTTGTGTGCTTATGCCAGCACTGTGGGGGCCACACTGTATCTGATCTAGGGATGAGGGGCTAGGAGGGGCAGGGCTATGAAAGTTCCAGCAAAGACAGGACTATGTTTTGCTTGCTGGTGTATCTCAATGTGTGACCCTGAGCCTGGCCAACAGTTGGATTGAATAAATGTTGGTAGAATACATGGCAAACCCATCCCTCTTCTTTACAACCAACTCCCTGCAGGAACTCAGGAATGGGAGGTACTTGCTTACAAGCAAGACACCTACCACCTAGGATCTAAGAAGGACTCTGTCCGCCATCTTGGAGCTTGTGGAGGCTTGCTGGGAACAGGAAGGCTGTAATCCAAGGCCATTTTTGCTGGGGCTATAAGTGGGGTTTCCAGAACCAAAGTAGGCACACAGCTCTTCTTAAAATTGAGCATTTATGCCTGGGATGAAACCGAATTCTATTTGGGCAAGAGATGTGCTCATGTATACAAAGCAAAGAACCACACAGCGACTCCTGGTGGCACACCACACAAAACCAGAGTAATCTGGTAAAAAGTAACCGGAGTTCATGGAAACAGTGGCATGGTTTACGCCAAATTCCCAATCTTCCTGCTGAGACTACGGACGCATAATCTGTGTGATACTGTACCGCTCAAGGATTTAACTAATAAAAGGTGGGTTTGTGCTCATTTTTTGTTTTGTTTTGTTGTAAAAGAGCTCCCTGTCCTGATACAAGGCTAATGGGGTGCTTCAAAAGCTCCTGCTGTACAATGAAAAGAAGAGACAGAAGACCGGAGGGAAGGAGTTAATCACATGTATTGATTGATGGATAGGGTAAACAGACAATCAAGAAACCTGAGCCAGGCTGCCCCAGAATGCTCCCATGCCTGGGCTGTCTGCTAAGAGGGTCAGAGGCAGTCTTTCCTGGTCAGTGCCAGGATGGAGCCAGTCCTGGGCCAGGGTGCTCAGGCCTCCAGCTGGATTGCCCTGGCGGGGGACACCAGCATGGGCTACAGATCAGTCCTAGGATTCCGCTCATCGCTTGCTGTTGGCCTGGGCCTCAGTGCCTGTGCCTGCCCAGCCATGTGGATGCAATGGCCCGCCTGAGAGGAGAGGACACTGGGGAGGGGGAGAAGGCCCGGCACAGTGCTGGGGAAGACTGGAGCAGCAGAGAAGGCTGTGAACACAGCCAGGATGCAAGCCAGTGGAGCCAGTGCAGAGCACACATGCTCACATGATGTTGTTCTCCTGGGTCTTCTCTCCCAAGTAAAAGCGGTTGAAGAGGAAGGGGCTCAGGTCGATGGTCTGGAAGCTGCCCTCCAGTATCATCTCTGCCACAGCTCGCCCAACGCCAGGGGCCTGCTGGAGCCCGTGACCACTGAAGCCAGTAGCAAAGTACATGTTGACAACTAGTGGGTGGGGGCCCACCACACCATTCTGGTCAAAAGTGTTGTAGTCGTAATAGCCGGCCCAGGCTGTCTGAACCTGCGGGTGCACAAAACACTGGGGTTCTCAGGAAGGCTGAAGCCACACTCCATCCTCACTCCTCGTCAGGGGTCAGCACAAAGTACCCTCTACCCACTGCTGAGGGGTCTATGGAATGCCATGTGTCCAACAAATTCCTTAGCAGTTGTGACATGGAGGGACTACGGCAGTGCACAGTTGCGAGGGAACCAACGTCATCTGTCGCATCTAATGTCCAAAAATAAAAAGGAAAACCTGCCCTTGCCAGTTACCTTCAGAGTCTCAAAAGCTGGGACCCTCAGGGCCAAATGGGGCCACACCTTCTCCTGGAAGAAATCATGGTCCACTTCCAGGTTCGCTGGGTCTGGTTCTTCCTCCTGGAGTGAGAGGTGGGGACAAGGCTTACACAGCCTGGGACACAAGGGCAGACCCAGACTTGTTCAACAATCCCTGTGGCCGGGCGCGGTGGCTCAAGCCTGTAATCCCAGCACTTTGGGAGGCCGAGACGGGCGGATCACGAGGTCAGGAGTTCGAGACCATCCTGGCTAACACGGTGAAACCCCGTCTCTACTAAAAAAAATACGAAAAACTAGCCGGGCGAGGTGGCAGGCGCCTGTAGTCCCTACTACTCGGGAGAGAGCAGGCAGGAGAATGGCGTAAAACCGGGGCCGGAGCTTGCAGTGAGCTGAGATCCGACCACTACAATCCAGCCTGACGACCTGAAAGCGAGACTCCGTCTCAAAAAAAAAATAAAAATAAAACAATCCCTGTGCAGATAGGGGATGGGGAGAAATAGTCCCAGTTCAAATCTGGAGGGGCTCTAATATCAATTAACACAGCACACAGCCCCAGAAAGAAGCCTGATTCTTTTTTTTTTGTGCTTTTTTTGGGGGACAGAGTTTTGCTCTTGCTGCCCAGGCTGGAGTGCAATGGCGTGGTCTCGGCTCATTGCAAACTCCCTGCCTCCTGGGTTCAAGCGATTCTCCTGCCTCAGCCCCCAAGTAGCTGGGATTACACACACCCAGCACCGCAGCCCAACTAATTTTTGTATTTTTAGTAGAGATGGGGTTTTCACCATATTGGCAAACTGGTCTGACACTCCTGACCTCCAGAATCCACCAACCTCCATCTTTCCTTCCATGGTCTTTCCTTCCATTCTATCTCACCTGTCCACCTCCAATTAGAACTGTGTTATCCCTTCCCAGCTCCACTGGTATCTGCTTTCGCAGTCTCACAAACCTAATCCCCTACTAGAGCAATTACCATACATACACATACCTGCCACAACCATGAGGTTGAACCGTGCATGTAGCATGTGGCAACCCTCCCCAACCCGTCCACCCCCAGCCCACACACACCCTCCCAACCCCTGTTCCTTTTACACACCCCCACGCCTCCACAACCCCCACACACCCCTCCCCAGCCCGTTGCGCGCGCGCGTGTACATCTGGTTACCGTTAGCGCTGTACATCTGGTTACCGGTCGCGCGCGCGCGCGCTTATCCGTGATTAACGCGCGCCCATCTGATTGATGGCGCGCGGGTCTTTGGTCGCCTGATTCGGTTCATGTTCGCAGACCGGATCGTTTGTTGGATACGTCGTGCTGCCTCAGATGCATCTTCGATTACACTCGATCGCGTGCCGCCATCTGTTAAATAACGCGCCATCTGACCCGGTACGCATGCATCTGATACCACGCGCCGCGTGCTTTTCGGACGCCATCTGACCCTCGCGAACAGTCCCCGCATCTGATTTGCCTGGGCCTTATCTGATTTTACGCATGCGATCACATCTGACCAGATCGCGTGCCTTGATTGCGCGCGCCATCTGGGCCCGTGCCGCGCGTGCTGGACCGCCATCATGCGTCCATGGACGTAGTCCGCCCATCCGCGCCATCTGGGATCTGATGGACGCCATTCTGATACCTGGAATGGACGCCATCTGACCAGACCCCTTGTTCCTGATTGCGCAGATATCATTGCGCCGCGCGCATGCCGCACATCTGATGGACGCGCCATCTTCCAATTATGCGTTCGCGCGCCATCGTGGGCCGTGCCGCGCCGCCATCTGACCCCAGCACCAGTTCGATCATTGCTTGCGTTGGCGCGCGTATCTGTTGCGCGCGCGCGGCACGTCTGACCTGGATCGCGCGCGCGCGCACGTATCTTTCGACATCACGCATCGATTCTGTTGATACTTTGCGCCATATCTGACCCATACACATACACACTCTCCCTAACCCACACCCCACACACCCCTCCCAACCCCACACACACACATACACACACACACATGCTATCCAACTTTGATGTCATTTCTTTCTTTCTCTCACCAACCTCCTCAGCTGCCCAGAGGACAGTTACCTTTTCCTCGGCTCCACAGGTAGCTTGGTGCCCTGCAGGGTGCCAGGCGGCCCCTTTCCAATACCAGCCAGCGCTGCGATTTGTGCAGACCAGGCTCCGGCTGCGTTGATCACAATGGCGCATTCCACAGGCTGGTACTCCAGGCTGTGATCCATCTTCACCTGCGGGCACCAGAGAGTGAGGGGTGGGAAGACCCGGACCACATACCAGGCACCCTGAGAGGTGCACTGCTTCCTGGGCCTTAGTTTTACCCATACTGGAAAGTGGGTCAAAGAAGACCAAAACCAGGAGAGTCACTACCTTTCCTGTCCCTCCATTTTGGTAAAGGACATCACCAGACTAGAAACTTACATGGACTTCATGGATGCTTTTCAAGGTCACCATTTCGTCATCTGTGGTCAACATGTGTTGAGATGAAGTGACAAAACCTGCAGAGAGGAAAATGAAAAATAGGCCTTGGAGGCCCTGAAAAGGAAGGAAATGGGGATTTCACTTGTTTCTTAAGGAAAGAAAGCTGGAAGGATGGGAGCTTTCCTACAGACACTGAAGCAAACAGATGAGGGAGCTGGCATGAGCTCGGCCACACTCTGACAGGACAGTGCTGAGGTGCAATCATCAAGCAGATCACAAGTCACAGCGCAGCTCAGTGAGGAACCCGGGTCAGGATGCCTAGGACCTGCTCTCAGGGCAGACCCCTTTCCCCCGCAGCCCTTTCTTAGCCTGTGACTGAGAAGGTAAGACCTAGTCTAGGCCTATGTCCCAGTCGCTAGAGGAAACAAGCTCAGACTCACGTGTCACCTCTCCCTGGCAGAAAAAGACTCCCATGGACGCGAGCTTTTGCCGAAGCCCGTGGAGCAGACACCAGGGGTCAAACCAACCTTCATTCTCCATCCCTGTGGTAAGAAAAAGAGAACTGTCACAAAGACAGATGAGGACTTCTGCTCTCGGATTGTATTTCCTGTGTCCCCAACCCCTCTCGAGGGCTTGTAAGCCAGGAAAGGTCATCCTGACCAACTGAACCACAGAGACAAAGCCTGCTGAAGGATAGAGAACTAGCACGGCCCAGGGCAGTCCCCATGACACGGGAGGAAAGTGTTCCTCCTTCAGCTTGGCTGTGGGGTACCCGAGACTCCCAACCTGTGGCACCCCTTAGTCTCTACCTTCAGGAAAAAAGCTGTCCCCTCTGCAAGCAAGCCTCACCATAAGACGCCAGAGCCACTCCCTCTGTGTTTATCCAGGGAAACTTGTTCCGAAGCTGATCAGGAGACATCAGACAAACTTTGGCTCCCTCCTGTCTGAGATAAACGTGTGGGTCGGCGTATGTGTGTCAGAGAGGAGAGTGTGCAGAGGGGTGAAGTATGGACCCCAACCTCACAAGTGGGGAGTCCAGCTCAGTCATGTCACTTCTCTGCCCTAAATGCCCCTATTTTTCCTCACTGTTGAGTGCCTGAAGACCAAACCTCCTAGTCAGGCTCTTCAGCCTTGACTGCCTTTCCTTCCCTACTCCCTTGTCTCCTTTCAGCACACAGAGCTCCCTGCTATCCCCGTCTATTCCATGACTTTTTTTTTTTTTTTGAAATGAGTCTGGCTCTGTCGCCCAAGATGGAGTGCAATGGCGCGATCTCCGGCTCCCTGCAACCTCCTCCTCCTGGGTTCAAGCGATTCTCCTGAGTAGCTGGGATTACAGGCACACACCACCACACCTAGCTAATTTTTGTATTTTTAGTAGAGATGAGGTTTCACCACGTTGGCCAGGCGGGTCTCGAACTCCTGACCTCAGGTGTTCCATCTGCCTCAGCCTCCCAAAATGCTGGGATTACAGGCATGAGCCACTGCACCCAGCCTGTTCCATTAACTTTCACAACAAGGTGGTAACCTTGTTCCCTCCACTCCTGCCTGGATCCACCTCCTCTCCACTCCTTTTACAATCCTGTTCCTGAGTACAGGTATCTCCTCGGGGACACTGTCCCCCAGAGCCGCCTCATAGCAGAGGCACCAACAGAACACTCCCAAGCCAGACTGCTGGCTTCAAATAAAATCCCACTGCCACCACTTACTAGTGCCTTATGTCTCAGTTTCCTCATATGTAAAATGGGGATGTTCTGATGATTAAATGAGTTAATATCTGTACAGCATTTAGGACATTTATGTCACTGTGAGACTTGGGTGTCTGTTAAATAAACATAAAAATAAAGCCTCCGGCGATATTGCATCACAGAGATGCCCACCCTCACCTGACCACGAGAATCATTTAGAGCAGGGGTTGCCAAATCTGACCTGCTGCCTGTTTTCGTAAATGAGCCACACTCCTTCATTTGCGCTTCTGTCTATGGCTGCTTTCATACTGTGATAACAGAGTGGTTAGAACAGACTGTACGGCCAGCAAAAACTAAAATACATACTATCTGGCCCTTTACAGAAAAAGTTTGCTAACTCCTGACTTCAGGTTCTTGTTAAAACCCAGATTTGTGGGCTCCTTCCCTAGAGATTCTAGTTTATTAGGTCTGGGATGTGTTCCAGGTGGTTTTCATGCTCTGACAAATTAGGAAGCACCTGGCAGTGTTTTGTCCATATCCATGGTACAGCACTCCCACGGGGCATTGCAGGTCTGTGTATTTCCTTCCCGACACATTGAGGTCCTAGACCGCAGGGATCTGTCTTATCAACTCCGCTTTCTCACTTCCTAATCTGGTGCAGGAGCCACCCAACACCTTTGGCTGCAAAGCAACTGAGAGGCCGTGCCAGGCACCCACTTCTGCACTTTCACGTTGCTCTCCATGGCTGCAGCATCCTTTTCTGAAGCCAGCAAGAGGTAGCCTGAGGGGTTGAACTGGAGGTCCAGCGGAGGGGCATTGGTTACGGCCAGGTACTCCTGTGTGCAGAGAGAAGCTCCTGAAAGAGACTGACTTAAGGATGCAAGGAAGAGTTTTCCGCCTTCTTCCCCCACAGCTCCCCAGGCTCAGTGCCCCAGACCTTGAGGCACCCACCACTAGGAAGAAAGGCCAGGGCCCCCCACTTCTTGTTGACTGACCCATTCTTGCTGTCTGGTTACCTTGCTAGCTGGGCTCCTCCCCACTCTGGGCTAAAGGAGGGGTTACCACCCCAACATCCCAAATATCATTGCACCTACATTGATGTTCCGTAGAAAGCTGGCTGAAAAGAGGGAGAGCTGGATGTTCTCAGGCAATGAGAACTGCTGACAAATCCCACCCACTGAGAGCCCAGTGGAGGCCTGTGAATACTGTGGAAAGACAAGAAAAGTTGAGGTAACCTATCACAGAGTACTGCAATGAAAGCTTTGAGCTATACACCTAAAGTTGAAGGGGAGTCCTATTTGCAAGTCTATAATCTAAGACCCATGCATATGTCAACTTGAAGGCAACAGTGTTTAAAATCATTAGTAGCGGATGTGCAGAGAGGGTCAGTCATCTGGAAAGAGCTGACACAGTGGTACAAAATGGTAATGGCCTGGAAGTCCAAGGGCAGACGATTAACATTTGATCTACCATTTGGAAAATGAAAGGTTATGACTGAAGTAAAGTAGCAAGATTCGTGGCTAGCTGGCAATGCAAATGGGAACATCTAAAGTGCAAAAACCAGCCGGGTGGTGGCTCATGCCTGTAATCCCAGCACTTTGGGAGGCCGAGGCGGGCAGATTGCTTGAGCTCAGGAATCCGAGATCAGCCTGAGCAACATGGCAAAACCCCATCTCTACAAAAAATACAGAAATTAGCCAGGTGTAGTGGTGCATGCCTGTGGTCCCAGCTACTCGGGAGGCTAAGGTGGGAGGACCACTTGAGCCTGGGAGGTGGAGGCTGCACTGTACTCCAGCCTGGGCAACAGAGCCAGACCCTGTCTCAAAATAAATAAATACAATAAAATACAAAAACCTCACAAGTAATGGGACCTGAATGAAGCAAGTTGAGGGCAGGAAATGGTGGCTCATGCCTGTAATGCCAGCACTTTGAGAAGCCAAAGCAGAAGGATCACTTGAGGTCAGGAGTTCAAGACCAGCCTAGGCAACATGGTGAAACCTCATCTCTACTAAAAATACAAAAAATAGCTGGGCTTCATGGTGTGTCCCTGTAATCTCAGCTACTCAGGGGGCTGAGGTAGGAGAATCACTTGAACCTGGGAGATAGAGGTTGCAGTGAGCTGAGATCGTGCCACTGCACTCCAGCCTGGGCAACAGAGCAAGACTCTGTCTCAAAAAAAAAAAAGGAAAAATCCAATATTATGAAATCTGCTTTCAAAAGAATAAACCTTATTGCCAACCTTCCTGGTTGGACCGAGGAAGATCCTAGGACAATTTCTCAACAAGGTCCAAAGCACAATCTCTGCCCATTGGATCTCCTGAGATTGAGGTCTTCCCCTCCTCTCCTTCCCTTGTCCCTAGGGTCCTTAATAAAATGTGAGTCATCTTTCTTGCCCCACTCATGACTCTGCCCTACCCCAGGCCTCACCGTGTGGTCCCGTTCCACCACTAGCACCCGCATACCACCTTGTCGGTTCTCCAGCTTCTTCAGCCAATAGGCCACAGACAAGCCAAGCACCCCACCTCCCACGATCACCACATCCGAGTGCTCGGGGGGCAGGTGGCTGGTGTCTGGCAGTAGATCACAGGGCGTTCCAGGCAGGATCGACTTGATCTTCTTCTTAATCTCGGACACCTTTCCATCCCAGTCTGTGGGATGTAGTTAGGGTCAGAGGGCCACACATTTCCTTCCCACATGGTTGGGGGGTTGGAGAATGGACACAGGAAAAGGTGAGCTAAACAGACACATGAATTGGCAGTCCCCACTGTCAGTCCGTCTCATAAGGTCACCTTGCACCCAACAGTGTTGCCACAGTTTTCTGAATAGTCCACATACCATCAGTCTCCCTTTTCATGCATTGTGCCGAGCACTGCAAGATTCAATTTCCTAAAATTAATTTTCTACATTACCTCCTGCATAGACCTCTCCTGATCCCAACTCACATGTTCAACTGCACCGTCATCCCCACTTGGGTCTTCCAGGCCTCTGGACCAAGAGGCTCCGGCACACCCCAAGTCACGGCACCCTCTGAAGCATGGCACCTCTAAGCAGCACCTTATCCTGGATATCCATCGCCACAACGAAACCTACATTTATATCCTATCTATAATCAAGTCCTGAGGGCTCTAGTTTCCAAGTAACTCCTCAATCTGTCCCCTTTCTTCCTCTGCCACCATCATCCTAGGCCAAGCCACTATCATCTCTCAACTGGACAAATGCAAAAGCATCCTAACTGTTCCCACTGATTCCCCACTTCCACCCCACCCCCTGCTGCGAACATTTTTACAATATAGCTAGAAATATCTTTTCTTTTTTTTTTTTTTTTTGAGACGGAGTCTCGCTGTGTCGCCCCGGCTGGAGTGCAGTGGCGCCATCTCGGCTCACTGCAAGCTCCGCCTCCCGGGTTCAAGCGATTCTCCTGCCTCAGCCTCCTGAGTAGCTGGGATTACAGGTGTGTGCCACGACGCCCAGCCAATTTTTGTATTTTTAGTAGAGACGGGGTTTCACCATGTTAGCCAGGATGGTCTCGATCTCCTGACCTCGTGATCCACCCGCCTCGGCCTCCCAAAGTGCTGGGATTACAGGCTTGAGCCACTGCGCCCGGCCTAGAAATATCTTTTCAAAACACAAATTTAATAAGCTCTTAGTTAAACCAGCTAGTGGAGTTTCCATTACTCTAAGAACCAAAGTCCAAAGTCGTAAACAGAGCCTGTAAAGTACTGCACAATCTCGCTCCTGTTCATCTTATCCTCCCCTACACTCCAGGCCCTTTAGTTCCTTGATGGCACCTTATTTCCTCCCACCACAGGGAACCTACACGTGCTCTCTGCTTTGAAACTGTGTCCACTTCCTTGCCTAGTTAATTCCTTGCTCGGAAAGCCTTTCCTGACCCCCAGACCAGCTCAAACTCTACATGGTCTTTTGGACACAATTGCAGCTTTGAGTTTGTATTGTTACATACTCTAAAATCCATGAGGGGGTAGGCTGTGTTCACCTTCACCACTGAATCTCCAGCCTATGGCAACACCCGGCATATTTTAAGTGCTCAGTAAGTACCTTAAATAAATTAATCATTTTGCCATTTCATACCTCACTCAAACTCTTCTCAGCAGCACTGCAATCTTTCTTTGGTCTGGCCTTAGCTCACCTGTCCACACTACATTTCATGCTACTACTCACACTGTCTATCTAGATGGCTTTTGCTAGTTCCTTGCATAAGAACAATATTTTTCTCCTAATCTGCACTCAATTATTCAGAGACAGGAACACACACCTTTCTTAAGCCAGTAAACATCCTTCAAGGCTGATCTCAGTTCCCACCTGCTCCATGTACTTCCACCATTATACTAGCTAGCAGTGCAAAGCATTCTTTAAGTTGAGTTCTATCCAATCTTCTTTTTTTGAGATGGAGTTTCGCTCTGTCGCCCAGGCTGGAGTGCAATGGCGTGATCTCGGCTCACTGCAACCTTCGCCTTCCGGGTTCAAGCGATTCTCCCGCCTCAGCCTCCCGAATAGCTGGGATTACAGGAGCCCACTACCACATCTAGCTAATTTTTGTATTTTTAGTAGAGACGGGGTTTCACCATGTTGGTCAGGCTGGTCTCGAACTCTTGAGCTCAGGTAATCCACTCGCCTCGACCTCCCAAAGTGCTAGGATTACAGGCGTGAGTCACTGCGCCCGGCCTCTATCCAGTCTTGAATTGGCCTACTGTCTATTGAAATTTTCCCTCTCTAGGTACACTCTAGCCATCTTCCAGGACATTCACTGAATCCCGTCTTCTCTTCACTCCTTCACCGCAACAGCACTAAGTACAGCATCCTGAACGCGGGCAGGACTTAATGCACATCTGTACCACCTATCAATCAGTCTGACTGTAACCGGAAACATAGAATGATGTGAGATCTGCCACCTGAGAAGGGCTGCCTTGGGAGCCATACACCTGCACCGCCCGTACAAGCTCTGGTAGGCAAGCTTACCCCTTCCCCAAGCCGACCCACTGTCCTGCCAGTGTGGGCCACGGTTTCGGGTCCTGAAGGACACACAGTCGGAGGTTGGGGACACCCCAGAACCACAATACCCTCCGTCGTCCTCAACTTTACCCAGAGAAAAGCCTCCTCTGCGAGTGCCTGGCCTCCGGGTCAAGAGGCCCCGGCCCAAGCCGTGCGGCAGAACCCTCCGAATCATGGCCCCTCTGAGACCGGCACCCTCTGAGAGCCGCACAGCTGCCTCGCTATTATCCCAGCCGTCACTGCTCCGCGCCAAACGCCATTCAGACGAGCGCGCCAATTGGCCAGTGGCCCTCAGGGCTCCGCCCCCCACGCTATAGGTGACCGTCTCCCCGTGACCTCTCCGGGAGCCCCGCCCAGGCCTGCTCCCACCCGCCATTGGCTGGCCTTGAGATACGTCAGGCCTGCGCGCTCTCGGGCGGAGATGGGGAGGGCACCCAGCTTTCCGAGCGGAAGTGCGTTGAGCCGGTTTCCGGGGCCGCTGGTGTGACGTGTCCCGCGCTTGGCGCAGCAGGAAGCGGCGGCTATCGCGGCCTGAATTCCCGGCGCCGGCCCCAGCTCCTCTGCCGCTGCCGCCATGCTCGACTTCTTCACCATTTTCTCCAAGGGTGGGCTTGTGCTCTGGTGCTTCCAGGGCGTTAGCGACTCATGCACCGGGCCTGTTAACGCGTTGATTCGTTCCGTGCTGCTGCAGGTACCGCCCCCGTGGGATCAGAACTCCAGGCTCTTCTTTCCTGACCCGATCCATGGTCCCTTCGATTCTATTCCGCGCCTCCTCCCCCCCTCCCCGCCCACCTCAAACTGGCCACTCACGCGTAACCCGGGCTCCGCTTCGTTTTCTCGTCCCCTTCAGAGTACCCCACAACTTAGTGACGACCCCCACTTCGGCGTCTGGACTCTAGCCGAATTCCGGCGCCTTTGGTATTCCCCTCCGCTCCCTCTATTTATCCCCAGCAGCTTGGTTTTGTTGTTTCGAGGCTAGGTGAAATAACAGATGGGAAAACACCTTTACAAAACTGAATGCTGTATAGCTGCTAATAATCTGATTGTTTATATGACTACTTTCGTTTTGGCTCCTATGTGCCTTGCTGCCTCTCACCTCCTTCCCCCAACTTGGTTATCTTCTTTCATTTCTGGTGGAATGCCAGAGAGAAGTGCCCCAGCATCCTCTTGTCCTGGGGACAGATTTGAGTTTGAGGGAAATGTCTGGCTTTTTCCCAAAGGTAATCCAAACCCAGGGCCCAAACCTGGGTTTTCTGGGGATAGTCTGAACACTGAGACATACTCTTTCTCCAGGAACGGGGAGGTAACAACTCCTTCACCCATGAGGCACTCACACTCAAGTATAAATTGGACAACCAGTTTGAGCTGGTGTTTGTGGTAAGTGGGATGTTGTAGAGGGACGACTACATTGTTAACATAGTCCTGATTATTAAGAGAACTCTGATTAATTGCAGCCAGTGTATATGATGACGTAACTGAAAAAACTAGAAAGGTAGATGGGGGAAAACAGCAGCTACTGGGCCCAGGCAGGGAGCTTGGCTGCCTGTCAGGACAGGGAAACCGGCCAGGTAGCTGAACTATCTCTGAAAGCCAGGGTTGAGTTGGCGTCCCTCCATTCTAGGCTGGCATGTAAGCAGATCTGTTGGCTCTGTTTCTTCCCCTAAACAGGTTGGTTTTCAGAAGATCCTGACACTGACGTATGTAGACAAATTGATAGATGACGTGCACCGGCTGTTTCGGGACAAGTACCGCACGGAGATCCAACAGCAAAGTGCTTTGAGTTTATTAAATGGCACTTTTGATTTCCAAAATGACTTCCTGCGGCTCCTTCGGTGAGAGGCCTGCCTTCTCTAAAATCAATTTATTTCCCTGATTTGATGATCTCTCTGAAGGTGGTTCAAGGGTGGTAAATTGGTGTGTTCAAAGACATTCCTAATTTGCTCCCCAGTTCTCATTGTCCTCTTAGGTGTGAGAGTCCTTTCTCTGGACTGTTATTTTTCCTCCTGCACGGGGTAGAAAGATAAACCATTCTCTTTTTTGTTTAGTGAAGCAGAGGAGAGCAGTAAGATCCGAGCTCCCACTACCATGAAGAAATTTGAAGATTCTGAAAAGGCCAAGAAACCTGTGAGGTCCATGATTGAGACACGCGGGGAAAAGCCCAAGGAAAAAGCAAAGAATAGCAAAAAAAAGGGGGCCAAGAAGGAAGGCGAGTTTGAGTTCTTTGGATACACTGGGACGTGAAAGGTGTTAAGACGGTGCTAAGGACTGAGGTGTTCCTTCCTTCTGTCATTGCTTGCCTCCTTCTCACTCAAATGCTCACCATCCTATAATCCCCAGGCCTTGTGAACTCCAAGATGTTTGGTCCAAATTTCCTTTGAACAATTTGGAAGACTTTTAGCCATTGTCCAGTGGTTGAGATTGTCTTTTTTTTTCCTTCAGTGAGTTTTTTCCCAACAGGTTCTGATGGTCCTTTGGCTACCAGCAAAGCCGTCCCTGCAGAAAAGTCAGGTCTTCCAGTGGGTCCTGAGAATGGAGTAGAACTTTCCAAAGAGGAGCTGATCCGCAGGAAGCGAGAGGAGTTCATTCAGAAGCATGGGAGGGGTATGGAGAAGTCCAAGTGAGCACTTTTTCTTCAGTACTCTCAAAATACTGTTATCTAGACATGATGGGTGCAAGGGAGTTCTGGTCTCCGGCTCATGTTTCCTTTCCTCCTTCTCCACCATAACCTGTTGCAGCAAGTCCACGAAGTCAGATGCTCCAAAGGAGAAGGGCAAAAAAGCGCCCCGGGTGTGGGAACTGGGTGGCTGTGCTAACAAAGAAGTGTTGGATTACAGTACTCCCACCACCAATGGAAGCCCTGAGGCTGCCTTGTCTGAGGACATCAACTTGGTAAGAGGCAACAGGGGTCAAAGTGAAGGTTATCTTTAATAACAAATTGGGAGGAAGTAGAGTGTGGGAACATGATACTTGGATTTGAATGAGGGGTAAGTTATACTTGGAGCTTCCCCAAATGAAAGAGATAGAGCAATGTGGACTTTTTCCTCAGAGACCTTAGTGTTTCTGACCCCATCTCCTTTCTCTGTATCTTCCAGATTCGAGGGACTGGGCCTGGGGGGCAGCTTCAGGATCTGGACTGCAGCAGCTCCGACGACGAAGGGGCTGCTCAAAACTCCACCAAGCCTAGGTAGGGAGATTTCAGGTGGCGGGGTGGCATGTGCATCTGCAAAACTGGTTAAGATACAACTCCCACCTACTCGCTCTATGTATATTTGTCATCTCCTGTCCCTGCAGTGCGACCAAGGGAACACTGGGTGGCATGTTTGGTATGCTGAAGGGCCTTGTGGGTTCAAAGAGCTTGAGTCGTGAAGACATGGAATCTGTGCTGGACAAGATGCGTGATCATCTAATTGGTAAGCTCTGAGGACCGGGCTGACTCATGTTCACGGGATACAGGTAATTGAGCGCAGACTCACCTAGCGTTTCTCACCTGCACGATAAAGACTGGTTGTTGCTGACATGGAACTGACCTACCTGTCCCCCTCCTCAGCTAAGAACGTGGCTGCAGACATTGCCGTCCAGCTCTGTGAATCCGTTGCCAACAAGCTGGAAGGGAAGGTGATGGGGACGTTCAGCAGTAAGTACTGCCCTAAGTGAGAAAGTGCTTATGTGTACCAAGAGGTTAAGTGCATAGACCTCCGTTCTTACGAGGTATGTGACTTTTGGCAAAATCCTTAACCTCTAAACCTCTGTAACCTAGATTTTAAGGGTTATTGAGAGGATTAAATGAGTTAGTCCTTGTAATGTGCATCTGTTCTGGATTTCTGGGAAAAGAGTCTAACTGTCTTAGTCCCCTTAGCTCAGAAAGGTGTTAGGCATTTTTGAGAGCATTCTTTACACAGCTGCAAACGTCCTCCACCACCTCTTTCAGCGGTGACTTCCACAGTAAAGCAAGCCCTACAGGAGTCCCTGGTGCAGATTCTGCAGCCACAGCGTCGTGTAGACATGCTCCGGGACATCATGGACGCTCAGCGTCGCCAGCGCCCTTATGTCGTCACCTTCTGTGGTGTTAATGGAGTGGGGAAATCTACTAATCTTGCCAAGGTCAGTGCAGTTCCCCAGCCTGTCGCTGATATTTGTGTACTTCTCGTGTCTCAAAATCCTGGCTTTAGGTGACTTTTCTCACTTCTTTTTCACAGATTTCCTTCTGGTTGTTAGAGAATGGCTTCAGTGTCCTCATTGCTGCCTGTGATACATTTCGTGCCGGAGCTGTGGAGCAGCTGCGTACACACACCCGGCGTTTGAGTGCCCTACACCCTCCAGAGAAGCATGGTGGCCGCACCATGGTGCAGTTGTTTGAAAAGGGCTATGGCAAGGATGCTGCTGGCATTGCTATGGAAGCCATTGCTTTTGGTACAGTGCACGGGAAGTCGGGGGGCTTATTTGGGGTCCCTTTTCCTCCTTTGGTTCTCTTGGAATTTGCAGATCAGGCTTGTGCTACTACAGACTCATTAATTACAGTAAAAAGTCAGATCAGTTACTTGCCATGCTCTGCTTTTGGGTAATAGATATAGTTGCAGGCAAAGTTAATACACCCTAACCAAAGAAGCCTGAATTTGGTCACCTTTATCCTGTTATCCTCCTTTTCCTGAACATGTTTGGTGATGGCCAAGCATACAATCAAGTTTGTCTCACATTACCTTGGAACCAAATCCAGGGCCCAAGACAGTGAACAGGTAGCCAAACTAGGATTTTCTGAAAGGAAGCTGGGAATGAGATTAGTTGTAGTCCAGGTTTTCAGAGTTGACCACTTTCTTTCTTTAGCACGTAACCAAGGCTTTGACGTGGTGCTGGTGGACACGGCGGGCCGCATGCAAGACAATGCCCCTCTGATGACTGCCCTGGCCAAACTCATTACTGTCAATACACCCGACTTGGTGCTGTTTGTAGGAGAAGCCTTAGTAGGCAATGAAGCCGTGGACCAGCTGGTGAGAGTGTGGGCCCAGTTCCCTTTACAACTTAAGCTTTAGTCAATGTAGATGGTTCTTACACTTCTGTCACCTTTTTTCTTTCCAGGTCAAGTTCAATAGAGCCTTGGCTGACCATTCTATGGCTCAGACACCTCGGCTCATTGATGGCATTGTTCTTACCAAATTTGATACCATTGATGACAAGGTAAACATGAGACTGGAGGGTGGAATGGGCATCCTCCACAAAGGAGCTGAGGCTGCAAGGAAACCTTGGCTCCAGCGCTTCCTGTTCCTGAGAGGGCGAGTGAAAAGTGGGCTCGTGTTGATTGGCTGTCCCCTTTCTCCACTTAGGTGGGAGCTGCTATTTCTATGACGTACATCACAAGCAAACCCATCGTCTTTGTGGGCACCGGCCAGACCTACTGTGACCTACGCAGCCTCAATGCCAAGGCTGTGGTGGCTGCCCTCATGAAGGCTTAACATGGCTCTCGCCCAATACCAAATCGCCGCTTTCCCCACAAGCCCTTCTTCCTGTATCAAGAATGTGCTTTAGAGTATGTGAGCAACTTGTCTTCAGTGTAGTACAAAGGCAGAGCGAGGGGGCTTGTGGCTCCTTCCAACCCCATTCCCCGTTCAGCACAGCCGCCATCTGCAAGGAGGGCCTAATCATGTTACAATCACTGCCCACTGACCCTCTCCCAGCAGGTCTCCCCCTTCCTACTCAGGCACCCCCTTCACTCTGCCTAAAGACTCAGTCTCATTACAGCTTTGACCAATGGTTGGAACCCAACACCAGAGCTTTGCTAATAATTAGTGTGGTCAGGAGCCGTCTGAGCCTAATGAGTCCCAGCTGCATTAGGTTAAGAGACGCTTCCAGAGCCAGCGCCAGGTCTTGAATGGCACCTCTCCCTAGGATACACAGCCTGCAGGTCCCCAGGACCTGGATGACACCCGCCTCACTGTGGCAGTGTATTGCCTGTTAATTGCTGCTAATTCTAATTCTGATGATGATTCCTACTCCATTGTTTACCCCAAAGCCTCAGCTAGGCTGGAGTGATTTGTTACAAATGAGCAAAAGATGAGTCCCTGCTTCCCTCAGAAATAAAGGGAGGTGAGCTGCAGGGTTGCATTGGGCTTCTCGGCCTCCCAACTCTTCCCATTCCCAGAATCCAGAAGTCAGCTTTGCATGTTCCCCTTCCTGGGAGGAAACCAATTGTGAGAAGGGTATATGTTGCCCCCTCCCCTCCCATCCTCCTAAGCAGTCCTGGCTTTTCCTCATCACTCCCCTCTACAGTGCCTGGTAGACAAGTGCTACGTTGAAGAATACAAACCTCTTGTTAAGACTTGTCCTGTAGCTTGATATTACAGATGTGCTATTAGTGCAATAAGGTGAAGGCTGTCTGCCCAGAGAAATAAGTAATTTATATAAGAAAATAAATTTCATAAATAAATTGCCTTTTAGGTCTTGGAGTTCTTTTATACAGGATTCAAAACTAAAATTCCACAACACACTAACTATAGTTGTAGGGCTTATATATGGTCAGGACAACAGAGCAGAAGTTTACTCCAAGGAATCAGGTAAGTAAACGGTTGTCCTAAGAATGAGATCACCCCAAGGTGAAAGATGTCAGAACCTTTAAAATTGGGGTTAGTAAAATGAAGCTTATTAGTTAGTACCGTGATGCAGGTTAGAGTCTTCTACAATGACTCTCAAAGTAGAGCCAGGGTCCTGGCAAGTAAATGAACAAGCTTTTAATACAGCTCAGTTATGTAAAATACTGTACACTGTAAAAGATCTAGAAAACTAGAGCTTCAAGTCATGTTTTAAAAAAGCCATTAAGCTTAATTGAAAAACCAAGTATAGAGTACAAAACTGCAACAAGAGCCACAGTGATTCCATGGCATCTAGACCCCGAGTCCATGCAGAGCTGCAGCCAGTCAGTGGAGGTATCACATTGGTGTGCTGTGCGGACACAAGCATGTCCAGCCTGGGGAGTGGGTTGGGAGCTGCATTTGGGTCCTGCTGTCACTTTTATTCTTGAACAGGCAGCAGAATATCAAGAACCAGGTGGTATGAAGGATTACGCTGGAACATTCCCCCCTCTTCTACCCCGCCCTTCAACCTCTGGCTATTGTTACTTTCTGGGAGTTGTGTTGGGTTCTTGTAAGTTTATTTGTTAAACACTGTCCGTGGTAGGGCCTTACAGCTTGGTCTAACGGTGGTGATTTCTCTAGCTCGCTCATGTACTACAGCCTGTGGGGAGAAAGAAAAGAGAACAAAATGAAGTTTCACAACACAGGTTTATGCATCGGAAGCTGCAGATACTTAAGTCAATCCTAACCCTTCAGAAGGCAAGACAGGAGATGCTAGGAATCTTGTAATTTATTTAAAATTTTATTTACTTTTTAGAGACAAGGTCTTTCTCTGTCACCCAGGTTCAAGTACAGTGGCACAATCATAGCTCACTAGGCTCAGGCAATCCTCCCACCTCGGCCTCCTGAGTAGCTGGGACTGCAGCACACACCACCACACCTGGCAGTGTTTTAATTTTTTTTTTTGTAGAAATGACATCTAGCTATGTTGCTCAGGCTGGTCTCAAACTCCTGGGCTCAAGCAATCCTCCCACCTCGGCCTGAATTGCTGGGATTACAGGCCTGAGCCACCACACCCAGCAGTACTTCTTTCAAAATTAACTGATCATTTCACTACATTGTAATAGACTTGACAGGAAAAGATAGAATCGTTAATGGGTAGGAGAGGAAAATCATTCTCTATAGTGTTTTTTTTTTTTTTTTTTTTTTGAGACGGAGTCTCGCTCTGTCACCCAGGCTGGAGTGCAGTGGCCGGATCTCGGCTCACTGCAAGCTCCGCCTCCCGGGTTCACGCCATTCTCCTGCCTCAGCCTCCGGAGTAGCTGGGACCACAGGCACTGCCACCACGCCCGGCTAGTTTTTTGTATTTTTAGTAGAGACGGGGTTTCACCGTGTTAGCCAGGATGGTCTTGATCTCCTGACCTCGTGATCCACCCGCCTCGGCCTCCCAAAGTGCTGGGATTACAGGCGTGAGCCACCGCGCCCAGCCTATAGTGTTTTTTTTTAAATTTGGCAATGTGAGGTTCAAAGTAACATTCTCTCTAGTCTTAACCAAGGACCTAGAAAGACTTTCTGCTACAGAGTGATAAATAGTAGAATAGGAAACAGTATACCTCTTATTTCACTGTGTGCTGCAGATGAGCCATTTAGCTGACCTTCTCTCACCATCCCTGCTAAACAGAGGACATCAGCATCAGACATTGGACTGAAAAGCTAAAACTATTAATAGCAAAAAGAAAACTAAAGAGATGAGGATATATGGTATGCTTGAAATGGATGGCATTTAGAAATGAAACAATCATTGAGAAGAGAAGGAGGCAGAGAGGATAAACTGGAGTAGTCTTTAGACTTGCATTACCTAACAGGGAAGCAGTGAGTTTCCACAGTGCACTATGATTGCTTGTAGACAAAACATTTTATATACAGGGAACATGTGTCTGCTGTCCCTAAACAGTCAGAGGACCAAGTTCAGGTAAAAATTCCATCTCACCACGGATGGGCAAATGGCATGTGAGTGAGCAAATTCAAACAGAAGAGTGAAAAGTAGCAGAATACTCCCACAATATAAAATATGGTAGCACTAGCCATATGCAGCTACTTAGTTTCAAATTAAAAATTTATTTCCTCAGTCACGCCACATTTCAATGGTGCAACAGCCACATGTGGCTCCTAACTATGATACTGAACAGTGACGATTATACAGTATTGTTATGACTGCAGAAAATTCTATTGGATAACACTGGCATAGATAATAGTTCGGAAAAAGTAAAAAACTGAACACATGGAAGAAAATAGTCATTAGAAATATGGTCAATTAGAGTATAAACAGGCATGATACTCAAATATACACATTGGTATTACCCTCATAGAAAACAATTTAGCAATATATATCAATTGCTGAAATGTTCCTGATCTTTGACCTGATTACACTGAGAACTCATCAAGGAAATTATTGGAAAAACTGAAGGGATACAGACGTTATTTTCACAACATGACTTACAAAAAACTGGCAAAAAAAAAAAAAAAAAAGATCAGACATTGCCTAACAGGAATAATTAGGTAAACTGTAACAACCCTACCAGAATATAAAAGTCAATTAAAATAGTGGTTATGAAGACAGGGATGTGGGAAAATGTATGATCCACTACTAAATTTTAAAAGGACTGAAACTGTATATTTTGTTTACAACTATGAAAAAATGCACAGGGAAAACTTCATCAGAGAGGTACCAAGGCCAGGTGCCGTGGCTCACACCTGTAATCCCAGAACTTTGGTAGGCTGAGGCGGGAGGACTGCTTGAGCTTAGGAGACTGAGAACAGCCTGGGTAACATAGTGAAACCCCATCTCTACAAAAAATACAAAATTTAGCTGGGCATCGTGGTACGTGCCTTTTAGTCTCAGCTACTTGGGAGGCTGAGGTGGGAGGATCACTTGAGCCCTGGGGAGGTCAAAGCTGTGGTAAGCCATGACTGTGCCACTGCACTGCAGCCTGGGTGAAAGAGCAAGACCCTGTATCAAAAAGAAATAATAAAATAAAAATAAAAAGGGTTGGGCATGGTGGCTCACGCCTGTAATCCCAGCACTTTGGGAGGCCAAGGCGGGTGGATCATGAGGTCAGGAGATGGAGACCATCCTGGCCAACATGGTGAAACCCCAGCTCTACTAAAAATACAAAAAATTAGCTGGGCATGATGGCACACACCTGTAGTTCCAGCTACTCAGGAGGCTGAGGCAGGAGAACCACTTGAACCCAGGAGGCGGAGGTTGCAGTGAGCCGAGATCACACCACTGCACTCCAGCCTGGGGTCAGAGCAAGACTCCATCTCCAAAAAAAAAAAGTACCAAAACGATTGCTTGTATGGTAATGGATTATAAGAATTGTTTTTCTTTTTCCCATTGCTTGATTTTTCTAAAATATGCATAACTACACACTACAGAATCCTCTGAGGACAATTAATATCCACTATGCAAAAGTGAGTATACAACACGACGCCAGGCACATAGCAAATGCTCAGTGTTAAAAAACAAAACAACAGCAAAAGACCTGTAAACTCTTACTAGTCTATATCGACAGAGACTCAAAACATTATGCAAGGGTGAAAGATAAGGTTGGCTTGTTTCAAAATGAAATGATGTTTTCACCTGAAACTGCTCTACTGCATTCCACGTGACAAACTCAGCTGACCATTCCCATCCAGCACTCTGGCCGTACTGAAAATCCGATTGTTTTGAAAGATACAGAACACCTTAATGACAGGTAACTCTGGGGAAAGCTACTCTGGTGGGAAGCCTACACAGCTAATAACAGAATTTGTGCCATTCCACAATAGCAGTTAAGGTTCCTTAGAGCAATCTTAGTGCACTAAGGAACCTGACTGATTCTTTGCTATGTAATGCAACAGTCTAACGACATATTTTTTTTATTTTTGCTAAGATTTAGTGCAACAGAAACAGTTATCCAGAGGGATTTTGCTGTTTTAAATTTTAGCATCTTTCCTCAGCATACAGATCAAAAGAAATACGTAGAACTTGGATATGTATCTCTTGCTAATGAAAACAGAATATATGCAACAGAAAAGCCTACTCAAAGTCTCAAGTGTGGGCAAACAACAGCAGAAGAGTCTAGAACACTGCAGGACACCAGAAAAACTCATTTCCAACAAAGAATAGTAAATAGTTTTCACAAATGAGACTTGTTCACGTGGTGATGGCTTTTAAAAGTCTGGTTCCATCAAAGCATAGCCATGGAAGAAGCTGTATAACTTTTCATTACAGGAGAATTCTTTCTACTTGAAGCCATCTGATTCAGTTAAGAAATCTGGGGATGATTTGATTTAGGAAAACTGCTTTTTGTTTATTAAATTACCTGTATGTTATTTATTTTTAAAACGGGGTCTTGCTTTATTGCTCAGACTAGTGCAGTGATGCAATCATAGCTCACTGCAGACTCCAACTCCTGGGCTCAAGTGATCCTCCTGCCTCAGCCTCCCAAGCAACTGCATTACAGGTGTGTGCCACCACACCTGGCTAATTTTTTGCAGAGACAGGGTCTCACTATGTTGCTCACACTCATCTTCAACTCCTGGCCTCAAGTGATCCTCCCACTTGGGCCTCCCAAAGTGTTGGGATTACAGGCCAAATTACCTGTACTTTTGCCCTCCTAAGATGCATTCAGGTTGACAATGAAAATACGTAAGTTTTCAGGAAATATTTTGTGTACAACAGCAAAGTTTTTTCGGAATTAGATGGATGAGTACAACTAGCCATACTCTGGAGCCTGGCAATGTGAGGTTTTGAAAAAGCATTCTTCAGTTTAGCTGATACCAAAAATGTCTGTGTTTTGTGCGATTACTGGGAATTTGCCTGCAGCCACTAATCAGCTGAATCTTTAATCACCATTTTGCTCTTTATTGTTAAAATGTGGAGGTAAAATATCAAGTGAATGATACCTCTATCCTCTGACTTGAATACCACCATTATCCGTTTCCAAACAGCATCTCTAAAAGTTAGTTTTCTGTTTGTAAAGATAATACATAATCATCATAGAAAATGCCAACACAGAAACCAAAAAATCAACACTTTAAATCCTATTACATAAAGATAGCCACTTAATTTAGAAAACATTCCGGATATATTTCCATACGCACCAAAAAAAAAAAAAAAACTGTACAATTCTATATGAATGTAGGTGACCATGGTGTTTACAACCTGCTTTTTCTTCCTTTACCCATATGTCTTTTTTATGGCAATGAAAACATTTTCCCTTTTATGGCTTCATTATATTTCATCAGTTAAATAAATACTGGGATATCTGTAGAATCTCTCTACTAATTTTACGTTCCTTCCAATTTTTTGCCACTACATTCAATGGAGACTACATTCCCACATATGCATCTTTGTACATATGTGGTGATTGTGCAATCATCCAATTATATCCTATGAGAAATTTCTTCTAGGACAAATTGTTTTGATGGGATTTCTGGGTCAAAGATTTGAAAATGTTTATTACATCCTCTAAATTTATGGTTATAAAGGTTGTACTGACTTTACCTTTCCACAAATACTCCATGAATGAATTTATTTTCTACAGCCTTAGCCAAAACGGAGTGATCTTTCTTCTCTATTTTGTAATCTAAATTCGAACTGCATTTCATTGATAACTAGTGAGGCTGAACATCTATTTTCTTCAATCTTCCTATGTCTATATTGAACGGCTCGAGCATTCCTTTTTGTCTGTTTTCCCATAATCCAAATGGCACTTTAGTCTAACCTGAAGACTGTGGCCTCCTTTACAATTTGGTCAGTCATTACATTCCTCATCTTGGCAACTATTTTGCCCATCACAAATACACCAATGGCTGAAGAGCTGTTGTTCTCTGATTCCCCTCAGCTTCAAAATGCATCTTACCTGATCTACCCCTTGTGGAGATCTCACATGTCAGTCGCTTGAAATATTCTGGAAGATCGGCATAGTCATTTCCATAGGAGATGACTTTAATCCCCTTGTCCAGCATGTTTTCTCGAAGCTTTTTGAACTCATCTACGTCTCCTCTCCGAACCAGCATGAAATGTTCTAGGTCAGATTTATGCTTGACAGCCTCCAGGAAAAGGGCCTGGAAAGTGGTGTCATCCACAGTCCAGCCACAGCCCAGGAAGAGAAATGACTTGTTTTCATAAAGTTTCTGAATCTCTCTCTTGAAGGAAAAGATACAACATATTGACATTGTGAAGATACACTCAAGGCAGGTATGAACCAAGAAGGTCATGCGACATTGAGCAGACTATGATGACCAATTAACCAAGACTTATATGGGTTGGTATGTCCCATCAAGCAGTGGGATCTCTCGCTTATTGCTGTAACTTGATGATTGGTCTAAAATTTTATCTTTACCTGGCATTCTTCTGTAGGCTCTCTAATAAAGGTTTCATAGAGCTGGTGGCAGTGTACTGGTCCAGTAGTTTATTTATTTTTTACATTTTATATATTTTTTGAGACGGAGTCTCACTGTTACCTAGGCTAGAGTGTAGTGGTGTGATCTCGGCTTACTGCAACCTCCATCTCTCCAGTTCAAGTGATTCTCGTGCCTCAGCCTCCTGAGTATATTACAGGTGTGCACCACCACATCCAGCTAATTTTTGTATGTTTAGTAGAGACGGGGTTTTGCCATGTTGGTCAGGCTGGTCTGGAACTCCTGACCTCGAGTGATCCACCCGCCTTGGCCTCCCAAAGTGCTGGGATTACAGGTGTGAACCACTGCACCCGGCCACTAGTTTACTTTTTTATTTTCATTTCATTTCTGAGACACAGTCTTGCTTTGCTACCTAGGCTGGAGTGCAGTGGCATGGTCTTGGCTTACTGCAACCTCCTCTGCCTCCCAGGTTCAAGCGATTCTCCTGCCTCAGACTCCCAAGTAGCTGGGATTACAGGCACCACCACCACACCCAGCTAATTTTTCTATTTTTAGTAGAAACAGGGTTTTACCATGTTGGCCAGGCTGGTCTTGAACTCCTGACCTCAAGTGATCTGCCCGCCTTGGCCTCCCAAAGTGCTGGGATTACAGGCGTACTTTTTAAGATTTCTGTGCCCAGAGGTCATTAGGTAAAGAGGTCTTCACATATCTTAATCCTTCCATTTCTGGACCATATTTGCCTTTTTTTGTCTTACAAACTGAACTGTGAGTCACCGGAGAAGATAATTCCATCATCAGATTTGCTCAAGGAAAGGCGTTTGATACTTAGAACATCAGTATGTGTGTGTATATATTTATACACACAAAAAAACACAGAAATGACTCTGCCTAAGGGATCACTCACTGTCAGAGATGGATGCAGTTATGGCAGATGTTGGGAAAGAATGGGGAAAAAAAAAAAAGTCCCTTGTGCTTCAGACAATACATTTTCTTGGTCTTTTGCCTTATTGTTTAAAGATGCTATATTCTATGTGACACAGTCCTGAAAATAGCAAACAAGATTCTTAGAGCTGGGGGACAGTGAATACTTCTGGTTTGAACATGTTTATCTGAACAAGTCGAAAATGTGCATCACAGAAGATCAGTAAGCTTTCCACAAAGAGTAAGTGTGAATGAGTGTGGTTAATTCAATATAAGCCCATTGCCATTTATACAAAGTCTCTTTAGAATGTATTCTCTAGTAGTGGTTGGTTTGTAAGAAGCTGCCTCAATTATTTCTGACATAGAGAGGGCTATTAATAAACCAAATGATGATAAAGGTACCAATGTATCCTTTGTATGTGAAGATGATGCCAATGATGGCATGCCATCTGCTGGCTGTCAATTAAGTACAAACAAGGATCATAGAGTTTGATACCTTAAGAAAAGTTCTACATCTCCTACAATAGCATGCACACTGACAAGTTAAAAAGCAAAGGAAGAATGTCTGACTTTCCAGTTTCTTTCTTTTTTTAAGAGATAGGGTCCTGCTCTGTCACCCAAGCTGGAGTGCAGCAGCTCTAGATACAGCTCACTACAGCCTTATATTCCTAGTCTCAAGTGATCTTCTTGCCTCAGCCTCCCAAGTAGTTGGGACAGCATGCACCATGATGCCTAGCTAATTTTATTTTTGTAAAGACAGTCTCGCTACGTTGCCCAGGCTGGTCTCGAACTCCTGGCCTCAGGCGATCCTCTCCCCTTGGCCTCCCAAAGTGTTGGGATTATAGGCACGGGCCACTGCTCCTAGCCCCTGACCTTCTGTTTTCACTTAATGAAAAGAAGATGTTTCCCTTTAAGACCTATGGCATATTTAGAGAGATTTCCCAGGAAGGAGTTCCTGAGACCAGCAAGATCGGCCCCACTCACCATGACTTCAGTGTTCCTGAGCACATTCTGATATCCAGCTGGATGAAGGACAATGCCACTAGGGTTGGTGTAGACTCCATGAATATGCAACACGCTCAGCTTCCGCTTCTCCTGAGCCCACTCTAGGACCTGCACGACACACACATAGCCCAACCAGCTTGGCAGGGCTGGGCACCTGTTTAAAGGTCACAACGGGCAAGAGCCTGTTTGGAGGACTAGACTTCTGACATAAACTCTCTAGCTTCATGATCTAGGACATGAGTGCAAAACCTGATGTGGTCTAAGTTTCCACTTCCAGAATGACTGTCAAGAATGATGACAGCAAATTTGGTGATTTCTCTTTGAAAGTAACCAACAGGCCGGGCGCGGTGGCTCAAGCCTGTAATCCCAGCACTTTGGGAGGCCGAGACGGGCGGATCACGAGGTCAGGAGATCGAGACCATTCTGGCTAACACAGTGAAACCCCGTCTCTACTAAAAATACAAAAACTTAGCCGGGCGAGGTGGCAGGCGCCTGTAGTCCCAGCTACTCGGGAGGCTGAGGCAGGAGAATGGCGTAAACCCGGGAGGCGGAGCTTGCAGTGAGCTGAGATCTGGCCACTGCACTCCAGCCTGGGTGACAGAGCGAGACTCCGTCTCAAAAAAAAAAGAAAGTAACCAACAAAAATTACAATTTGTTATAATTTGCAGAAACAACAGGGACCCTTTGTACTGGTGACATGCGTGAGAGCTATGGACAACTGCTTCAGTGATCGCTCCAAGAAATCAAGCCTCTGCATCCAGGCCGTTGTGTGGCACCTCTTCGCAGTGACTCCAGGCTAACCACATGGCTTGCTTTTAGCCAGTGGGATACTAGCAAACACACACAAGCAGAAGCTTGATAAGTGTTGGCACAAGAAGTCTTACTCCTCTTGTGTTACTTCTGGAATCCAGCTGTCATGTGAAGAAACTGAAGAAGCCTGGGCTAGCCTGTTAGGACATATGTGGCCTGGCCAACTGCTTGCATTGACAGACATGGAATTATGGTCCCCTTATATCACTCAGCCCTGGTGCGGCCATCAGATGTCTGCAGGTATGTCAAGAGGCTGCAAAAATCAGCAGAAGAAATGCCCAGCTGAGTCACTGAGCCCAGTTCAAATTGTTAATGTACTTTATCATGGGCAGACAAGATATTTGTTGTTATAAGCCACAAAGTTTCAGGGCCATTACTTGTACAGCAATAGATAAGTGATAGAAAAATCACTTCAGTCACCTCTGAGGAACCTAAAAGGCTGCCAGCGAAGAATAATCATGTAGACAACAGTGAATGCAATAGCCACCTGATTCCATGGCTCCATTTTCCCAAGGACTGGAGACAGCATACATTTATCCTTATCACCTTTTGGAGAAATAGGCTATGAATCAGGAAAGTAGTCAAGAGGCACAGAGATTTAGAATTTGAATGTTACTAGGCCCCATTCTGACTACCAGTCATTGTCTTTAACCATTAGACTACAACACTGCCCCTAATGTGGGCTGAAAATACAACGCAAATCTTGAGGCCCAAGGATGAAATGAGAAGGAAAACATCAAATGTGATAGATATCCTCAGCTTTTAAAAGGTCCTTATGCTTCTGATATCCATGCACATACTTGGTCATAATCTTTGGAAATTTTATCACAAACAGCATAGAAGCTACTTGAGCTGCTAGTTTTAAAATTTCAATCATGTGTTTGTTTATTTTTAGACAGAGTCTCGGTCTGTCACCCAGGCTGGAGTGCAGTGGCACAATCTTGGCTCACTGCAACCTCTGCCTCCTGGGTTCAAGCGATTCTCCTGCCTCAGCCTCCCGAGTAACTGGGATTACAGGCGTGCACCACCATTCCCAGCTAGTTATTGTATTTTTAGTAGAGACAGGGTTTCATCATGTTGGACAGCCTGGTCTCAAATTCCTGACCTCAAGTGATCCATCCACCTCAGCCGCCCAAAGTGCTGGGATTACAGGCGTGAGCCACCGTGCCCAGCCTATTTATTTTTGAGACATGATTTTACGCTGTCACCCAGGCTGGAGTGCAAGAGTGCGATCACAACTCACTGCAGCCTTGACCTCCTCAGCTCAATTGATCCTCCTGCTTCAGCCTCCCAAGCAGCTGGGACCACAGGCAAACCAACATGCCCAGCTAATTTTTAAATTTTTTGTAGAGATGGGGTCTTGCTATGTTGCCCAGGCTCATCTCAAACTAGGCTCAGGTGACCCTCCCACCTCAGCTTTCCAAAGTGCTGGGGTTATAGGCCTGAGCCGCTGTGCCCAGCCTAATCACTTACTAATCAAAAAAATATTTACCAAGCACCTAACTCTGTCATATTTGAGACATGAGGGTTTTATCTGAGCTATGAGGGTAAGAAAGACTAACATGATACCTGTCCAAGTGAAATTACTATTCCTATGGGGTAAACAGTCAGAAAACAGATAAACGGCCAAGATAAAAACTGTGCTGGGCATGGTGGCTCACGCCTGTAATCCCAGCATTTTGGGAGGCTAAGGTGGGCAGATCACCTGAGGTCAGGAGTTCGAGACCAGCCTGGCCAACAGGGTAAAACCCTGTCTCTACTGAAAATACAAAAATTAGCCAGGCGTGGTGGCAGATGCCTGTAATCCCAGCTATTCGGGAGGTGAGGCAGGAGAATCGCTTGAACCCGGGAGGAGGAGGTTGCAGGGAGTTGAGATCACGCCATTGCACTCTAGCCTGGGTGACAAGAGCAAAATTCCACCTCAAAAAAAAAAAAAGAAAAAAGGCCAGGCACATGCCTATAATCCCAGTACTTTGGGAGGCTGAGATCAGCAGATCACCTGAGGTCGGGAGTTTGAGACCAGCCTGACCAACATGGAGAAACCCCGTCTCTACCAAAAATATAAAATTAGCCGGGAGTGATGGCACATGCCTGTAATCCCAGCTACTCGGGAGGGTGAGGCAGGAGAATCGCTTGAACCTGGGACAACAAGAGCGAAACTATCTCAAAAAACAAAACGAAACAAAACAAAACAAAAAACCAAAAAGCTGCAAGTTATAGTAAGTGCTACAAAGGAAATGGACAAGAGACTGGATCAAAAACTAAGTATCCAATTTAAATAGGATGGTCAGAGAAGGTCTCTCAGGAGGGGATCCCTAGGTTGAGAGTTACAAATGAAGAAGGAGCTGACCATGTGGAATATGAGGGAGTAAGCGGAAGACACTTGGGCCAGAGAGAACTAGTCTTCACGGGGCAACTTTTCTCTAAATTCAGTTCCCTTTAAGTCCTGCCATCAAGGTCAGCAAAACCACAAGAGCGGTATTACAGCTACCACTCTGGCACGGGCAATACTGTAGTACTGAATGCCAGCAGGCAAATCACTCTTCTATTCAGCTCTACTTAGTTGGGCTCTAAATCGGACATAAAGGCAGATTCCTGAGGAAAACAAAGTGTAGAAAAAAATTACAAAAATCACAGAGTAGGACAAATGAGACTTTAAGAACTCATCTCATTAGCTGACACAGATCAACATCTGTAGTTCAATAATTACGGTAGGTACAGTACAGACTATGCTAAAACAAAGTCTGCTGCGGTTTCCACTAAACATTAACCTCAATTCAGCCATCACTTGGCCTGGAAGTTGTTCTTCCAATCAGTATAAAGTAGTTTTCATACATTTCCAATAGATGCCATAAAAAAAAGTATACGAAAACAGAACCAGCATTATCAGCATTACACCACTCAATATTGTCGAGTGCTAAAGAGATCTTACAGTTCAAATGGCTTCCACTAATCTTGCTTTAAAACTGGGTGGAATTGTCAAAAGTCATAGAACTGAACACTTTTTAAGTTGTATGCATTTTACTGTATATTGATTTGATCTTTAAAAAGAAAAGAAAGAAAAACAAAAAATCCAACCAGGGAAAATAATTTTCCTTTCTAGCTCTACATGAATACCAATATGCCAAGCAGAAAACAGCTTTTCTGATGAAGACACAATCCACTAGCCTGAAGAAAGGACCAATGCTTTACTTTTTACCTTTTTCTCATCAGTAAGGTCAAGGGATTCAAGCTGTTTCCCCTGATCTGCTGCATACAGTTCCAGGAGATTATCAAAATTTGTAGTTAATACGAGGGCTCCATTTTCCATCAGGTGGAGAACTGACTGAAGTAACTGTTTTCCAGAATCTTCCATCTTTGACTCCAAGTCATCAAATACTTCATATAAACAGTCCTTGAAAAATGTGGATCGAACATTACTGGTACGCTGAGGAGGGATTTGAAAAAAGAAAATTAGTCCAAGGTGCTTTGTTTGGTAGGTCAGTTATTTTAGTTACAGCAGTAACAAATTTTTGAAGAATATTTTGGATTCAAAACAGAGATAAAATATTATCTCATAACAACGTAATGAGATGATACATGCTAAGTGCTTAGCACCATGCTTAGCACATAGCAAGTGCTACTATACTTATGCAAACAAGCGTAACCTTCCTAAAATAGGCATTTTTATAGAATGAAGAAAATAAACATGGCCAAGGGATTTACTGTCGGTATTAAAGGGAAGCTGGAGTAGAAAGCAGAGCAACAACTACCCTCTCATTAGGTGCCAGGTAAGAAGGCAACACTTTCTGTTCATCCTTCCTTATTTAGGGACGCGCCACTGAAACACAGCCCAGTTGTGGTTTGGCATCTCCTTTTCTTTTTTTTTTGAGACGGAGTCTCGTTCTGTCGCCCCGGCTGGAGTGCAGTGGCATGATCTCGGCTCACTGCAACCTCTGCACCCCCGGGTTCAAGCAATTCTCCTGCCTCAGCCTCCCAAGTAGCTGGGATTACAGGCACCTGCCACTGCGCCCAGCTAATTTTTGTATTTTTTTTTTTTTTGAGACAGAGTCTCGCTCTGTCGCCCAGGCTGGAGTGCAGTGGCCGGATCTCAGCTCACTGCAAGCTCCGCCTCCCGGGTTTATGCCATTCTCTTGCCTCAGCCTCCCGAGTAGCTGGGACTACAGGAGCCCGCCACCTCGCCCGGCAAGTTTTTTGTATTTTTTTAGTAGAGACGGGGTTTCACCGTGTTAGCCAGGATGGTCTCGATCTCCTGACCTCATGATCTGCCCGTCTCGGCCTCCCAAAGTGCTGGGATTACAGGCTTGAGCCACCGCGCCTGGCCAATTTTTGTATTTTTAGTAGAGACGCGGTTTCACCATCTTGGCCAGGTTGGTCTTGAACTCCTGATCTCGTGATCCACCCACCTCAGCCTCCCAGAGTGCTGGGATTACAGGTGTGAGCCACCGCGCCCAGCCTCAGCATCTTCTTTTCTAATCCTAGGTGTTTGTACAGCTGTTTATGAATTTAGGAAAAACCGCTTAACTTCTACATGCCATAATTCAGCAGTTCATAGGTTTATTCTGAAGAATATCCAGTATACGAAAGGTTAACATAAACAATACATTTTTTTTTAAATGAAAAGTTTGCATTTTGCAACTGTTAAAAACATCAAACACCAATCAATTCTAAACAGAATCTCCATGTCTTGTTTTGCAGATGTGAGATCTGGCTATGTTGCCCAGGAGGATCTTGAATTCCTGGGGTCTCAAGTGGTCCTCCTACCTCAGCCTCCCAAAGTGTTGGGATTATGGGTATGAGCCACTTTTCCAGACCTCCTATTTCTTAACATATGGTTTACTTAAATAACTGCTTTTCAGATTCATTTGAACACATGTAAATATCCCTGAGTACTAATGAGGAACTATAACACCAACTTCAGGTGGGAAGCTGGCTTTACAACTAAAAACAAAAAGTGGCCCTTGGGACGGAGGGAATTCGAAATGGGAAAGTAACTATGTAATGTGACGTAATAAATATCTCATCTCTATCTAGCCTGTCTGTGAAATGCCATTTGCTAGGGTTTGACCTGGTCCCCTAAAGTTCATGTGTTGGAAACAACCCCAGTGGAACTGTGTTGGGAGGCGAGGCCTAGTAAGAGATGATTAGGTCATGAGGGCCGTGCCTCCATGAATTGATTAATGTCATTATTGCAGCAGTGGATTTGTTATCCTAGGTGTGTCAGTTATAAGTGTGTCTGGGCCAGGCGTGTAATCCCAGCACTCTGGGAGTCCAAGGCAGGAGGACCACGAGGTCAAGAGATCGAGACCATCCTGGCCAACATGGTAAAACCCTGTCTCCACTAAAAACACAAAAATTAGCTGGCCGTGGCGGTGCATGCCTGTAGTCCCAGCTACTTGGGAGGCTGAGGCAGGAGAATTACTTGAATGTGAGAGGCAGAGGTTGCAGTGAGCCGAGATCGTGCCATTGCACTCCAGCCTGAGCGACAAGAGCAAAACTCCGTCTCAAAAAAAAAAAAAAAAAAAAGAGTCAACTACTATTGAAGGCCAGATACTTTTTTAGATTTGTTATAAAAAATATGGCGCTCTTTTCATGTCTATCCAAATCACAAATCCATTTGCCCTATGATCTAGCAGTCACATGTATCCTACAAATACAATTTCAAACAAATGAAATGACACATACGAGGTTATCACTGCATCTTTTTTTTTTTTTTTTTTTTTTTTGAGATGGAGTCTCGCTCTGTCGCCCAGCCTGGAGGGCAATGGCGCAATTTCGTCTCACGGCAACCTCTGCCCCTCCGGTTCAAGTGATTCTCCTGCTTCATCCTCCCGAGTAACTTGGACTACAGGTGCGTGCCACTATGCCTAGCTAATTTTTTGTATTTTTAGTAGAGATGGGGTTTCACTGTGTTAGCCAGGATGGTCTTGATCTCCTGATCTCGTAATCCACCCGTCTCAGCCTCCCAAAGTGCTGGCATTACAGGCGTAAGCCACCGTGCCTGGCCGACTGCATCATTATTTGTAACAGCAGAAGACTGGAAACAAGCCATGTATCCATATATAAGAGACTAGTATGGCCAAGTACCCACATACAGGAGAATGAGATGGAAAGATCCTTAAGTTATACTGTGAAGTAAAACAAACTGCAGAATAGTATGTCTAGAATGCCATCTTTTGAGCTAGGGGATGGAGGTCGTAAGATAAGAATAAATATAGTCCTCCTTGCTTGTATTTCCAAAAAGAAACACTGGAAGGGTATACGGAAAGACTTGTAAGAGTAGTGACCTATGAAAGGTGGGTTTTGGGAGAAGAGAAAGATAAAGACCTGCATGGGATGTCTCAATATATGACACTTTTTAAATAGTGTTTTGACTTCTGCAAGGTGTATAAACAATACCTATTCAAAAAAAATATTAAATTTAAAATTAAGAATATAGTCACTTCCTTGGTTTTATTAAGAACCCTGTGTTTTATAACTTTTGTACTCTGACTCACAGACACACATTATCAATACATTATATATATATACATACACACACACATATATATTTATTTATTTATTTATTTATTTTTTGAGATGGGGTCTCTCTCTGTTGCCCAGGCTGGAGTGCAGTGGCACAGTCTTGGCTCACTGCAACCTCCACCTCCTGGGTTCAAGCAATTCCCCTGCCTCAGCTTCCCGAGTAGCTGGGACTACAGGTGCCTGCCACCATGCCCGGCTAACTTTTTGTGTTTTTAGTAGAGACGGGTTTCACCATGTTGGCTAGGCTGGTCTTGAACTTCTGACCTTGTGATCCACCCGCGTTGGCCTCCCAAAGTGTTGGGATTACAGGCGTGAGCCACTGCACCCGGCAAATACAAACTATATTTTAACACCAGTTTTGTTATTATACACACAGATAAAAAGGCCTGGGTATACAATCACGTAATCATGGGTGTGGAACATATTTTCTTGCTTCTAAGAAAATGAATACAAAAGGTTAAAACCTGGGGGAAAAAAAAATCCAAGTCACTCATTTTAGTTAAATATCTTTTAGTCCTATTTAAGTTATTAAATCCTACATATCAACATAGGAAGGAAACATGCTTTTGTAACTGCACTGATTTCCTCAGATGCAAAACAGAAGTCTGTCTCTTTTGAGACAAGGTCTGGCTCTGGTCACCGAGCTGGAGTACAGTGGCATGAACATGGCTCACTGCAGCCTCGACCTGCTGGGCTCAAGCAGTCCTCTTGCCCTCAGTCTCTCAAGTGGCTAGGACTACAGGTGCACACCACCATGCCTACTACTTTTTAAATTTTTTTGTACAGATGGGGTCTCACTGTTTCCAAAGCTGTTCTCAAACTTCTGGCCTTAAGTCATCATCTTGCCTCAGCCTCCTGTGTAGGTGGGGCCACAGGCGTGCACCACCACACTAGGCTAATTTTAAAATTTTTGTAGAGGTAGGGGGTCCTGCTTTGTTGCATAGCTGGAAAGTTTTTTCTCTTAAAGCAGATGACCCTAGAACTAAACTTCCCACCAGTGGCCTTTATAAGCAAAGACAAAGGAATGAAAACATAAACAGAGAGGCTCAGTAGTCAAAAGGAAATGCCAAACTCCCACACAACTTCTAAGGACCTTTTCCCATTCATCTGAAACAGTGACCTTCATTTCCTTCTACCCTGAAACTTAGTAAAAACAAGAAACAAAAAATTGGCGTGGTAGCTCAAGCCTGTAATCTCAGTTTTTGGGAAGCTGAAACAGAAAGACCGCTTGAGCCCAGAAGTTCAACACCAGTCTGGGCAACAGAGGGAGACTCCATGTCTATTTAAAAAAAGAAAAAAAACAAAAAACAAAAACAAAAAACAAACCCTGTTTTCTCCCACAGGGTTATTAACATTTCTAGTGCATCAACTACGTGCGAGACATTTTATATACATTATCTCACCTATTCTTCACAAAGCGACACAAGGAAGTAACATCACGGTTTCACAGGTGCAAAAACAGATGTTGACAAGGGATTTGTGCAGGGTTCCAGTGCATGTAAGTGACAGAGTCTGATTGTAAACCCCAAGCTCTTTGCGGTGAATCTGTAACGTCACTTCCCTGGTATACGTTAAACTGGCTCAGTAGATGGGCCTGTTAACCCTGCCATACTACTGCTGAGTTGATACTGTTAGATTTGATTCTTCTCTAATATGGACATTTCCAAACACACACAAAAGTTAGAAGAGTACATACAAAACAAAACATAACTGCAATACTTCTATCTCACCTAAAAAATATTACTTCCTTAATATTAGTGTTCAAATTTCCCCTAAATATATCAATTTTATTATTAAGTTGTAATAGCTCTTTATTTATTCTGGATACTAGATTTTTGTCAAATATGATCTACAAATATTTTCCTCCATTCTGTGGGTTCTCTTTTATTTATTTTTTCTTTTTTAGAGATGGGGGTATCACTGTGTTGCCCAGGCTGAGGTACAATGACATGATCATAGCTGATTGCAGCCTCGAACTCCTGGGATCAAATGATCCTCCTACCTTAGCCTCCCAAGTAGTTGGGATTACAGGAGCAAGCCACTGTGCCTGGCTCTCTTCACTTTCTTGATGACAACCATTACAGCACTTATGTTTCAAATTCTCATCACATCCAATTTATCTACTTTTCTTCTGTTGCTTGTGCTTTCAGTGTCTGCTAAGAATTCTTTGCCGTGCTGCCTTAATTACATGGCTTTGTAGTAAGCTTTGAAATAAAAAAAAATTTGAGCCTCCCTACTTTGTTATTTTTCAAGACTGTCTTGGCTACTCTAGGTCCCTTATAATTCCATATGAAGTTTTGATTTTTTTTTTTTTAAGAGACAGGGTCTTACTATGTTGCCCAGGCTAGAGTGCAGTGGCTATTCAAAGACACAATCCTACTACTGATCAGCATAGGAGTTTCACCTGCTCCATTTCCAACCCCACCTTAGGCAACCCAGTGGTCCCCTGCTCCTGGGAGCCCAGAACTCCTGGGCTCAAGCCCTCCAGCAGTCCTCCTGCCTCAGCCTCCCAAGTAGCTGGGACTACAGGTGCAGGCTATGGTGCCTGGCTCTATATGAATTTTAAATCAGTTTGTCAATTTCTACAAAATCAGCAGCTGGGATCCTAATAGGGATTGTGCTTAATCTGTAGACCAATTTGCAGAGTATTCCATCTTAATAATATTAAGTCTTCTGATTCATGAACATGGCATGTCTTTCCATTTATTTACGTCTTCTTTCATTTCTTTCAATGTTTCGTAGTTTTCAAAGCGTAAGTTCTGCACTTATTTATTGAGATGGAGTTTCGCTCTTGTTGCCCAGGCTGGAGTGCAGGGGTGAGATCTTGGTTCACTGCAACCTCCGCCTCCCAGGTTCCAGTGATTCTCCTGCCTCCGCCTCTCGAGTAGCTGGGATTATAGGCGCCCGCCACCACGCTCAGCTAATTTTTGTATTTTTAGTAGAGACGGGGTTTCACCATGTTGGCCAGGCTGGTCTCAAACTCCTGACTTCAGGTGATCTACCCGCCTTGGCCTCCCAAAGTCTGTGACGACAGGCGTGAGCCACCGCGCCCGGCCTTCCGCACTTCTTTCGTTAAATTTATTCCTAGTTATTTTATTGTTTTTGATGCTAAGTGGAAGAATTTTTAATATTTCATTTTAGTATTGTTCACTGCAAGTGTATAAAAATATTATTTTTTAATATATTGATCCTGGATTCTCCAACCTTGCTGAACTTGTTAGTTCTGATAGAGGATAACCTAGGATTCTCTATAGACAAGATCATGTCGTCTGCAAACAGAGGCAGTTTACTTCTTCCTTTCCAATATAGATTCCTTTTATTTTTCTTGCTTAATTGCCCGGTCTAGAACATCCAGCACTATGTTGGACAGGAGTGGAGTGGGAACACAGCCTTGTCGTTGCTGATCTTAGTGGGAAAAATCCAGTCTTTCACCATTAAATATGATATCTGTGAGTTTTTCATATATGGTCTTTACCATGTTGTGGTAGTTTCCTTCTATTGTTTGCTATTATTCCTTCATTTGTAGAGTGTTTTTTTTTTTTTAATCATGAAAGAGTGTTACATTTTGCTAACATGTTTTTTCTGCACCTACTAAGAAAACCATGTGGTTTTCTCTTTTATTCTATTGACATGATATATTATATTGATGTGCATTTTTTTTTTTTTTTTTTTTTGAGACGGAGTCTTGCTCTGTCGTCCAGGCTGGAGTGCAGTGGTGTGATCTTGGCTCACTGCAGCCCCTGCCTCCCGGGTTCCAGCAATTCTCCTGCTTCAGCCTCCTGGATAGCTGGGATTACAGCCATGCACCACCATGCCCAGCTAATTTTTGTATTTTTAGTAGAGACAGGGTTTTGCCATGTTGGTCAGGCTGCTCCTGAACTCCTAACCTCAAGTGGTCCGCCCACCTCGGCCTCCCAAAGTGCTAGGATTACAGGTGTGAGCCACCGCGCCTGGCCTGATATGCAGATGTTAAACCAACTTTTCATTCCCCAGAAGACTCTGACTTCCTCATGGGTACTGCATTCAGTCTGGTTGTAGTTTGTTTTTTGTTGAGGATTTTTGTGTCCATGTTCCTAAGAGATCCCGGTTGGTAGTTTTCTTTCTTTTTTTTTTTTAGAGGCAGACAGGGTCTTGCTCTGTCGCCAAGACTGGAGTACAGTAGCACGATTATAGCTCAGTGGAGTCTTGAACTCCAGGGCTCAAGTGATGCTTATGCCTCATTCTTCCAAAGTGTTGGGCTTACAGGCGTGAACCACTGCGTTTGGTCATTTTCATTTCTTCTGATGTCTTTTGTTTGGTTTTGTTATCAGGATAATACTGGCCTCATACAATGAGTTGGAAGTACTCCCTCCTACTCTATTTTTTAGAGTAGTTTGGGAAGAATTTCCTCTAGCTCTGTCAAGCAATAATCTACTTTCTGTTCTATGGATTTACCTGTTCTGGACCTTTTATATGAATGGAATCATACAATATATGTCCTTTTGTGTCTGGCTTCTTTTACTTAATGTTTTCAAGGTTCATCCATGTTGTTGTATGGACCAGTACTTCACTCCTTTTTATGGCCAATTAACATTGCATGGAAGGACGTTTTGTTTATTCATTCATGAGCTAGACATTTGAGTTGTTTCCACTATTTTGGCTGCTATGAATAATGTTGCTATGAACATGAGTGTACAGTTGTTGCATGAATATACTTTCCATTCGCTTGGGTATACACTTACGAGTGCAACTGCTGGGTCATAGAATCACTGTTTAACTTTTTGAGGAACTGTAAATCTGTTTTCCAAAGCAACTGCATCACATTACATTCCCACAAGGGTTCCAATTTCTCCACATCCTTAATAACACTCATTATTGTCTTCTTGATTCTAGTCATCCTAGCAGGTGTGAAATGGCACCTTTTTGTGGTTTTGATTTGTATTTTCCTAATGACTAATGATGCTGAACATCTTTCCGTGTACGCTTATTGGCCATTTGTGTGTCTTCTTTGGAGAAATGTCTAACAACTACATTGTTATTTTAAAATTGAATTATTAGCCTTTATTAAGTTACAATAGTTCTTTATAGATTCTGGATATTATACCCCTAACAGATACGTGATTTGCTAACATTTTCTCATTCTGGGAGTTGTCTTTTCACTTTTTTTTTTCCTTTCGGTAGAGACAGGGTCTCACTATGTTGTCCAGGCTGGTCTTGAACTCACGGCCTCAAGCAGTTCTCCTGCTCTGGCCTTATAGGCATAAGTTCTGAGATTATAGGCATAAGCCACCATCCCCAGCTCACTTTCTTGACAGTGTCCTTTCAGCCTAACAGTTTTTAAACTTTGGAGAAGTCCAGTTTATCTATATATTTTTTTTCACTTTGGTTTTTGCGTTTTTGGTGTCATGTCTGAAAAACCACTCAGATTCAGTCATGAAATTTTAAATCTGTATTTTCTTCTAAGAGTTTTACAGTTTTAGACATCATATTTAGGTCTTTGATCCATTTTTAATTTTTGTAAACGGTATGAGGTGGAGATTCCATGAACTCTTTAAAACCCCATTAATTCCTTTTTTTAAAAAATTTGAGATGGAGTCTTCCTCTATCGCCCAGGCTGGAGTGCAGTGGCGTGATCTCAAATCAGTGCAACCTCTACCTCCTGGGTTCAAGCCATTCTTCTGCCTCAGCCTCCTGAGCAGCTGGGATTACAGGCGCCTGCCACCACACCATGCCTGGCTCTAGAAGCCTGATTTTTAAGAAGTTTTTAAAACAGGCTGGGTGCAGTGGCTCACGCCTATAATCCCAACACTTTGTGAGGCTGAGGCAGGCAGATCACTTGAGGTCAGGGGTTCGAGACCAGCCTGACCAACATGGCAAAACCCTGTCTCTACTAAAAATACAAAAATTAGCTGGGCGTGGTGGCACATGCCTGTAATCCCAGCTACTCAGGAGGCTGAGACAGGAGAATCGCTTGAACCCAGAAGGCAGATGCTGCAGTGAGCTGAGATCGAACCACTGAACTTCAGCCTGGGTGACAGAGGTAGACTCTGTAAAAAAAAAAAAAAATTCAGACAAAGCAAGACAGGGAGTCCTTTTATCCAACTCAGTTTGATAAAATAAGGTGCAATTCCTTATAAATATTTTGAGTTATTACCACTAAAAAGAACATTAAAAACTGGTTTTGTTTCATCTATAAAATGACAAAATTATCTCCAATCTTTGTGGGATTCCATACAAGGCATGGATGCCACAGAACACAGCTTTTATAGTAGTGATGCAGAAAAAAATAAATTCAAAACACAGCGGTGATGTGTACATATAAAGTCCTCAACATCATTTCTCTCTCAGAGACACACAGTGAAATGGGGTTAAGATAATTACCCTGAATAGGGTCCATAAATAGACACTGTGCAGAAGAGCCCAATGTTATGGAAACCTACAAGCTGTAAATGAATATCCCTGCTACACTTGGCATGCTAGCTGTGACAGCCAAATCATGCTAGTTATGATAGTCAAATTTTAGGAAATTCCAAACACTGTGGCACATAAGAAGGTACTCACAGGAGAGAGCTTCTGGATGAGGTCATGGGCAACATGGACAAGGTTCTTGTCTTCATGGAGACATTTCTGAAACTTTTTGCTCTCCTCATCTTCTAACAGATCAAAATCAATGGCAGCATCCAGTAAAGCCTGAATTAACCCCTTCCAGGATTTGAGGGCTGGAACTTGAGGCGCAACTGCAGCACTAATGCCTGTTCCAATCACTAGCACAAGTTCTCGAGGCTTCTTAGTTTTTAAGCTTGGAAGCAGCTTCCTATAAAAGCAAAACAAATGAGAGGACTGGAACATCCCATAGATATGAGGCACAGAGACTGTCTGACTAAGGTTATAGTTTTTAGCTAACTTTTATAGTTGCAAAGAAGATCAATATCAGTTTTTGACACTTTTCCAAAGCAGTTTAAAGAAAACAACCAGAATATTATGTCAGTGCTTGCTGAAAAACAAGTCATAAACCTATTTCAGGAATCCCAAAACCAATCTTAAAATCAGTTTTCTCCTTCTTAGTCCTCTCAACCTAAGAAATTCCACTAATATTAGGAAAAGATCCAAATAGATTACAGCTCAGCTGAGTTCTGCCAACTAAATTATATTTTAAACCAATATTAAATTTCAAAAGAAGACATTTGATTTGTACTCTAGAAAAAGAGAAAAGAACCCCAGGACAAATTAAGTTCCTATTATGGAGAAATGTAAAACACAAGGGGAAAGAAAGGCAATAAAAAATTTAACTCGGAATTTTGTAAACATTAACCTCAGGCAAAAAAAAAAAAGAAAAAAAGTGGCCAATAGAATTCTAAAAACACAGGAGCCCTACATATCTAAATAAAGACTTAGCTATTCAAGGGACACGACGAAAGGTGAAAAACATTCCTTTCTTACCATGAGAAGCAGAGACAGACTGCTCTGTTCTGAGGCCCGTATGTGAGGTAGCATGGCTGCTAGTTTTTGTTTTTGTTCCCTCTCTTTCATTCTGGAGACTATCCCCGCTTGAAATATGTTCCTTCACTTTAATTTTTGCTGATGGTATGTTCCCTTCCCCCGAAAACGGATTCTCCCCAACCTTTCTGTCTAAATAATAAAATGGAGAGGATCAGCATTTTGGCATAACCCAAGAAAGGAACAGCACTTTCAAGCCTTGGGAAGCTGCGTTTTGGGGACACAGCCTCTAAAACTGCTTTCCCTATTCTGAGCTTCTGCATTTAGTCATTCAACAAACACGAAAAACCGAGGCCGGGTGCAGTGGTTCACGCCTGTAATCCCAGCACTTTGGGGGGCCAAGGTGGGTGGATTACTTGAGGTCAGGAGTTCAAGACCAGCCTGGCCAACATGGTGAAACTCCGTGTCTACTAGAAATACAAAAATCAGCTGGGTCTGGTGGCGCACACCTGTAGTCCCAGCTACTCGGGAGGCTGAGGCAGGAAAGAAAAACCTGTATGTACCAGGCAGTACAGGAGTCACTAGTGATGTATCCAGGAACAAAATGGAGTCCCTGATCTTGAAAGGTTAGTCTACTAGAAAAGACATTAAAAATAGATGTCAGAAGCAAATGATGAAAAATGAGTTTCAGTTCAGAGTAATCAAGATAGTGAAGCATACACAAATCCACATACACAAATATACATGCACACAGAAAATTTCTAGGATTCACAAGATCTATAAATAGTGGTTAAATGAGGATGGGGAGAATAAGGACTTTTTACTTTTCATTTTATACTGTTGTACTGTATGATTTTTTAAATACATAACATATAGATTCAAACTATAATTCTTCCTAATTAAGACTTTCAATTCAGCTAAGTGTAGTGGTTCACGCCTGTAATCTCAGCACTTTAGGAGGCTGAGCTTGAGCCCAGGAGTTCGAGATCAGCCTAGGCAACTTAGTGAGAACCCATCTCTACCAAAAAAAAAAAAAGAAAAAGAAAATTGGGCATGTCCCAGCTAAGTGGGAGGCTAAGTTCACAGGGGGATCACTTGAGCCCAGGAGGTGGAGGTTACAGTGAGCTGTGTTTGTGTCACTGCACTCCAGCCTAGGTGACAGAACAAGACCCTGTCTCAAAAAAAAAAAAAAAACAACTTCCAGTTAAAAACAAAACATTTAACAATTGTGTTTTATTACCGGTTCTTTGTAAACCACTAAATAACAGTTATTATTATTATTTTTTTTAGCAGGTATACATACCTAAAAAGTAGGTTAGGTAAAGATGACAGCAGACAACAGAGGTCAAAGGGCAACAGAATTTTACAAGTTGTAATGCAAAGGCTGAGTCCCTTGGTAGAATTTTGGGAATGTTCACATACATCTGAAGGTAGAGGGACTGGTGGGGCTAAAACAGGAGAATCGGTTACAAGCCTTTAAGGGTTGCAACTTTAAGCAGACTAGAGGTTTCCCTTCTGCAGAGGTTGACCAGAGGACTGTATCTGAGAACACTGCACGCAGCTGAGGCTGCCTCTGGGGAAAGAGAGTTGGGGGAAATCTTATATTTTATACACAGACTTTTCCCCAGAGGCAGCTTTTCAGACTCTAGGAATCAACCCTGTACCTGCACCCCTATCCCCCATTCAGTAAGGAAATGAGGAATCCCTATCCCCCATCCAGTTAGGAAATGAGGAGGATTCCTCTTTCAGGAAAATGGCCAGTATGAGACGAAAAACCTGCAGATTCTGATAGGTGAGAATTCCTTAACTCTACGTAGAGTCTGGGACCAAGCTCCTTATGTACACGCAGATTCTCCAATTGGCTTTTTTTTTTTTTTTTTTTTTGAGATGGAATCTCACAATCTCGGCTCACTGCAACTTCCACCTCCCGGGTTCAAGCGATTCTCTTGCCTCAGCAACCTGAGTAGCTGGGACTACAGACACGCACTACCACGCCAAGCTAATTTTTGTATTTTTAGTAGAGACGGGGTTTCACCAGGTTGGCCAGGCCGGTCTCAAACTCCTGACCTCAAATGATCTGCCCGCCTTGGCCTCCCAAAGTGGTGGGATTACAGGCGTGAGCCACTGCACCCGGCCTCTTCCATTGGCTTTTTAGTGTTTTCTCTTAAAAATGGGCAGACAAACAAGGGTCACCTCACATTTGAGGAAAGTCCCCGACATAACAGTTATACCAAACAAACTAGCAGGTAGAGAGAAATCTGAAGGACACAAGCGATAGTATGGGAAGGAGAAAAAAATTTTAAAAGGAAACAATGACATCCTCACATAGATTTTTAAACATTGTCCATGTGGGGTGGCTCATGCCTGTCATCCCAGCACTTTGGGAGGCCGAGGCAGGTGGATCACTTAAGGTCAGGTGTTCAAGATCAGCTTGGCCAACATGGTTTTGAAACCCTGTCTTTATTTAAAAAATAAAATAAAAATTAGTCGGGTGTAGTAGTGCACGTTTGCAATCCCAGCTACTCAGGAGGCTGAGGCAGGAGAATTGCTTGAACCTGGGAGGCAGAAGTTGCAGTGAGCTGAGACTCCACCATTGCACTCCAGCCTGGGCAACAGAGTGAGACTCCATCTCAAAAAAAAAAAAAAAAAATGCATCTGTGAAACAGAGTGCTATGAAAAATGAACAAACAGAAAGACTTCACAAATTAAAAATATAGCAACAGAAATGTTTAAATCCATAAGATAAAACAGAGAAACTCCGAGAAAGCAAAATTTTAAAACACGAAATGGGGAAAAAAAAATCAAGAAACACGTAAGAAAATTAGAGACTTAATACAAGAAGTCCAATATCTGAATAACAAGAGTTTAAAAAAAAATACGGAGTAGATAAAACATTGTAATGGAAAGTATCAAAAAAGTAATACAAGTCAACTTCTCCAAAGTGAAGGTACTAGTTGCCAGCTTTAAAGAGCTGCCCCGTGTCCAGATTCTTATGAGAAGACACATCACTGTGAAATTTCAGGCTACTGAAAATAAAATAATGATCCTTATAAGCTTCTAATGAACAACAACAACAAAAACAAAAACAAAACAAGGAAAGAGGTCATATAATACAAAGGATTGGGAATCAGAACAGAGTGGCTATTTTGGCAGGAATACTTAGATGTTAGCAGAGAATGCATGAGAGATACCAAAGATTCTATACTCAGCTAAACCATCAAATGAATGTAAGTGTGTGATAAAGACATTTTCAAATACGTCCAAAAAGTTTTCTCCTATGGGTCCTTACTTAGGAGGCTATGAAAGGATATGCTTCAGGAAAATGAAAGAGTGCACCAAAAAAGAAGACACAAGATTCAGCAAACAGAGAATCAATACAGGAGAGATGTAAAGGAAATTATCAGGACGATGGGAAAGGGAAATAGCAAGTATCAGCAATGCAACAGAGGCCTGGAAAACAAGTGTCCAGAGTGGACTAGTGTCCAGAGGGAAGAATCTATGACATGAACTAGCAAGTTATCGGTGTGTTTCAGTATAGCTAGGAGATTTATTCTTCTGTCAGAGCATGTGAGAACACACTGAAAGCAAACAAACAAAAAAGACAGTCTTTAACGACATAAGCGAAAAAAATGGGCAAGAAAGGAAATATGATCGTCACGCATTAGGCTCAGCTACGAATACTATTTATACAGTCATAATAAATGTAAATATTAAAAGTGGATTGAACCAAACACTGTGATACAAACATACAAGAACATGGGGAGAGTGTGTGGAGTGGCAATCCAGGGGGAGGAGTCATGACAGCAAAGCAGTCCTTATATTCCATACTCTGAAATCAACAGAACTGAAAAACTAAAAAGCAGCAATATATATAGTATTTTAAAACATGGATGTCAACATTAGAAGAAACAGATAAAGCTGAAAGTAATTATCTCTGAAGAAGGGTGGACTCTGAAATACTGATTTTAAAAACTATGTACCTGTATTGCCTTTGATAAAAAATAAAAATTAAATCCAAAATAAAAATAATTTTTTTTAGTATGAAGGTCAATACTGATTAGTGAAAACAACTGACATAAAAGGTATAAGTTGGCTACTTTTCTTTCTCTCCCACTAATGGTAATTTACTCTGCTCTCTGATTCCCTTTTCTTGTTTACCTGGGCTTTTTGGTGGGGGGTGCGCCATCACTGAAGAATCCAAAAATCTCGTCTATATCAGAGGCCTGGCTCCCTGTAGAAGCCATCCAGTTTCTAAAATAGATTAAACACCATGGACCACAATTAGATCTGTAAAATATACCATTCAAAATAGCACATACATTAAACAGTTTTAAAAAGCTGTATACCCTTAAAGGTGCTTTGGAGGTACCCCCTACTTAACAGAAATTTGTTAATTAATGCACATTACAAACAAGGAACTAAATTAAATTAGTCTAAAAGACTATTTGGTGTTCCATACTACCATCTTGCTTCTGTTTCTGAAGGCCTGCCCCCAAGTTCCCACCAAAAACAGTGTCAACTCATGTCAATTACTGGCCCTCACTTTGTAGAACTTAAGAAAAACCAGTTATTCTTCCACAAGATGGGTTTGCGGAAGACTCAGGATAAAAACCACCCACAGATAAGTGTATTAATAGCCCCCAATTATCCATTTACTCTCAGCTGAAGAAATTACTGAGTCAAGAATAGGACAGTCAATACTAATTTGCTGAATGACATTCTCTGTTGTTGGACAATGGTGACCTCGTAGCCAGTGGGACATGTCTCTCTTACTGAACATGAAGAGGACTTAAATCAAGCCACTGTGATAACTGGTAAAGGTATTATCAAGCAGATGTATGAAAAATGGCCAATTATGTTCGGGTGCTGGAATAACTGGCAAAAGTAAGTAATTACCACAGATTAGAATGAATACTATAAAGTTCTAACTGCTCAAACTTCAGCAAACTAGTTAAATCTAAAGGCTGTGAATTTAAAAATAGCAATAGTATTTTAAATACACACACAATATAGAAGACAACATACTACCACCGTTTGGGGTGTTTTAGTACATGCCATTGCCAACACACAGAACTGAATTACTAATAATTACTGGAAGTTTACGGTTTTGTTAGAAAGTCCTTTTCTTTTCTTTTTTTGAGACTGCGTCTTGCTCTGTTGTCCAGGCTCCAGTACGGTGGTGCCATCTTGGCTCACTGCAGTCTCGGCTTCCTGGGCTCAAGCCATCAACCAACCTCAGCCTCTCCAGTACCTGGGACTACAGGCACGTGCTACCACATCTGGTGAAATTTTGTATTGTTTGTAGAGAGGGAGTTTTGCCATGTTGCCCAGCTGGTCTCTAACTCTGGAGTTCAAGTAATCTTCCAGCCTTGGCCTCCCAAAATGTTGGGGTTACAGGCATGAGCCACTGCATCTGGCCCAAAAAAGCCTTTTTCTTTATTAAAACATTAAGTTTCTCAATTAATTTTTTGTGGTAAACAGAAGGCTCACTTCCTCACCCCATAGTCCATCACACATAGTGGAATTCTTCTTTAATATCATAATCATAAGGAAAATAGAAACAATAAAATCATAGTAGTGAGTTAGAAAGTAGATCATGTTTCTAGTCAAATCTTTTGATTCTGCTGATGAGAAAGCTGGAGCTCAGGAGAAGACGGATGAGTCACTAATCTCAGTAAATCCTGCCTTAACTCAACCATGTGGGTTTTTTCTTTTTCTTTTTTTTGAGACGGAGTTTCGCTCTTGTTGCCCAGTCTGGAGTGCAATGGCGCAATCTCGGCTCATTGCAACCTCTGCCTCCCGGCAGCTGCTCCCTTCAAGCAATTCTCCTGCCTCAGCCTCCCAAGTAGCTGGGATTACAGGCATGCGCCACTACGCCCGGCTAATTTTGTATTTTTTGTAGAGACAGGGTTTCTCCATCTTGATAAGGCTGGTCTCAAACTCCTGACCTCAGGTGATCTGCCCGCCTCAGCCTCCCAAAGTGCTGGGATTACAGGCGTGAGCCATCACGCCCAGCCAGGATGTTAGTTAAAAGTATGTATGTTCTTGAAAATAAAGTTAATTAATTAAAAAAAAAGTTTGTTTCTAGGCTCTACTCCAAAATTACAGAATGAGATTCTCCAGAATCTTCAGAATCTTCCTTCAAACAGGAAACACCTAAATAAGAAGCAAACTTAATTTTTCTACAATGCAACAATTTTGTTAAATATAGGATGCACATGAGGTATACCATCAAGCCATCTTTCCTTAAGTGTAATAACGTATTACAGTCTAATGACTTCCCAGTTTGCTTATACCAATAGCCAGGTTTTAACTGTCCTTAAAATATTTTTATGAAGTTTTAATTCATGTGAATCACTTCCGATTCTAAAAGTTAATGCTCTAGAATGGTGAACTAGGGATAGAATGTGTTTACTTCTTCCACACACATGACAACCCATCCTTTTGGGATATACACGAGGAAAAAACTTAGGTGCTTAAGTTCTTTTCTTAAATATGATTCTACAAACCCATCATCTAAACAGATTACATCCAAGTAAAAACACTATATTGAGAGAGATGAAAGTAAAATGTAGAGGGAATAATGCTTATTAAGTTTTGAAGATGGATATCTTCAGAATTCAATGCTCAATTCAGTTACTAAACCAGTTTACAAGCTCTTAACTACGTGCTATGGACTACTTATAAACATTAACTCATTAATCTGCATAACACTACGAGGCACTATTGTTACCTTATTTTACAGACGAGAAAACTGAGGCACAGAAAGATCGGGTACGTGGTAGTACCAGTATTCAAACCATGGCAACTCTGCCTCCCAAGTCCAAGTTCTTAACTACACTATTGCTAAACAGGAAATGCTCATTGGAACATTTCAGATTTCAGATTTTTTGGATTAGGGATGCTCAACCGTTAAGTATAATGCAAATATTCCCCAAAAAAACCAGAAATCCAAAACACTTCTTTCTGGTTACAAGCATTTCAGATAAGGAATAATTAACCTGTATTAACTTTTCAGCCTTAAAAAAAAAAAAACAAAACTTAAAGTCCAAAACTATCAACAAAGGAAGTGCCTGCATTCTAGAAAGCAGATTTACCTGAAACAATCCCAAGTAATCCTTAATAGTTGCTTCGTAACTAGGCACTCCATTCATGCAATCTTGGCAGTCAACTACATTCGGAAGCTGGGAAAACTACTTTCTCCAATAACAAGCACTATTTGTTATATACTTCTCACCACCATTTATCCACCAGAGCCTAGATCTGTCCTACCATTTTCTCCTGAAAATTATGTAAGATCATTTTTGCTGGATTCTATTTCTGCCAGATGGTCAATTCATGACATCTAGACCTGAATACTAAGCTTTCTGACTTATTTCTTTACACAGTCAACTTTTCTGAAGGTCCATTCCATCTATTACTTTAAAAAATTAAATACAGCCAATCGCTTCTGACTGAGAATGTTTAGGGTCTTATTTAGGTACTGAATGAGACGTAGCTCAGTATGCCTACATTATATCCAATCATATACTCATCCCGTTTTCTAACAGAGAAACATCTTTTCTTTAGCCTAAAGGATGCCTCACATGATACAATCTCACATGTATACCCCAGTGGCATATAAGCATAAACCATATTTTATTCCTTCTAGAGTAGTGTTTTCAGGGAAAAAAATCAATTTTAGCATGTACCCTAAACAATATGCAGTTCTTGCTAAAGAGTTTCAAAGCTAACTTCCCAATATGCATCAACTAGTTCACACTTTAATTTTTTTTATGTGATCATGGTTTGAGTTTTCATTTTTGTGGGACTTGTTATGTATAGCAAAAGTGGAAAATGTTTTTCTGTCACAAGAAAACAAAAGTCAATTACCTGTGGCAGTGTCTTCATTACCTTAATCACTGCTAAGCCACTGAGAAATCCTTCAAGGCCAATAGAGTACAGCAAAATAAAAGTCAGATACTTGGTAAAAGCTGAGAAAAGTAACAGCAACCTCATTAATGGAAATGTTAAGGCTGAAGTCTTCATATGAGACAGAACACTTGTACTCTGAAACCTGTCAGCTTGGCAGGAAATATAATGCTTCTATCTCTGGTGGATGAAAAAGGGAAAAGGGCGAGTGTTCTAGAAAAAATCCAGAAGAAACATAGTAAAGGGACAAGAGAAAAGGAACTGGTTATCCAAATGAAATTAAGTTTGCACACAGCAGAGGACCTGTGGACTTGAAAACATCAAAGAATCCCAGCAGCTCTCATTTTCATAGCATCTTGGTGCTAAAAAGATAGCAAGCTCTAGGCTTCCCCTCACTTGAGAATCAGAGTGAGGTCTCCCAGCCCGCCTTCCTCATTCTGAGCTATCTTTCTCCTGTATGTCCAGTGCATAGTCCTCAACTCAAACAAGTGACATGCCAGAAGGAGCTCAGAGTAATACACTTGGGTATATTAGCAGACAAAATAAATCAAATGGAGAGAGAAATTCTAATGTTTTAAAAAGTATTTTTGCCTGGAAATAAAAGATATACAATTACCAGCTTGAGAAAGTGGTACGTTTCTTGCTGTAAAAGGATCAGAAAGCTTCCTCCACTGCTTTTTAAAAAATAAAAGTGACTGGAATAAAGAACGGTTTATTTCTCTAGCATAAACATAGCAAAGGGGTGACTGGAATAAAGAATGGTTTATTTCTCTAGCATAAACATAGCAAAGGGTTAACTTCATTTCTTAAGGGAAAAGACTCATCCTCTGACTTGAGAAGAAACCAAACCTTTCTAATTGTGGCTTTTGGACTAATTCCAACACATCTGGGTTTTTAGCAACGATCAGATTTGGGAGGCAGGGAAAGACGCCCGGTGTAAAGTACTACTAAAGAGTTCTCAACAACAAGCTTGTCAGGAGTGAACACATTAAATAAAATCCTAAAGACTTGGCTTGGGTAGTTGATGAATTCAGTTCCATATGTAGACTGCAGACTTTCCCATCAGTGGATAAAGCAAACTCACTGTTTCCTCCATCTCAGCACACAGAGAGACAGGAATCATGTCTAGCTGTGCCAAGATCTGATTCCTCTGTGGATCCCAGACTTGAAATATTTCCACTATATATGGTGAACTTGATTGGCTCTTACTTTTAACCCTTAGCATGGCTGAGACCTTCTACCTTCTGTAGAAGGTAGATACAGATAAGATCTGTATCGCACTCATTTCCTGAACATGTGCCTTAACGGAGTCACTGAGGAAATGTCAGACTGATGCCACTTATTCTTGCCATTTCACCAGCACACAATGACCCCCTATCTGAACAATATAAGGAGAAAGACCTCACCAGAGGTAAGGTTTCTGAAAGACCTTAAGGATTGAGAAGAATAACCCCAAGGCACGGTGGCTCACGCCTGTAATCCCAGCACTTTTGGAGGCCAAGGTGTGTGGATCATGAGGCCAGGAGTTCGAAACCAGCCTGGCCAAGATGGTGAAATCCCGTCTCTACTAAAAATACAAAAATTAGCCGGGTGGGGTGGCGGGCGCCTGTAATTCCAGCTACTCAAGAGGCTGAGGCAGAAAAAGCGCTTGAACCCGGGAGGCAGAGGTTGCAGGTAGCCGAGATCGCGCCATTGCACCCCAGCGTGGGCAGCAGAGCGAGACACTGTCTCAAACAAACAAACAAAAGAGCTCAGATGTTGCTTGTTATTTTCTATTATAAAGCCAAAGTAACGCATATGTATAGGGAACAAAAGTGTTTCAAGAAGAAATAATGAACAAATTAAAACCTAATTTGAATTATAAGTTGGTGACTGGAGGTGATGATTTTACCGTGCAAAGAATGACAACTTCTTTCTTTGTCACTACTTTTCCTCCTGTGCAGCTTCTGAGAAGGTATATCCTGAAAATAATGACACATGTTGCTAAGGAAGGAGACTTTAAAAATATCAGATATTTCCCATAAATCAAGTAGTATGATCATACAAACAATTCCATCACAAATGGCATAGGTTATTCATTAAAAATGAAACTGAATAACTCTTTAAGGGCAAGATAACTCTTTAAGGATTCTAGTGAGTCCTTAACAATTGAATTTCTACTACGAAAATAGCATGGGTTACCCATGGGAAATAACCCTCAGTAGCTTAGTTTTATGTCAACAGAGTAAACACAATATACTGTGTACAAATGCAGATTCTTCCAAGTCTGGGGCATTCCAGAAGATGCCATCATTATAAAGGATATTCTCTATGAGTTAAAATTTGAGGCTGGGCACGGGTGGCTCATGCCTGTAATCCCAGCACTTTGGGAGGCCAAGGCAGGTGGATCAAGAGGTCAGGAGTTCAAGACCAGCCTGGCCAAGATGGTGAAACTCCATCTCTACTAAAAACACAAAAAATTAGCCGGGTGTGGTGGTGGGCACCTGTCATCCCAGCTACTCAGGAGGCTGAGGCAGAGAATTGCTTGAATCCGGGAGGCAGAGGTTGCAGTGAGCCAAGATCATGCCACTGCACTCCAGCCTGGGCAACAGAATGAGACTGTCTCAAAACAAAAACAAACAAACAAACAAACAAATAAATTGACAAGTCTTTTTTTTTTTTTTTTTTATGGAGTCGAGCGCTGTGTCACCCAGGCTGGAGTGCAGTGGCGCGATCTCGGCTCACTGCAAGCTCCGCCTCCCAGGTTCAGGCCATTCTCCTGCCTCAGCCTCCGAGTAGCTGGGACTACAGGCGCCCGCCACCACGCCCGGCTAGTTTTTTGTATTTTTAGTAGAGACGGGGTTTCACCATGTTAGCCAGGATGGTCTCGATCTCCTGACCTCGTGATCCGCCCGCCTCGGCCTCCCAAAGTGCTGGGATTACAGGCTTGAGCCACCGCGCCCGGCAGACAAGTCTTAATAAAGGGGAGATTTTTCTGTTATAAAAATTAAAATGGGCCAGGCCTGGCAGCTCACGCCTGTAATCCCAGCACTTTGGGAGGCTGAGGCAGGAGGATCACTTCAGCTCAGGAGTTTGAGACCAGCCTGGCCAACATGGCAAAACCCCATCTCCACACAAAATATAAAAATTAGCCAGGTGTGGTGGCACACACCTGTAATCCCAGCTACTTAGGAGGGAGGCTGAGGCAGGAGAACTGCTTGAACCCAGGAGGCAGAGGTTGTAGTGATCTGAGATTGTGCCACTGCACTCCAGCCTAGGTGACAAAGCGAGATCCTGTCTCAAAATAAATAAATAAGTAAATAAAAATAAAAATGTTTAGTAAATATATTCCACTTAATTTTCACCCCTTTTCACTTCCTTGAGGATTTCCAACTTAAATAGAGCTAAAAATTAAAAAAGAGTTTTTTGGCTGGGCGCAGTGGCTCATGCCTATAATCCCAGCACTTTGGGAGGCTCAGGCAGGTAGAATGCTTGAGCTGAGAAGTTCAAGACCAGCCTGAGCAACATGGTGAAACCCCATGTGTACCAAAAATACAAAAATTAGCCATGTGTGGTAGCGCATGCCTACAGTGTCAGCTACGCGGGAGGCTGAGTTGGGAGGATCACTGGAGCCTGGGAAGTCAAGGCTCCAGCGAACCGTGATCATGCCGCTGCACTCCAGCCTGGTGACAAAGTGAGAACTCATCTCAAAAATAAATAAATAACAGATTTTGAAAATTAAAAAATTTTACCATTAAAAACCCTCAAGCGTAACTGACTGTAGTGATTAAGTGAATTCACTTGGCTACACCAGGTGAAATATCTTGGAGGTCCCCAGGTTGCGGGCATGGAATCCAAAACCCATCCATAGCAAAACCAAGAACAGGAGGATAAGAAAGATAAGAAGTAGATCTGTGTTACAGTTATTCGTAGAATTAAAAGGAAAATAAATATGTTACAACATGAAGAGGTACAAAAAAAATCAAGTTCACTTTATTCATCATTACACAATTACTTTCAAGTTTACATTCAAGTGTACAATATTTTAGACAGACAGGAAGGATGAAAAATAATTGAATACACACCCATCATAGGTTTAGTTATATATAAAACCCAGTTGTCAGAGTACGAACTAAAGAGAGATTTAAGAATAAGCTTGTGGCTGGACACGGTGGCTCACGCCACCCAGCACTTTGGGAGGCCAAGGCAGGTGGATCATCTGAGGTCAGGAGTTCAAGACCAGCCTGGCCAACATGGCGAAACCCCATCTCTACCAACAATACAAAAATTAGCTATGCATGGTGATGGGCGCCTGTAGTCCCAGCTCTTCAGGAGGCTGAGGCAAGAGAATCGCTTGAACCCGGGGGGCAGAGGCTGCAGTGAGATGAGATCACGCCACCGCCCTCCAGCATGGTTGACAGAGCAAGACTCAGTTTCAAAAAAAAAAAAAACAAGAGGCTTGTTTTGTTTCAGAGCATTCAATTTCTCTCTTTTAATTTATCATTCAATAGTTAATAAATTTAAGTCTACTAAATGCTAGGTGTTTTGTTGTTGTTGTTGTTTTGTTTTGTTTTTTTTTGACAGGGTCTCACGGTTGCCCAGGCACGATCATAGCTCACTGCAGCCTCGACCACCAGGCTTGGTGATCCTCCCACCTCAGTCTCTCAGGTAGCTGGGACTACAGGCACACACCACTGTGTCTGGCTAATTTTTTGTAGATACAGGGTTTCATCATGTTGCCCAGATTGGTCTTGAACTCCCAGGCTCAAGTGATCTGCCTGCCTCAGCCCTCCCAAAGTGCTACAGTTACAGGTGTGAGCCACTGCACCTGGCCAATGCTAGGTTCTTGACCTTCCTATTTAAAATGGCAACAGAACTGGAGGTCAAAAGAGGTAGTTGCATTTCCTTTTAAAGAAAAAGAGAGCAGACTAGTACATTTGGGGATGATCTATATGCACTCCTGCCTGGGGGAAGGAGAGAAAAGGCCTGTTAAATTTCTCAAGGGCCTTTCTAATTCACAAAGATATGAACTTGTACCATGTTCCTTTTTGGCTATGAGAAGAATGTGGACTATTTTTTGCCTCAGAAAGTCAAAGATCCATGCTTCTGAGCATTTTCTTTAGTAATCTTCTTCTTTTTTTTTTTTTGAGACAGAGTCTTACTCTGTCACCCAGGCTGGAGTGCAGTGGTGCAATCTCAGCTCACTGCAACCTCTGTCTCCTGGGTTCAAGCAATTCTCCTGCCTCAGCCTCCCAAATAGCTAGGATTATAGATGCCCACCACCACGCCCAGCTAATTTTTGTATTTTTAGTAGAGACAGGGTTTCACCATGTTGGCCAGGCTGGTCTCGAACTCCTGACCTCAAATGATCTGCCCGCCTTGGCCTCTCAAAGTGCTGGGATTACATGTCTTTAGTAATCTTACTTCACTCCAGCCTCACGGAAAACTAAGCTGGAAACAATGAACAGCAACTCACAGAAGAGGATTCAAACTGACCAACCATGACAAATTGGGAAAGGAATCAATCTGAAGCTTAAGAAACTACAAAAGGATACTCTACTTATCAAAAATAAAATTCAGAAACAACATGGGAAGGGATTAGCTGCGGGCAAGTATTACTGGAACAACTCTAGCGATCTCACGGGAGAAACTGGGTGTGGCTCTTTATAAAAAGTATTGTGCGTCTGAAACAAAGACAGTGCTGATGATCTACACCCACAGAATACACGTGATGTACACACCACTTGGGCAATATTCTACCATAGTGGGCATTGATTATGACCTTATGAAAGTAGTGTGCCAAATTTAAGATTGGAAACTTAGGGAACAAATGGAAAATTTCACTGCGTCAAAGAACAGAAAATGTGGACTGCTAAATAAAAAATTGAAAAGGATTTGGTGCTACTGAGCTCGAAAGAAAGAAGGGATCTGAGAAAAGCTGCTCTTAAAGGGCAGTTCTCCCTAAGCCCGCAATCGCTGCCTCTCTTAAGATGCCAAGTGCACTTGGCATCTTTGCCATCCTCTGCTGCAACGAAGAGCCTTTTGGCTTCTAATCTGGAGATCTAGAAATTGGAATGGCAAAAGTCTTCAGTTTCTTATGCACATAAAAGAGATCTTGTTTGCTCAGCTGCCCTGTGAACTGAATTTAAGGAACGTTTGCATTATTTTGGAATTACCTAATTTGAGTTAAGATATGAGTCTGGGTGTTTATAGGTTACCATCTGCAGAACATTCATGGGATGGGAGTTCTCTGCCTAATTATTCATTTGTTTTGGTTTATGAGCTTTTTGAAATTGACTGAGGAGAAACACATTCCTAGAAAGCCAAGATATTCTCACATTCCCTCCCTCCAGCCCCACTGGCCTCTTCACTGTTCCTCAAACAGGCCTGGTACACCCGACCTTGGGGTTTTCCTTTGTATAGATCGTTCCTTCTGCCTGGAATGCTCTTTCTCCATGTATCTGCACAGGTTTCCATGCCTTTACTCAGATTGTACCTTCTCAATGATGCTACTCTAACCATCCTATTTAAAATTATACCCCCCACCATGTTAGTTGTTCTACTTTTTATTTCATAGTACACAGCACCCTCTAACATACCAATTATTTATTAGCAGTATGACTCTACAAATTTTTTTTTTTTGAGACAGGGTCTCGCTCTGTCACCCAGGCTGGAACGTGGTGGCGTGATCATGGCTCACTGTAGCCTTGACCTCCACAGGGCTCAAGCAATCCTCCCATCTTAGTCTCCCAGTGCTACAGGTACATGCCACCATACCCGGCTAATTTCTTTGTATTTTGTAGAGACGGGGTTTTGTCATGTTGCTCAGGCTGGTCTCAAACACCTGGGCTCAAGCAATCTGCCGGCCTCAGTCTCCCAAAGTGCTGGGATTAGACGCGAGAGTCACTGGACCTGGCCCAAATTATATCTATTGTTATCTGCCTCCTCCACTGGAATGTAAGTCCCCCAAAGACAGGGACCCTTTGCCTGTTTAGTTTATGGATGTAGTAAAGGGCGTAGAACAGTGCCTGGCACACGGTGGGCACTCAGATATTTATTTCACAAACTAACTCACACAAAAGAACACCCTGGAACTGCTTTTAATAAGGACCATAAAAAGCCATTTAGCTTTTAAATGGAACAAATGGGAAAACTGTATACACAAATAAATCAATATTCAGACTATCATGTTTTAGATACGCCAGTGGTACTAGCAGTGAATGTAATCTGATCCTAGACGGCAGAAGAAAACTTCAACTTAAGGTTCCAAGACCATTGATTGGCACCCAAACATTTTATATATAAATAACTTTATAACTCAAGTCTCTGATGTCTACATTGTAAACTGATTTTTAAGGGTTGATTCTTAGGGGAAGAACTATTTCTGGCAAATGATTCAAGGGCATCAGTATTTCGAGCTAAGAAAGCAGTTTCTCTTATTTTACATATTAAACCATCTAAAATACAACTAGAGAAAAAAGAAAAGCTTATGTAGCAGCAAAAGAGATTTTTCTTTCTTTTTTTTTTTTGAGATGGAGTCTTGCTCTGTCGCCCAGGCTGCAGTGCAGTGGCGCGATCTCAGCTCACTGCAAGCTCCGCCTCCCAGATTGACGCCGCCATTCTCCTGCCTCAGCCTCCCAAGCAGCTGGGACTACAGGCGCCCGCCACCACGCCCGGCTAATTTTTTGTATTTTTAGTAGAGATGGGGTTTCACTATGTGAGCCAGGATGGTCTCGATCTCCTGACCTCATGATCCGCCCGCCTCGGCCTCCTAAAGTGCTGAGATTACAGGTGTGAGCCACTGTGCCCGGCCCCAGCAAAAGAGATTTCAAAACACAAATTGGGTTAAGTCCTGTTTTAAAATCATTCCATGGCTTCTCACTGTGTTTAATAACATTATACTCCTTATCGTGGCATGATCCAGTGTCCGCCATCCACACAACATCCATCCAGCCCCCTCCCTCACTCGCTGGGCTCTTGAGGTGCACAGGCCTCTGTCAACTGCTTGAACACCCCCCTGTCCCCTGCCCAACCTCAAGTTCCTGGCTACAGACTTTCCTCAGGGCGATGTTCTGCAAGGGCCTCCCCACACCCTCCTCCTTGGCATCTCAATTTAAATGTTACCATCTGTAGCCTGGTTTTCCACTCCCTTTACCCCAAGTTCTTCATTTATACTTCAGTTCCTAGCTTGTGTCTCTCAGTACTTGCAGTTATTGGCCTCTCCCACAAGAATAAAAGCCCTTCTAGGGCAAGTACAGTGTCTAATTTATTTATCAACTTATCCCCATCCCATAGCATAGTTCTTGTTATAAAGTGTGTATATGGTACAGAAAATGTTCAAATATTTGCTGATCGATTGAGTGTGTATCTACCATTAATTAAAGTCCAAGGGATCAATTGATATTTCTAATTTTTTGAGCTGCAAAAATTAGGATGAATGGGAAGGCTGTAGTATTTTCTCTCCTCCAAACAAATACCTTCCGTGCTGACATCCACCACTCACCTGTTTAAAGCTGTTCATCCCTACACATAAAGATTCTCACCTGCTCTGGAGGAGTCTTCTTCATCTTTTAGATTTTTCCTTCCTAACAACAAGAAATTAGGATCACATAGTACTTCTGCCGAAAGTCTATAGACTTGCTTCATAAAACAAAGCTGCATGCACTTTTCTCCCAGTCCACATCCATTTGTAGTTCTCCTATGGCCTGGTTACGATTACATTCTGTATATGCTTGTAGAATTTTAAAATGCTAGGAACTGAATTCGCCACAGGTTGCTACATTTTCACGTTCAAATATCTGTTAAACATCAAGCACTGTGCTAAGAATATTAGTATTGCCGCCTCCAGTTCTCCTCCATCAAACACTACATGGCACTGACACTAAGCCAGGCACTTTCTATACTTCACACATATTTGCTCTTCTGTGAAGTAGAAGCTATTGTCATCTCATATCATAAATGGTATAGATAGTGAAACAGAAGCACACAGATGGTAAGCAGCTTGTTAAAAGTCACACGACTATTACACATTAGACATGGAGTCAGTGTCCATGATGTTAAGACACAAAACAATACCATCTCGCAAAACTGAACAAGCCGTAGGCCTCACCCTTAACAAATCTACACCTTTGGAGAAAGAAACTATAAACAAATCTTTACGACATGTTTGTGCCAAGTTTAACATGCCTGGATGAGGTACCAAGGAGATGAGCACTTGTGCTTGAGGAAAATCAAGGAAAGTTTTATGGGAGATAAACACCCTTCTGGCAAAATTCAATGAAATTGTTCGTATTCATCCTCCTCTGCCTCCTGAAACTGAAGTCTATCTCGCCTTTTCCTGGTTTCCCTCCCTCCCCTCTAGTGGGATGTCTTCCCTGTTTCCTAAATGTTGAGGATCCACAGGGCTCTCTGGTCTATTACCTTTACATACTCCCTTCCCTTCCCACCCCATTCACCCCTAGACCTTAAAATACCAACTAAACACTAAGGACTCCCAAAATGCTACCTTCAGTTCAGATCTTGGTGGTGCTTCAGGCCCAGGAGATACCCACTCAAGTTTCAGTCAGGCAGCCCTTCAACACTGAGAGGTACTTTCAGATTGTACTTCAAACTTAGAAGCCAAAAAACAATTCAACAGCCTGCTCCTTATCCTAAGTTAATCAGATCTCTGAGTAGTAGAAATAAGCTATGTGATAATACTTACAGGCCATTATTTCTTTCTGTTTTAAGCACCAACATATGTATTTACTGATTTTGAAAAAACTGTCATATACTTCAGAATAACATATTTGGATCATTTCCAAACGAGAGAATATGAATCAAAGGGAATCCAGGGAAGAAAGTAAATCTGTAACCTTAAACTAGCATGATATTCTTTTTAGGATATTTTTTTCCTAATAAAAATTAACCGAAAATAATTATTTTCGGTTAATTATTATTATTATTATTTTTGAGACAGAGTCTTACACTGTCACCCAGGCTGGAGTGCAGTGGCTTGATCTCAACTCACTGCAGCCTCTGCCTCCCAGGTTCAAGCTATTCTCCTGCCTCAGGCTCCCAAGTAGCTGGGACTACAGGCCCACGCCACCATGTCTGGCTAATATTTGTATTTTTAGTAGAGACGGGGTTTCACTATGTTGGCCAGGCTGGTCTCAAACTCCTGGCCTCAAATGATCCACCTGCCTTGGCCTCCCAAAGTGGTGGGATTACAGGTGTGAGCCACTGCGCCGGTCTACTATTCCCTTTGATCTGAAGATGAACTGAGAGCTGAAAAGCACTGTTTAGATCTGAAATAAGAATCTGAAAACTCTTAAAAACAAACAAACAAACAAAAAAGCCAAGCCCAGCCAAGCATCAGTCTTAAAAAAAAAAAAAAAGTAAGCCGGGCATGGTGGCTGACCGCCTGTAATCTCAACACTTTGGGAGGCCGAGGCAGGTGGATCATGAGGTCAGGAGATCGAGACCATCCTGGCCAACATGGTAAAACTCCGTCTCTACTAAAAATACAAAAATTAGCTGGACGTGGTGGCATGTGCCTGTAGTCCCAGCTACTCAGGAGGCTGAGGCAGGAGAATTGCTTGAACCGGGCAGGCAGACATGGCAGTGAGCCGAGATCACGCCACTGCACTCCAGCCTGGGCGACGGAGCAAGACTCCATCTCAAAAAAAAAAAAAAAAAAAAAAGTGGCCAGTGAAAACAATTGAGGGTATTTAAAAAAAAAAAAAAAGAGAGAGAGAGGAGAGAGAAAACAGAAAACAGGCTAGGGAGACTAAAAACATACTTTCATAAGGAAGTGAACGTGGTCAGTGGAAGACCAAGGAGGACTCTCAGAGAGCAACCAGAAAGCTGGGCAGCCGGGGCTCAGAGGAGGCAGATGGACACTTCATTCAGGATAAAGACAGCATCTTTCCCCCAGACTTGAAAGTAACAGATCACTTTCTGTTACTCTTTGCAGAAAGAGCAAAATGAAGCCCCCTTCCTCCAATGTGGAGCTAACCACTGCTGACATTAGGGGTTATGTGGAGAAAAGCAGTTTTTAAGAGGAACTCTGGGAGTAAGTCTGAGTATCCTGGGTTCATGCTCATATCAATTCTAAAAACGTCATTCATTAGTTTGCCCCTGCTTTTACACCATAAATCTTCGTACATATAAGCCCCTCCTTTAAAACAAAATTCTTCCTTCAATGTCTTATTAAAATTAACTTAAAAAAAACTCAAGCTGCTTGAGTTTTTTTTAAGTTAATTTTAATAAGTACAGTAGTGCATGTTTTCTGCAGTAGAGGAAAGAAAGAAGCAGTCTATTTCTAGTGGCTGGGGGCAGGGAGGCACTGGGGACCCGCAGGAACCTAGAAGAGTCAGCAGAGGGTAGACACTTCCCAGCCCCACGGACAAGACTCCTGCGGAATCTGTAAAACTGCAGTGAAGTACTAAGTTCTGGCAACAGCTCTCAAACCTGCTCCTTAGCAAGAGAGCTAAAAAGAGAGTGTTTCTTACGCACTGTTAATGTGACTCTTAAGGCATATCAACAATAGGGAGAACTTGTCTCTACAAAAATAAAAAATTAGCCAGGTGTGGTGGCACATGCCTATGGTCCCAGCTACTTGGGAGGCTGAGGTGGGAGGATCGCTTGAACCCAGGAGGTCGAGGCTGCAGTGAGTCATGATCACACCCCCTCCAGTTTGGGTATCAGAGAAAGACCCTTTCTCCAAAAAAAAAAAAAAGATAAGTAAGAGCTGAAGGATAAGCTTCCAAAAATAAACAATGAAAACAAGAAATTCATGCTTTTCCTTATGTGATATTACTGTGCTGCATTCCATGACACTAAGAATATAAAACATAACTTCCGTCCTTAAGTGTTTACCTCTTAATCTTTCTCCAAGAACCCTATTAAAATGACAACAGAGGAGTTTTTCTTTTTTCAAGGTATAAAACCAAGAATGTGAGGTGCAGGAGAGAAGCATTCAAGTTTTCAATGAATTTTTGGAGATGGAAAGCAAGTTTTAAATGCAGACCTGAAAATGTGGATTGGCATAAAGTCTGTTTAACTAATGCGCAAAGCATCTTCCTCATCCCCTGCTAAGCCAGAGCACTATCTATTTTCATCTACTTTCTCCACCTCCATCCAGAGGTTTAGAGAAAAACGAACTGAAATCTGAAATGGGTCTGGAGTGAAATACATCAGCAGGAGCAATAAAGAACTGCAAACACAGATTATGTCAACAGATGCATACTAAAAGGTTATCCAAGCCCCCATCCTTGTCCTAGCAACCAATGCACTGTCAGTTAAAGAAACATTAGCAAACATACACATTTGTACAAACATATACACAAAACCCATGTATACCAGTCACCCTCCAGTGATGCCCACCACCCAACAAGACTCATGCTGGGAACTTAAAATAACAAAAACCAAAAATGAACAGTCAGAATCATTCAGCATTTGAAGAAATCCCACAGTAAAATAAGTCATTTATTCCTTAAATTATTAGGCATCTATTCATCGCCAGGCACTGTTTCAGAGGCTGGAATTATAGAGGCAAACAAAAAAAAAAACAAAATCCCTGCCCTCATAGAATGTTTTAGTGGTGAGGGAGAGAAGTAAATAAATACGTGGGATGCTAGATGGTGGGAAATGCTTCTGGAGAGAAACAAAGCAGGGAAGTGAGATGAGGGTCTGAACTTCTCAATCCAGCGCTCTCTTCACTAAGGTGACATTTAAGCAAACACTTGTGGATTCATCCAAAGTGAGGTGTGGGAGCAAGTCACTGGCTATCTGAGGGAAGACACATCCAGACAGAGGCACAGGTGCAAAGGCCCACATCACCTGGAGGAAATGGAGCCCATGCAGAGAGGAGGAAAACTAAAACACTACAATGGGCCCTCTGAGCCCATCATATCCACATAACAAGAATCGATATTACAAAAAGGTATCAAAAAAAAATTAAAGATTGAGCGAAGAATCACAAAAATTGTGTAAGAAAACATCCCGGAACTAGAGAACATGAATTTCCAGAACCAAATCTGTCTGTGAGAAGCCAGCACAACAGCTGAGTAAAGACCCACAGTCTGGTGTTAATACACATCACGAAACTGCAGAACACCAGAGACAGAGAATATCCTCAAAGCTTCCAGAAGGGGAGAAAACAAACAAAATAAGGTCACATAAGAAGGATTTGAATCGCCATGTCTCTAGAGCAATTACAGATGCCTTCAACACTCTGAGAGAGCCTTATTTCCAATCTAGAATTATGTATCTGCCAAACTATCAAACAAGTGTGTGGGCCAAACAAAGTCATTCAAATACTTCTTAGAAATAACTGCAGTATGTGCTTTTAAAAAATAAAGACATAAGCCCAGAAAGAGGAAGACACGGTTCCTGCACAGAAAGGGCAGGTCCAGGAGGACCCCAGGGCAGCAGTTCTCGAGAGCAACAGTAAAGGCAGGAGGAGGACGAGGAGGAGGACGAGGAGGAGGACGAGGAGGAGGAGGAGGAGGAGGAGAAGGAGGAGGAGGAGGAGGAGAAGGAGGAGGAGGAGAAGGAGGAGAAAGAGGAGGAGGAGGAGGAGGAGGAGGAGGAGGAGGAGGAGGAGGAGGCGGCGGCGGCGGCGGCGGCAGCGGTGGCAGAGCTCCAATAAACAGGTGATATATTTGAGCTCACAGAAAATGTTACTGACAAGAATGTGACAAATACATTGGAGCATTTGAGAAAAAATTAACAGTAGATACATGAAACACACAGGTGAAGGCCAACCTACACACCAGGAGGAACACACTGTCACAGATCATCTAGCTCAACAGTGAACAGTATTTGACAGAGGTGTAAGTACATAAAAGCTACCTGTTTTAGCAAAAAATTACAATAGAACTGTATTAGGGGATAGAGGGCTGGAAAAACAGGAAAGTGGTGGGATGCAAGAGCTAAATACTAATCTATTGCTACAAGAAATCAACAGGCCAAACATGAGGGGAAAACCAAGAAAGAATAACAAACCAACTATTTAGCAACAAGAAGACACAGCAGACTCTCAAAAAGAGTCATTTTGTTCAACATCGTTTTTTCATAACATTGATGAGAAAATAAGTGATTCCTGGCTGAGGTCACCCATCTGTGTGGAGCTGGCACGTTCTCCCCACATCTGTGTGGGTTTTCTCCAGGTATTCCGCTTTCCTCCCACGTCTCGAAGATGTGCCTACTAGGTTAACTGGTGTGTCTACATGGTCCCTGTGTGTGTGTGTGTGTGTGTGTGTGTGTGTGTGTGTGTGTGTGTACATGCGCACCCTATGGGATAGATGGCGTCCTGTCCAGGGCTGGCTCCTGCCTTGTGCCCTGAACTGCCGGTATAGGCTCCAGTCACCTGTGAGCCTGAGCTGGAAAACGCATGAATGAATACAAATTACCGGCAAATAAAAATCTGCAAAGTTTATGGTAATCATCCAAATGCACAACAATAACCAATGTGGCACAAAAGCTCTCAGTGGGCCTGCCCTATTGGTGATGGATTGTTTTGGAACTGAGCATGGTGGTAGGAAATGCTTCTGACAATTTTCACTTTGCACACATTTATTCCTCGATTTAACCCACCACCACTATGATTGCAGTAAGTCACTGACTCACCAAAAAGTGGGTGAAAATCTTCCTTGTTTCAGTGTTTCCTACTAGAAATGCTTTGGTTTTTATTTAGAAGTTGGGTATGTTTTTGTGACCAGAAAAACGCCATAGAAACCATATGGTAAAACTGGTTTTGTTATGTGGTGTTTCAAGAATACTGATGATGTTGATAACTTACTGTAAAGACAGAGGAAAAGAGGAAAACAACTGAGTGGTTGCCTCTAAAGAATGGAACTATGAGGTAGGGAGGGCAGAGAAACGGTTTTTGTTTTGTTGGTTTTTTTTTTTGGTGACGGAGTCTCGCTCTGTCGCCCAGGCTGCAGTGCAATGGTGCAACCTTGGCTCACTCCATCTCTCCAGTTCAAGCGATTCTCCTACCTCAGCCTCCCAAGTAGCTGGGATTACAGGCACACGCCACCACGCTCAGCTAATTTTAGTATTTTTAGTAGAGATTGGGATTCACCATGTTGGCCAGGCTGGTCTCGAACTCCTGACCTCAGGCAATCCACCAACCTCAGCCTCCCAAAGTGCTGGGATTACAGGTGCACCCAGCCTGAGAAACTGTTTTCTAAATATAAATCTTTTATTACTATTTGACTTTTAAACCATATTACACAAATTACTTTTTCTCTTTCTTTGAGACAGGTCTGTCTCTGTCATACTGCAATCACGGTTCACTGAAGCTGCAGCCTTGACTTCCTGGGCTTAAGTGATCCTCCCACCTTAGCCTCAAGGGTAGTTAGGACCACAGGTGCGTCACCATGCCCAGCTAATTTTGTGATTTTCTGTAGAGACGAGGTCTTGCTATGTTGCCCAGGCGATCTCAAACTCCTAGGCTCAAAAGATCCTCCCCGCTAGGCCTCCCAAAGTGCTGGGATTAAGGTGTGAGCCACACACCCCGTCCCCATTGAACAAATCTTTTTTTTTCTTTTTTTTTGAGTCGGAGTCTCACACTTTCACCCAGGCTGGAATGCAGTGGCACGACCTCGGCTCACTGCAACCTCTGCCTCTCGGGTTCACGCCATTCTCCTGCCTCAGCCTCCCAAGTAGCTAGGACTACAGGCGCCCACCACCATCCCCGTCTATTTGTATTTTTAGTAGAGACAGGGTTTCACCGTGTTAGCCAGGATGGTCTTGATCTCCTGACCTCGTGATCCGCCCACCTCGGCCTTCCAAAGTGCTAGGATTACAGGCGTGAGCCACCGCGCCCGGCCGGAAATCTTAAAGTATATTCCAACACCACTCAATGAAGTAACCTCCAAATATAAACATTAGCTCAGTAGTGAAAAGTTAAATTCTGGGGACAAGAGCAGAATTCGGTTTCTTAGTATCAATACTAAATGTATTCAAGATAAATCTGAAATAAATCCCACTGATTCGGGCTGAAAGTACTTACGTATCAGTGGAAAATCTTCACAGACTAGAAACAGAGTTGCAAAGATCTTTTAAATGACAAAAAAACTGAAGCCCAAATTATTTGTTCAAGTTCGCAGTGGCTGAACTGGGACTAGTCCCACATCTCCTGGCTCCCAATGACTGCACTTTCCAGGGCACCTCCCGAGAGTTCCTGCTAATTGCGTCCTTTAATCTCTATAAAACCATAAAACAATGTCCAAGTACTTCCTGCTTTTCAAGGAAATGGAATCGCTGGTTAATCTGCAACTAGCAAATCACAGTTTGAGGAGGCGTAACTTAAACTTCATGCCACTGATTAACCTTAAATTTATGATAAACGCAAGTTCCTTTATTAGTCAGTCCTTCTTTATACTTCTGAAATACTAATGCAGCCTTTTTGTTCCGGAATAGACTAGGAAATATCTTTAAAAAGAAACTATCAAGTTCTTCATATGGTTATTTTGGGGGGCACATATTATGATATATCAAAATCAATGTAAATAAGTCATGTTTGAATAGAGCTGTACTCTCCAAGAATGAAGAAATCACTAATAGAAGTTTCTTCCTTGTTTTAAGAGAACAGTTTAGACAAGAGGAGTTCCCAACAAATGGACTGTGACATTGACGCAGAAATGGAAAAGTGAACGGCCTAACAAAGGACCAGCTGAATGAGGAAGAGGGAGGAGGCAATACAGAGATTATAAAAAACAAAAACAAAAACCAGAAACAAAAGAGTTTTTGGCAGTGGCAGTATCGCAGCCAATGAGGTTTATCTGAGGGGCAATTATTGCTCTTTGAAAATTGAGGAAGAAAAAAAAAAAAAGACATGACATTTGCATAAATTATACTGAGAACAACTCTAAATCACCAAGTGCCTAGACTCACTGGGAGAAACATTAAGGATGTCGTAACTGACGTACCCATACTGGCTAAAGCTGTACTGTCATACCAAACAAAAACTTTGAATTCTTTAAATTTCTCTACAAAGTTTCAACAAGACAAACCTAAAAGTTTCTTCTCCAGAAATAAAGAACAAATACTTTTATTCTTCATCACTAAGTGTGTGCTTTGAGTTAACCTGAAACCCTAGAGCATAAGCTCTGTGTCACTAGCAATGACATTTGAGTTGGTTCTTCGTTTTGTTTCCTGCCACAGAAGGCCAATTCTGCAAGAACAGGTGTAGTCTCTTGAATGCCATACAGTTAGGGTAGAAACAGGTTCTCCCATCCCGGCCACAAAACCATAAAAGTCCTGTACCCAAAACAAGTTTCTAATTAATGTAATGATATTAATTTAATTCCGGATGTCAAAATTTCAGGGTCCTTGGAAAAGGGAGCTTCAAGTATCCAGGTAATACGTGATGTTCATCTGTTTAGTGAAATTAGAACCTAGGTCTGGAGCATGGAAGGTAATAATTCTTTTAAGGTGGAATTTCTCAACTTTTATAGATCTCTGTCCTACTGGTAAATGTGCAGGGCGGTGGGGGGAACAGGAGAAATGGATGTTGTTTCTCAATCTCCCTTGGAATTCTTCGCATTTATATCTGAATCGGCATTTACACCTGCCTTATAACAGAAACGTACACAAGGCTTGCTTCTTTCCAACTTTACAAATACATCTGCCTCTACGTTCATTCTTCAGGCCAGTGACAGAAATAAGACAATTCAAAATGTTCAGACACACCTAGCATACATTTATGATGCACTTCAGCCATCTAACAGATATTGTGAGTTTACTATGTGCCAGGTCAGAGGACTTAAAAAAAAAAAAAAAGTCTTCCAGGGACTCACAGACCAACAGCAGCTGCCAAGAGTACATCTTTACCTGCGTAACTCATAATCAATTCAAACTCAAAGGACAGTTACAGTGTAGGGGAAAAGACCAGACCTCATCACTCACCACCTAGGTTGTAACTAGTTTTCCTACTATCAAACCCTTTCCTTTCCCATCTGTCCTGCATTCAACTGCCAGATTCACTTCCAGAATTTCACTTTCAAGGAGTCTCTCTGCCCTACTCAAGAAGCTTCAAAGACTCCCCACTACCTCTAGTTCCAACTCTTCAACTTGTCACCTCTAGTTCAAACTCTTCAACTTGAGTCTTCTATGAGTAGCTCCACCTGATCAACTTTGTTTCTTGTTGGTACGGCTCCCTTCTGCCAAACCCTTTAGGAGGTGTAGAACCCAAATCTAATTCAACTACCTATTCTCTAATAACTCCTCAGGCAGCCTTCATTCCAAGCAGTCTTAAAAAAATTGTTCCCCCTATCTTCACAGATCCATTAGTTTTCAGGACATTCTTTCTGAACTCAGCATAAGTTTTCCTCTTAACAAATGGCAGGAACATCCTAAATTACTTTTAACACTACCATCCCAAGCAGATGTTTATCTTCCCAGCCACCCCTGATTGAAATCAGAGGGAGTCACTTGCAGTTCCGGCAAGGGAATCTCAACATCGCATCTCGTGAGAGGGGGTTTAGTGCGGTTGCAAACTGTGGAAGAGAGGAAAAACAAAGGAAACAGGAAAAGTGAAGGTCTGTGCTCCGTACTTTCAGCTTTTTTAGGAGTAGCGAAGGTAGGGAGGAGACTCCAAGCAATGAATTCTTGAGGAAGGACAGAAAAAACACTCACAGTGCTTCCTAAGTAGGAAGTAGGGGCTGGGGGCCCTGGATAAGGGAAGGGGCCGTCATCCTTACGAGAGGGGGACAGGTTACAACGTGAAACAAAGAGGATGGGAGTTGGAAGATGACGGGTGGAGAGGCTACAGAGAACCAGGCATCCAATCAAGAGGGTACCCGACGAGTCCCGCAGGGGACTGGCAGATCACCGGAGATTTGGTGGCTAAGAGGGACGGCGTAGGTGCCTAGGAGGGCTCTGGGGCAAGTGTTTATGGGACATCGCCTCTAAGGGGGCGCGGGGGCGGGGAGGAGTTTCTCACTGGGATCGTGTACCAAAAGGAGAAACGTTTCTCGGACCAGTGTTCTTCTTGAACGGAAATCCCGGGGACGCGGAAAACGTTAAAGCGTTGAGGCACTGGCATTTCCCAGCCCCAGCCCTGCTTCCCTACACACTCACCGAGTCTCCTCCAAACGCCACTGCTCCAGCTGCAGCTACCGGCCGGCGCAGCCGCACTGAGCGCGCACCTAACCCCCGTGACTCGTCCAGGCCCCACCCCGCACCACGTGACCTGCAGGGTCCACCCACTCCCGCCTCACTCTTGCCGCCCTTCTCCACGTGGTCTTGGCTCGCCCCTCCCTTCCTGGCAAGATGGCGGCTCCCAGATGGAAGGCGTCGGGCCTCTGGATCCGGGGAAACGGCCAGGGTTTGGGGAGTCTCTTCAGTCTCGTCTCAAAGCCATTTTGTTCCGCTGCCGCTGCCTCTACATCCGTAAATGCCCAGAGATTAGCGGAGAGGCTCCGAGCCCAGAAACGGGAACAAGACACAAACAAGAAGCCGGTGAGTCCGAAGGGACCACAACTCCCAAGAGACAGTGCGCTCATTGGTTTCCCGGACCCGGAGTAGGTAGGAGGGTCCTCTGACTGAAAGCGTGTGAGTCAATAGCCCAGACGCAAGGTGGGAGAATGAGGAGAAGGTGGAGGGGAGGGGTCAGTAAGGGTACGGTGTTTTCCCGTGAGCTGGGTCTTTGGCTACTGTCAGGCTAGGTCCTACCCACTGCGTGGGTACGCAGGTTAGACAAACGGGTACCCCTGGTACCCCTGCTCTCAGATTATTCGAGGAGAGCGCGGGTCTGATGCAAAGAGAGTCATTCCCCACTCATTCTCACCCAGAGCTTTGTGTAAGGTCGTCTCCACCGCTTCCGCACCAGGCATTCCCCACAGCTCCTTCTTTCTCCCTAGGTGTCCACAAACCCTGTTCAGCGGAGAGTGCAAGAAATAGTGCGGTTCACACGGCAGCTGCAGCGAGTCCACCCCAACGTGCTTGCTAAGGCACTGACCCGAGGAATTGTCCACCAGGACAATAACCTTGTGGTCATCAATAAGCCCTACGGTCTCCCTGTGCATGGTAAGGACCACGCGGGAATGGGAGAGGGACCTGCGGCTGCTTTCTGCTACAAGCGAGGAAAACTGAGACGTTACTTGTGGTGCACTCTAAAGCCTTGCGTTCAAATTAATTAAACCTTTGTAGACTACCGTCCAATATAAGGAACCACCGAGGACACAGAAATAAATAAATAAGACAGTCCTCCGCTTCTAAACATCTGACAGTAAGCAGCAATTCGTGGAATACGCTGTGTGCAGACCACAGGGATCGTTGTAGAGATATACAAAGGCTATGTGATTCTAGACTAAAGGTTATCTTCCATCAAAACTGGGAATGAGAAAATGATACATAAGAAAAAAGGGTGTGTGTGTGTGTGTGTGTGTGTATATGTATGTGGGAGTATATGTAATATACAACCCCAGAGTGACTGGAATTTAGTGGACGCTCAAATGTCTTTCAACAAATGTTGCATGTAGTTGTCAGGGACAGCTGAGGTGAATCAGGAAAGACTGATTTAAAAAATGCATTTGCGAAAGAATTTTGCAGAGGGAAAAGGCCCGTTTTAGCTAGAAGAAGGTAATGCTTTTCTGGGAGACATGGAGATAGTTGTTCATAAAGACAAGGAACTAAATCAGACATTGCCAAGTGTTTGTATAATTTTTTTCTCTCTTTATTTTCACAACAGTTTTTTGCCTTCCCATTCTCCAATGAAGTTGTTTTCCAGATATTTACATTTTATAATGAGAAAGCAAAGTTGGAAAGAGAAGTAATGTGTCCAAGGTCAGAAAAATGGATAGTAAGAAGAGTAGACTAGAACCCCAGGAATGTCTAACCCCGAAGCCTATCCTCCTAATCACTCTTATTTAATGCTTCTCGAAGGCCTCATGGTTTTGCAAAGTATGTCTGAGAGGAAAGCCACGTGCTCTAGAATGGTGCTTCTCAAACTTTATTATGCTTCTGAACCATTTGGACAGCTTGTAAAATGCAGATTCTGACTGAGTAGTCTAGGTTGGGAGCCTGAGATTCATTTCTAATAAGCTCCCTAGACATGCCATTGTTGCTAGTCTCTGGACCACACTTCAGTAGTAATGCTCTAGAAAATGTTGACAGTTTATCCATTAAGGGCTTTTCTCCCAAGAAGAGTTCTTTGGTGAGATCTTTTCCTGGCCACTCAAATCTTTGGCTTTTTCCTTCTTAGGTGGCCCTGGGGTCCAGCTCTGCATCAGTGATGTACTACCTATCCTGGCAAAGATGCTTCATGGCCACAAGGCAGAGCCCTTGCATCTGTGCCACCGGCTGGACAAGGAAACCACAGGCGTAATGGTGTTGGCTTGGGACAAGGACATGGCACATCAAGTCCAAGAGTTGTTTAGAACCCGTCAGGTGGTGAAGAAGTACTGGTATGAGGCCTGCTGATGGCAGTAGAGGTGGTATAAGTGGAGGCATTTCTTTCACCTATTTATCCATTAAAAGCAGAAACTCCAATTAATAGAAGGCACTGCACTAGGACCTGCGAGATTATAAAAAGTATGTGCAACAGCTTTGGTGCTTAGAATATTAAGTCTGATAGAACAGTGGTTCTTAATTCTGGTATACATCAAAATTATCAAAAATTAATTATACAAGCATAGGCTGTCCATAGTGGCTCATGCCTGTAATCACAGCACTTTGAGAGGCAGAGGTGGGAGGATCACTTTAGGCCAAGAGTTGGAGAACAGCCTGGGCAACATAGCAACACCTTTTCTCTATAAAAAGTAAAAAGGTAGCCCGGTATAGTGGCACATAGCTGTAGTCCCAGCTACTTGGGAGGCCAAGGTGGGAGGATCACTTGAGCCTAGGAGTTTGAGGTTACAGTGAGCTATGATCACACCACTGCACTCCATCCTGGATGACAGAGTGAGACCCTGTCTCTAAAGAAAAAAAAAAATAATTAATTATACGAGTAATATATGATTTTATTCCTGTGATAAAAATAGTCAAACAACAAAGATAATGTGAAAAACTCCTGGAGAATCCACCCACTCTGCCATTCTAGTCTTTTCCCTTGAGGTAACAACCCATGTAATCAGTTTGGTTTTTATTCCTCTAGTTCTTACTCAATGCATTTACATACATGTCTACTGTATATAGTATGTGTGTGTGTAGATACATATGTACATAGATATATATATCTATATATAGCACATTGTACAATTTACATTATACTCTTTCCCCTGCCCAATTCTATGTCTTGGGGATCATTCTGTGTTAGCACATAGAGGTTTACCTCAATGTTTTTCAGAGAAAAAAGATACATGAGCAAAAAAGAAACCCTCTGTTCCCCATCTGTGCAGTTCCCTTCCCCAGGGGCAATCGCTGTGACTGGTATCTTGTGTAAACTTCCAGAGTTATCGAGCATATGTAAGCATATTACTCCTATGGTACTGTGTTTTACACACAGTTTTGTATCCTGCGGTTTTCCCTTGGATCATATATCTTAGAGCATTTTGTGTTGTACAGTTAGAGCTGTCTCCTTTTTAATTGCTCTGTGAAATACCACTGATGAATATTTAGGTAATTTCTCATTTTTTAGAGCCTATTGCAAATAATATGTGAATGTATTTTTAGGGTAAATTTCTAAAAATTGAATCGCTGGGCTGAATGGTGTGTATATTTAAATTTTAATAGTACTCACATTGCTCTCCACCAAGGTTTTATCAGTTTACATTCCCACCAGCAGTGGTGAGTACCCATTTCCCCTTATCAGCCAAAGCATTTTTAAGGGTTTGCCACTGTGATAAGTTAAAAAAAAAAAAGACATTTTCTATTTTCTTACATAACAGTGATGTTGGCTACCAATTTATATGTTTTTTACATGTTTATTGGCTATTTGAGTTTCCCTTTTTGGAAACAGACTGTTTATTTCTTTTACCTATTTTTCTATTGGGTCGTTTATTATTTTTATTTATTTATGTATTTTAAGACCATGCCTGGCCTTTTTTTTTTCTTTGAGATGGAGTCTTGCTCTGTTGCCCAGGCTGGAGAGCAGTGGCACAATCTCGGCTCACTGCAACCTCCTCCCTAGTTCAAGCAGTTCTCATGTTTCAGCCTCCCAGGTAGCTGGAATTACAGGCGCACGCCACCATGCCCAGCTAATTTTTGTATTTTTAGTAGAGATGGGGTTTCAGCATGTTGGCCAGGCTGGTCTTGAACCCCTGACCTAAAGTGATCCGCCCACCAAAGTGCTGGGATTACAGCACTTACAGCTCACAGGCATGAGCCAATGTGTCTGACCCAGGCTATTTATTATTTTCTATTTGATTTGTAAGTATTCATTTTATATTTTGAATGTTTGTCCTTTTTAGATTACAGATTTTGCAGATACTTTGTGATCTGAGAAGCCCTTTAAAATTCTGTATGATTGAGACTTACCCACGAGGTTCTCATTCATAAGTCTGATGGTTGTGGGGATTGGCATCTGTATTTTAAAATTTGATATACAATCAAATTTAAGAACAACTATAATAAAATTATAGAGAATGGAGGAATTTAGGACAGTAGCTAAGACCTCAAAAAGATCTGTGTTCAACTCTCAACTGTGTCATTTACCAGCTGTGGGGCCTTGGGCAAGTTATTAAACTTCCATAAGCTTTGTTTTCTTCATATGACAAATGGAAATAATAGGATTTATGAGATGGTTAAATAAGACTGAGTCATGTGAAATATTTAACAGTATCTAGTTCATAGGAACAGTTAAAAAATAAAAAATAGAGACTTATTTTATCTATTCAAGCTATCAAAATGTTAAGACTATAAAATACATGTTATGTTATTTGTGAAAAATGTCCATTAAGGTTCCAAATTGGTAACCATTCTCGGTATCAGGTTCATGGAGGAATTGAAATCAATCAATTGGGTCTTGCTGATTGAGCATTCTTGAGTTGTAGTGTCGTATCATTAGGAAGGGCAATCTTGTCACAGAAGATCTATAAACTCTATAAAATACGATAAAATGTACCAGATAGTAGCTCAAACTGAAATGGAGTGTCTACGTTGTGAAACAGTGTGTCTGAGTGGGATTTTGATCCCTTGGTTAGTGATTATACAACAGACCACCAGGTACCCAGAGAGAATCTCCCATCATTGACCTGAAAGAGGCATAAATATACAGACAGATTAAACAGTCTCCTACCTGTCTGTGAGGTCATGAGAGGGAGAGCACCAACAGAAGTGATTTGGAATGAGTTATTGAGTTGTGGTTGTGGTTCCTAGGACTTCTTTTTTTTTTTTTTTTTTTTTTTTTTTTGAGACGGAGTCTTGCTCTGTCGCCAGGCTGGAGTGAAGTGGCATGATCTCGGCTCACTGCAACCTCCACCTCCTGGATTCAAGCGATTCTTGTGCCTCAGCCTCCCAAGTAGCTGGGGTTACAGGTGCATGCCACCATGTCTGGCTGATTTTTGTGTGTGTGTGTGTGTGTGTGTGTGTGTGTGTGTGTTTAGTAGAGATTGGGTTTCACCATGTTGGCCAGGCTGGTCTTGAACTCCTGACCTCAAGTGATCCACTCGCCTCGGCCTCCCAAAGTATTGGGATTACACGTGTGAGGCACTGCACCTGCCCCTGTGACTTCTTTGGGTACAGTTCCCTCCTGTTTTACCTATGTGGCAAATGAGCCAGGAACAGTTCTCTGAATTTTTTCTTAGGTTCATTCATCCAATTATTTATTCATTTGTTCATTTAGCATGCAGTCAGAATCTACAATCTTTTATTATTTGAAAAAGAAAAACAATACAAAATTATATTATCATAATTTTAACTGTACTTATCCATTTTTAAAGGCTGGGAAGACCATGTTATTAATATAATTTTTTTCTTTTTTTACCCCAAATATTCTACAATTAGCATGTATGACTTTAAGAGTAAAAAAGATAAGCTTGTGAAATCTATCAGCTCTCAGGCTAAGCATTACACCAAGAGAATCTTGCATGACCCTTCAATCATAAGAGATCACGTGTTAGTGCAGAAGGTCCAGCGTGAAATCCTCTAAGTGGCCAAATCTAGGAGGTCTTCTCTGGCTTGGTTGGCTAAAGCAGTGATCTGTGTCACCCCCAGGGCCATCACTGTGCGTGTCCCCATGCCCTCAGCAGGAGTCGTGGACATCCCCATTGTGGAGAAGGAAGCGCAAGGCCAGCAGCAGCACCACAAGGTGGGCAGGCAGCCTCCCTGAGGCAGGGGTTGCTGCTCTTCCTTGAGAATCATATCTTGATTTCTTTGGCTTCAGATGACATTGTCCCCGAGCTACCGCATGGACAATGGGAAAATGGTGAAAGTGCGGCATAGCCGGAATGCACAAGTTGCTGTAACTCGGTACCAGGTGCTCAGCAGTACTGTCTCCTCCGCCCTTGTGGAGCTCCAGCCCATCACAGGTGAGAGTGTCACTCTTCCGCAGTGGGATCACACGACCCTGTGCCACCAGGTTTTGTCCGGGGCCTCGTTCCGAGCAGCTGGTGCTATGGCTGACTTGTGTGAGAATGTGCTTCTGGTGCTGATCTGAGGCTACGGGGACTCCCATAGGGATGGTTGTGACTAGCAAAAGAATACAAACAGTTTGAATGCCTCTATTAAAACTGTGCAGAGTGGTTCCTCAAAATGATTAAACATAGAATTATCGTAAGATCCAGCAGTTCCACTTCTGGGTATATACTCAAAATCATCAAATATTTGCACACATATTCATAGCAGTGTTATTTACAGTAATAAAAGGTGAAGATAATCCCAGTGACCATTGGGGGATGAGTGGAGAAACAAAATGTAGCATATACAGAAAATAGGATGTTATTTTCAGCTTTCAAAGAATTGAAGGGACATTCTGACACTTGCTACAACATGGATGCACCTTGAAAACATTATGCTAAGTGAAATAAGCCGGGCAGAAAAGAGCCAATACTGTATGATTCCACTCATGTGAGGTACCTAGAAGAGTCAGATGTATAGAGACAGAAAGTAGATGGTGGTTGCCAAAATCTTAGGTTAGGGTAAAGGAGGGGAGATGAATGGGGAATTGTTGTTTAATGGGTCCAGAGTTTCAGTTTGGGAAGATGAGAAAGTTCTAGAGATTGTGGTGGTGACAGTCGCAAAAACAGTGTGAATACACCTAATGCCACTGACTTGGCATTTAGTATAATGCCAGTGGTTAAACCAGGAAATTTTATGTATATTTTACTACAATTCAAATAATGTGCAAATCAATACTACTTACCATTATGTAGTAAAATTACTGAAAAGTTAGGGTAATGGTAGACGGCAAGTTCATAATGTTGGTTATCTATGGTGGAAAGAGGGAATTGTGGTGGACAGGCATACTTAGGGTATTTACAACGTTTACTTCCTAAGCTAGCTGGTGCTACATAGCTTATAGTTTGCTGTATTATTCTTTATACTTTATTATAGTTGGGACCTGGCCAGTTTACTGCACTTTGATTTAATATGATTTGAAGCAGATGCCAATACTGGTATTGTTTCTGTAGCTCCTCACAAGTTTTCTTTCTTTCTCTCTCTTTTAAGGAATAAAACATCAGCTTCGAGTTCACTTGTCTTTTGGATTGGATTGTCCAATACTTGGTGATCACAAGTACTCAGACTGGAACAGGTTGGCCCCCCAGGTAATACTAATTTGACCCAATATGCAACAGATATGGGAGAGAACTTAGGCGTTCCTTTTCTTAAATCTCTGAAGTGAGTTACAGCAAAGCCTATTCATTGTCTTCAGACATGGTACCAAGCTCGTTATCTTGCTTTTAGAGAAATTTAGAAGCAGTCAGTTACTGTCCTCGTGGAACTGCAGGATCTGTTAGTGAAAAGCTTACTGTTACATTTGTTTAGTCTGATTTTGTTAGGAGGCTGTGGACAAATGGAGGGGTGTTTCTGAAGACTGGGAGCAGGTTTTCATGCTACTGCTAAAGAACCGTGGGGAAAGCCTTTTCATCCTTATACCACAGCCCATTTTCTTGGTAGGCCAAAAAGCACTGGCCAAAAAGAATGTCTTTGGTGTGGTCATTTTTCCCTCACCTGGGTTCTGAGCCCTTCTTAGACATGCCCCTGAAGCAGGCTCTCCATGACTGTGTCTTCCAGGGGGTTAGTGTTGGTTCCCTGTAAGTGGAAGTCCCCTGACTTTGCATGTTCTTCGAGGGTGGACTGTTGGCCTTGCTCTCAAGGGTCTGTCCTTTCTTTGTATAGAAGCTGTCCGTGGGCACCCTGAAGAAGCTGGGGCTGGAACAGTCTAAGGCCCGTTACATCCCCCTTCACCTGCATGCCCAGCAGCTGATCCTCCCTGCCCTGGGGTCCAGGAAGGAGGATCTCACCTTGGTCTGCAAACTTCCTCGCTTCTTTGTATGTTCCCTGCGCCGCCTGGGTTTAGAAATGCCAAATCAGGATCAAAATGAGAACAATGAAGCCGAACATCTGGGAGCACAGTGAAGACCATGGGAGCATCCTGGTACCTGGGAGCGCAGGTTGGCCTCTGAACTGTTCTTTGTTTACAGGACTTTGCTAACTTCTCACTTGGAACAGACTCCATAAGAGCCAGGTGGGATAAGGTGAAGCAACTCAGCTGTTCCAGGGCTTTTAATGGAGAACAAAGTCTGTTTACTGATAGTTTGGCTGCACTGTGGAAAAGCCTGCTGGAAGTCTCCCTGCCATGGGCTCTCATTGCCAATGTGGAACAGAGCCCAGGGCCAGGCAGACTGGGGCAGTGACTAGAAAAGGAAAACTAAAGGACAGAATCCAGGATCAGGAACTGTTTTTATCCAGCAGTGAAGCTCTTGAGCTCTTAGGAAGGTTCCCATGGTTGGAAAGAACATAATGGTTAACAAATATCACGGCATCCAGGGATTGTCCAGCTATAGTGTGGGTGGCCCTCTGCACTCTGATTATGGAACCTGTGCAAGGGTATTGAGTGTGAGGCTGAGGTGGGACATTTGCTGAGCAAGGAGAGCAGATGTGAATGGCAGGCAGGTAACATGCATACACGAAGCTGGCTGGATGTAAGGCAGTAGCGGGGAGCGGCATGCTGTCTAACAGTTGTTAGCTCCAGCTGATTGTTGCCATGTGGGAATGGATTTTCTCATTTATTTCTTCAGAGAAGCTGGAAACCTAGATATTTGTGTGAAACCTCCCAGTGTATTGCCAACTAAATCGAATTTTTAAAGACGCTTAGGCAGCTAAGCAAATAATACTTGCAGGTTGAATTTGCTCTACAGGCTAGCAGTTTGCTGTCTATGTTTAATGAATGGTATAGAAGTTTGGGGAAAGGTGCCATCTTGAAAATTCTGGATCAGTGGTTGGCATTTTAGCTGCGTGTAGTATGTGTCCTTTCTAGACTTGGAGATGGCTTTGGTTGGTCCGTGAATGTGTAGTTAGGAGAGTGCTGCCATTAAAAAAAAAAAATCTCTATTGTGGAAGCATATCTTCTGTTCTTGGGTCTCAGGAAGGGGAGGGCTCTACTGAACATCACTAGGGATAGATGGAAATGACCTTGGCCTCCCTGCTCAGTTGGTCCATCCAGCTGCCACCTTGTTTCTTGCAAACGAATACACCTCACACTACTTTTTCTTTCTGACAAAGAAAGTTGGAGTGACAGCACAGTTAGGGAGGTACACCCCGGGACAGTCTTTATGTGTTCCCTGTGTACAGATGATGCCACTTTCTAGCCCCTTCCCTGACTCCATGGTACCCATTACTGTGCATAATAAATTTAACTTTGAAAGCACAGACAAGATAACTATATTTGTTTATATAAGACCTAAATATTTTTGCTGCTGTTTCTATTTCTAGTAAACCATGCTAGTCAAGAAAAAGGAACAAGAATGTGACACTTAGGAAATACTGATAATTGACATTAATTCAGGGAAACAGATGAACAGGAATACCCACAAGAATGGAGAACAGGCTGGGCACGGTGACTCACGCCTATAATCCCAGCACTCTGAGAGGCCGAAGAGGCCAAAGAGGCCGAGGTGGGCAGATCACTTTAGCCCAGGAGTTCAAGACCAGCCTGGGTAACATGGTGAAACCCTGTTACTGCAAAAAACACAAAAATTAGCTGGGTGTGTTGGCACATGCACACCTGTGGTCCCAGCTACTCAGGAGGCTGAGCCAGGAGGATCACCTGAGCCCAGGAGGTTGAGACTGTAGTGAACCATGATTGTGCTACTGTACTCCAGCCTCGTGACAGAGTGAGACCCTGTCTCAAAAAAAGGAGAACAATCTTAGAAGAATACATGATGGAAATAAAAGTTAGAATTGGAAAATGGAGAAAAGAAGGAGCTAGTCAGGATACATTTGGAGAAGTGACAGACGATTTATATTCTTATATATAAATATGGTCTCCTCTAGACTTTAATTTGGCAAACTGAATATTGACTAGGCTGCAGGTATCTGGGGACATTCACTCATCTCAGGGAGCTCATTAGCTGGGAAAATTTGGTTAGCTGTGTGGTTTACTGACAAGTAAGTGTGAGGTAGGACTGTCGTTCCCCAAGCGGGCACGTTGGAGCTGAACTGAGAACCAGCTGTGTCGTTATTTCTGCCCGGCTTTGTCACAAATGCTGCTTTGCTGTTCTTTGTGAGTTTTTAGCGCTTTAGTGCTGGGTTTTGTGTTGGTTGCTGAACTGGGAGCTACCAAGCTAGTGACAGTTGACTTTTTGAGAATTCCTAAGCTTCCCTGGGATACGGGGTCACCACATTGGAGACTGGGGCAGATGTCTGCCCTGCTGCACCTTCCCAGACCTCTCTGGCAGCGGTTCCATGCCTCCATAAAAGGACTGTCTTCTTTAGTGTCGACTGACTCATGGGGGTGCTTAAGGACCAGGACAACAACTTCAGACAACCTAGTTGATCTGCAACTTTAAGGGTGCAGGGAATGTGATTGTAGGTAGGCAGAGTCAACTGAAATGCTCTTGTGTGTTGATTCGTCAGCCATAAAAGCATGGTTTTTTAAAATGTATTTGTGTTTGAAATAACTTTTATTTGTAAATATGGAATGGCCTTTTAAAAATTAATAGAACATTTAAGCACACCATGAGAAACTTCAAATATTAGGTCATGTCATCTGCTTGTAATTAGTTACCATCTGAGCTTGAGAAGGACCTGTGTTAAGAAGTATGGTAGGCCGGGCACGGTGGCTCATGCTTGTAATCCCAGCACTTTGGGAGGCCAAGGCGGGAGGATCGCTTGAGCCCAGGAGTTCTGAGATCAGCCTAGACAACTTGGTGAAACTCTTGTCTCTACAAAAAAGTACAAAAATGAGCCAGGCATGATGGCACGATGGCACACCTGTAGTTCCAGCTGCTGGGGAGGCTGAGACAGGAGAATCACTTGAGCCCAGGAGGTGGAGGCTGCAGTGAGCCATGCTGGTGCCACTGCTCTTCAGCCTGGGTGTCAGAGAGAGAGAGACTCTGTCTCACTACATATTTAAAAAAAAAAAAAAAAAAAGTGTGGCAGATTTATCTGAAGTCAGATCCCATGTTGGGGGTCCCAGGGTGCTATGGTCTGGGAATAGACGCCGCCCCGGACGTGCAGGGAGGACAAGGTGTGGGAATCTGCTCATCAGGTCGGGCCATTTGGCCCAGGACACTGGCCACAGAGGTGGGACCCAACTCTCTGAAATGGGAGTTGGGTAGGTGGGGGGCACCCGCTGGTTTGTAAACTTTGCCAAATGCAGATCCATTAGGGGTTGGGCTTCAATATATGAATTTTGAGCGGGGAAGGGAAGTGGACACAATTCAGTCCCTAACGCTAATTATTATTTTGACATTTTCCTCCAACTATTTAACAAGGTAAAGCCCATTCTTAACTCACAGGTCATGCAAAAACAGATGGCAGGCCACATTCAGCCCGCAGGCTCTAGTGTGACTGCTTATATTTCTAGTAAATGATGCTTCTCGAGATAAAGGGACAGGAATGTGACACTTAAGAAATGTTGATCTTTGACTTTAATTCAGGGAGACAGATGAAGAGACCCTTGGTCTTGTGGGTGTTTGATGAAATCCCAGGTACCCAGGGAGGCACCACAAAGGGACCAGGCAGTAGCCCGCATGCCGCGGTCTGGACACAGACCAGGGCTGCAGGTGTCGGCTGGGAAGATGGGGAGCGGCTTGCAGAAACCATGTAGCATCCCGCACTGCTGCTGTGGTTGGGCAGGCAAGGGTGAAGGATGATGAAGTTCTTCCTTTCTGTGTTTTCTTAGGCCTAAAGAAAGGATTAACATTTCTCGGATTCTTAGTGGGATTTGGACTGCCCGAGCGCAGGTCTTGCTAGGTACGATGGCTATCTTTTTTTTTTTTTTTTTTGAGACGGAGTTTCACTCTTGTTGCCCAGGCTGGAGTGCAATGGCACAATCTCCACTCACCACAACCTCCGCCTCCCAAGCGATTCCCCTGCCTTAGCCTCCCAGGTAGCTGGGATTACAGGCATGTGCCACCATGCCCAGCTAATTTTTGTATTTTTAGTAGAGACGGGATTTCTCCATGTTGGTCAGGCTGGTCTCAAACTCCCAACCTCAAGTGATCTGCCTGTCTTGGCCTCCCAAAGTGCTGGGATTACAGGCGTGAGCCACTGTGCCCGGCCCAGTGTCTATCTTTAATCACTGACAATAATGTAAGAGGAATTTTACCACATGTTAGTGTGACCTGAGAAATGGGTTACACAGCAAAGGAGGTTGGAATGTGCCTAAAATGAGCTTCATCTGTTTTGAAAGACTGATTAGAGCCAGCTAAAATATATGTTTAGTATTAAGTCATATACAGTAATTAGTATAAGAAAATGGGCTTTTTAAATTTCTATTTTTATCGAAGTTCAATATGCATGTGATTTAAAAAATCAAGAACTATTCTGCTCAAATGACTCTGGTTGAAAAGAGAATAAGAAAAAATCAAAATGAAAAATCAAGAACTAAAGGCTTGCCATGAAAAGTAGCAGCTCCTTGCCCACGTGGGAATTGTGTTTGCTGTGAGCTCCGGGAGGTGCTTGTGCTCAGGAGAGGGGGAGGCCGGCTCTCCCAGTGCCCATTCTGGTGGCAGCACTGGCTCTGCTGCTCCAGGTGCCAGCTCTTGGGTAGTCACTTTTCTTCCGTGCTAGGCACGCCCAACCTAAGCCCACAGAGCACTTTCTCAATCCTCATATCACACGTCTTTGCATTTGATAACCAAATCGCCCACTCTGAGCTTTTCACTCACTTTGATTCCATGAACTCCTCCTGCATCTCCTTATCTGACCTCCTTCCAGGCTCCTTGAAGGGCCCCATCATGGTGCCCCCCAGAGCTCTATCTTGGCATCCTGTCCCTCTCCCAGAGGGAGAGCTGGGCCAGCTTGGGAATCCTCTACCTGTGTGCTGATGACCCGCAAGTCTGTCTCTGACCTTGATCTCCCCCTTGAGCTCCTCATCTTACATCCATCTGCCTGTGGTCATCTCCCCTTGGGAGCTCCCTCTCCAGGCCTGTTGCTCCTGTCCTCTTACCTGCCTTAGTTTAGATGGCATCACCAGAGACCTGGGACTCACCCTTGACTCCTCCCTTGCACCAGCTTCCAAATCCAATTAGCCACTAATTGTTTACCAGTTCCCTCTAAAACCCTTCTCTTAAAATGCACTTCCCTCTTTAATATCTCCTAAGCACCAATTTCACCATCCCCACCCTTCAGCTATGATGGGGTAGGTCTGGAAGGTGGAAAGGTATAGTGGGTTAGAAATAGGATCATAGACAACCTGCTAGTTCCCACCAGAAACCAAACTCAGAACAGACTGTTGAGACCATCCCCAGCTTCCTGGGGATAGAGCACTGTGGGAGGGAGTACCTGTTTTAACCAGGACAGGCAAATGGAGCAGCCTCCCACCATGTTTTCTAAGTCTGCTGTCCTTAGCTCTCTGGACTGCTTTTAGCCAGAGTGCCTGGTAGGATATACAAAAACATGGCCTCCTGCTAGTGCTTGTGCAAAGCATGCCATGGGGATGCAGACAGCTTTCTCCCAGTGGGGTGCAAAGTCTGCTGGCTCAGGGCAATGTAATTTGAACACCAGCTGCCCAGTGTTAGGCCAGATGTCATAAGTTAATGCACATTCCACAGGACTTGCCTCACTTCAGACACCAGCTGCAAGCTCTGGGGTTTCCCAGCCACCTGTACTTCTGACCAACTAGCTACGAATTCAAGACTGTTCACAAACCCCTCAGGTTTGATCATTCACTAGAATGACTCCCAGAACTCTGCAAAGCGCTGGCTATGCTTACTATTGTGGCTTTGCTGTAGCAATAAAATGATACAAATCAGGACCAGCTAAAAGAAGAGATGCACGGGCAAGGTCTGGGAGAGTCTCCAACATGAAGCTACCATGTCCTCTGCCTACCATGTCACCCTCCCAACACATGGATGTGCATCACCAACTGGGAATGTCACCCAAGCCTTGGTGTCCAGAGTTTTTATTGGGGTTTCATTATGTTGTCATGGTTGAACTATTGGCTACATTGTTGAACTCAGTTCTGCTGGGCTCAAAGTGCCAACCCTCTAATCACGAGGTCGGTCTTTTTGCATGGCCAGCCCCCGTCCTGAATCTAAGGTCCCGCGTGAGTCCTCACATTAGCATAAACTATTAGGGCCCATCATGAATAACAAAGATGTTACCATCACTTGGGAAATTCTGAGGATTTAGGTTCTCTCTCCCAGGAAACAAGGACAAAAGCAAGGCAAATTATTATAGAACTCTGAGTTTTCCTTTCCATCCCCCACTCCCTTAGTCATCTCTTGATGTCCTCCCTTGGGGATCCCTTCACCTTGCTGTCCCCCAGCGAGTGACCATCCTTGGTGGCTGTCTGCATAGATGCCCCTGTTGGCTGTGGCCTTAGGGTCCTTTCAGGCAAGAGGCCTTCGGATATTTCTGTTCACTTCCCTCCTGGCACCTGCTGTGGCACACTGGCATCTGCTGCCATCTTTGCAGGGGGAAAGGGATTTTGATTATACAGATGGGTGAAGTTCTTTCCCAGGTATTTTCTTTTTTGCTTTTTTTTTTTTTTTTTTTTTTTTGGAAATGAAGTCTCGCTCTTGTCCCCAGGCTGGAGTGCGATGGTGGGATCTCGGCTCACTGCAACCTCTGCCCGCCCCAGGTTCAAGCAATTCTCCTGCTTCAGCCTCCCGAGTGGCTGGGATTACATGTGCCTGCCACCACACCTGGCTAATTTTTTGTATTTTTAGTAGAGATGGCGTTTCACCATGTTGGCCAGGCTAGTCTCAAACTCCTGACCTCAGGTGATCCGCCTGCCCTGGCCTCCTGAAGTGCTGGGGTTACAGGTGTGAGCCACCGTGCCCGGCCTTTTCTTAGGTATTTTCACATGCTGTGAGGACACGGCCATGGTGACCTGTACTCAGTCAGATACACCCTAAAAGCTCAGCTGGCCCCTGCCTTCTCACCACCATCAATCTGTCCACACACATGCCCCTACCTCCTAGATGTATCTGTGCACCCCAAACCCACACATTGTTCATACGACTTCTCGAGGACTAACCACCCTCCACGCCTATTGGGCTGTTTGCCTACTCCCAGCTCACTCCATAAGATCTTCACCAGAGGGCTGCAGAGTACTTTGTCGGGAAACATAAGAGTGTGGAGACCAGCGAGGAGGCCGACACTGTCTTCTATGCAGCGTGTGGCAGTGGCTTGCACTAAGCTCTCACTCCCCATTCCCACTCCCAGCCGTAGACAACTGCTAATCTATTTTCCGGAAATAGAAAGATTATTTCCCTATGGATTTGCCTATTTTAGATGTCTTGTATAAACAGAGTGATACAATATGTGCTTCTTTGCCACTGGCTTCTTTCAGTGTCATGTGTCCAAGGTTCCTTCATGTTGTAACATATGTCACTATTTCACTTCTTTTTTTGGTTGTTTTGGTTTTGAGGCAGAGTCTCGCTCTGTGGCCCAGGCTGGGAGTGCAGTGGTGCAGTCTTGGTTTATTGCAACCTCCGTCTCCTGGGTTCAAGTGATTCTCATGTCTCAGCTTCAGAAGTAGCTGGGATTACAGGCATGTGCCATCACGCCCGGGTAATTTTTGTATTTTTAGTATAGACAGGGTTTTGCCATGTTGACCAGGCTGGTCTTGAATTCCTGGCCTCAAGTGATCCACCCACCTCGGCCTCCCAAAGTGCTGGGATTACAGGTGTGAGCCACAGCACCCGGCCAATATTTTATTTCTTTATATTGCTGAATAATATTTCATTGTATTGATATACCAAATTTTGTTTATCCATTCATCAGTTGTTGGCTGTTTCCGCTTTTTGACAATTGTGAATCATGCTGCTTTGAACATTCATGTGTAAGCTTTTATGTGGATGGGTGTTTTAACTTCTCTTGGGTACCTTCCTAGGAGTGGAATTGCTGGGTCATATGGCAACTCTGTTTCTAGAGCTGCCAGACTGTTTTCCAAAGGGGTTGCACCATTTTACATTCCCAGCAGCAATGTACGAGGGGTCCGGTTTCTCACCAGCACTTGTTACCTTTCTGATTATAGCCATCCTAGTGGATGTGAATTGGTTTCTCACTGTGGTTTTGATTTGCATTTCACTAGTGGCTAATGATACTGAGCATCTTTTCGTGTGTTTATTGACTATACAACTTAAAGAAATATCTATGCAAATCTTTTGCCCATTTTAAAATTCAGTTATTTGCTTTTATTATTAATTTGTAGGAGTTCTTTATGTATCCTGGATTCCACTTTTTTTTTTTGGTTTTGTCTGTTTGTTTGTTTGTTTGAGACAGAGTTTCACTCTTGTTGCCTGGGCTAGAATGCAACGGCGTGATCTCGGCTCACTGTAACCACCACCTCCTGGGTTCAAGTGATTCTCCTGCCCCAGCCTCCCCAGTAGCTGGGTTTACAGGCATGCACCACCATGTTCAGCCAATTTTCGTATTTTTAGTAGAGATGGGGTTTCGCCATGTTGGCCAGGCTGGTCTCGAACTCCTGATCTCAAGTGATCCACCTGTTTTGGCCTGCCAAAGTGCTGAGATTACGGGCATGAGCCACTGCGCCCAGCCTGGATACCACTGTCTTCTTAGAGGTATTGTCTGCAAATATTTTTTCCATTTGTATTGTCTTTTCACGTTCTTGATTATATCATTTGTAATAGGAAAGTTTGCAATTTTGATGTCATCCAATTTATTTTTCCTTTTGTTGCTTGTGCTTTTGGTGTCATATCTAAGAAACCATCACCTAATACAAGGTCTTGCAGATTTCCTTCTGGGTTTTTTTCTAAGGGTTTTCTAGATTTAGGTCTGTAATCCTAAATCATTTCTATGTGTGGTGTAAGGATGGGGTCCAATTTTGACTGGTTAGCCAGCCGTCCCAGCACCGTTCTGTTGAAGGCTGTTCTTTCCCAAGTGGAATTTTTTTGTAGGTTTTCATTTTTGATGGTTACACTGGGTCAAATATAGACAATTTCATAGGGTAAAATGTAGTTTTATTATTGTAGTAATATGAATGAGGTAAAACGCATTTTCTGATGTTGCCACCAGATGGCAGCAGTACTCCAGCTTATCCCTTCCAGGCTGTTACCCAAAAAACGGAGCAGGGATTTTAATCAAATCTAGCATCCCACAAGAGCCTTACTGTCTTTCTCTAACCCCCGATAACCCTCGCCGTGGCTACTCCCGCGTTGTAAATCTCGGCCCCCTACTTTTTTAACTGGCTTGACGCTGGGTTTTCTCTTCTCTCATGGGGGTGGAGTAGTAGGAGGTCATGGTTTGGGCTTTTTTTTTTTGGAGATGAGTCTCAGCTCTGTCAGCCCAGGCTGGGAGTGCAGGGCCGGATCTCAGCTCACTGCAAGTTCACCCCAGGTTCACCATTCTCCTGCCTCAGCCTCCAGAGTAGTTGGGACTACAGGCCACCTCACCGCTAGTTTTTGTATTTTTAGTAGAGACTGGTTTCCCAATCGGCTAGCTTGTAGGATGGTCTCATCTCCCTGACTCAGGATCCTACCACCTCGGCCTCCCAAAGTGCTGGGATTACAGGCTTGAGCCACCGCGCCCGGCCGGTTTGGGCTTTTTAGGTGAAGTTCAAGTAGAATTTGATTCCTACACACTCAGTGATAAGAGTGTTTGTTACATGTTCATTATAAAAAAGTAGAAAATATAGTCAAGCTGTCCTCAGCTACCCAAAAGCCTAATAGAAACAGGCATTAACCTACCACGTGAGTTCATTGTAGCTAAACGTCAAGCATTCTTAGCTCTTTGCTGATTTAATTTTGGTTTAATGTAGTAAAAAGTTGCTATCTCTGTTGATCAGATGCACTGATTGATAGTTGTGTACAATTTTGACTAAGTAAAATCGGGCAAATGGATGATTTCCCTGCATTATTTACTAAATAGTGGAGGGAAAGTAATCGTGGCAGCTTGGGCGCCTCTGCTACAGTGACGTGTTTTCGACACGTTAAGTGTGTGAGTGCCGGCCCGGCTGTTCCCTTCATCCTCTGCTGTTCTTGGGTGATGAACTTCCCCAGGGCAGGCCTCACCTCTGCCCTCCCTGCACGATCCTCCGCCGCTCCCACGGCCTGTCTGACATGGACTGAGGGGTCCTCAGACCCCTGAGGTCTCTGCACATCTCACCTGCTGCGCCTGTGGGCCTCTGAACCCCTGCGTCAGAGCTACCCGAGCACCCTCTTTCCCCAAGGCAAGCTAACCAGACTGTCCCAGGGAGCCGTGAGGGGGACGGGGAAGGAGGCAGCCAAGACAGCCTCGCATGCAGGGAGCCCACCAAGGCCCAGCTCTGACCTGGAGCCGCGTCCTCTTTCAGCAGGCTGGGAGCGATTACCATCTGTCCGTCAGCAGCTTCAAGGAGCCAGTGATGACCTGGGCCATTCAGGGAGCCAGCCTGGGAGAAGGGGTTCCCGCTTTGATGTGCTCAGCGAGGTCAGGGAGCAAGCAGCAGGGAGGCCCACGGGGAGAGCGGCTGGTACTGTCTCCTCTCTCATCCAGGCTTCCAGGAAGACGCCAGCTTGTCCTCGTCACCCCTTTCATCTCTCTGTTCTCTGGGGCCGGTTCTTGTCCTCTCGGGCCTCTCTGCCGCCCAGGTGGACAGCCTTGGGCCCCTCATCCCAAACCTCCAGCCTGTGTTCCGAGGAGCTTGTGGTGACCAGACCCATCCACCCACTTTCTCTGCAGTTGGCTTTAAGGGGCGTGTGGTCATCACTTCATGCAGCGCCCGCTCTGAGGGTCAGGCGAGAATCTCCCCCTTGGAATCAGGGTCTCCCCATGCTGGGAGGGGCCTCAGGCTGTGAGCATCACCCCCACCGGGACGCTGGGATGCTCCAACTCCATTGCCAACAGACAGCTGCCAAGACTGGTCTCACTCACTCACAGCTGCCAGGGACTCACCGGCCACTGAAGGTGCCACCTTTGTGGGAAAGAAGACAGAGGAGAAGAGAGGTTGGGAGACGGAAGGCGACAGGAGGACAGGGTGGGAGCAAGCCACTGTGCCCTGGGCTCTGTGCGGCCCTCCGAGCCTCTGTCTCACACCAGGGCCTCCTTCAGGCCATGCCTGAGAGGCTGCCAGCCTGTCCTGGCCCTGCCGGGGAGTCTGGCCTTTTTCCTGTCTAAAGTTACAGAATTTTCCAGAAGTATCTTTGGGTTTATTTTCTGGAGTTATAAGCCAGATTTCCCTTGTCACCCTACTTCTCCAGCCTAGGAAAGAAAATTCCACAAGAGAAAGCAAGAGGCGTAGAGGGCCTGTGATCACAGCTGAGACTCGCTCTTCCTTTCCCTACTCCCACACGGAACCCCGAAACCCAACACTCATGGTGATTTCTGTATTCGACCTTTGTTGCCTGTGTGGAGCCTGTTACATTTAAAAGTTCCCAGTAATAGCCTTGTGAGGGGTATACTATTCTTCCTCGTTTTTATTTCCATGTTACAGACGACGAACATGAAGCCCAGAGTGGTCCATTGATTTCCCGAGGTCACATCTGTGTACAGCAGAACTAGGTTTTGACCTGTCCGTCTAACTTGGGAGCCCCACTCTTAACCTGTGTCGCCAGTGAACCAGGTGCTGAGAGACCGAAAGAGAAGTCCCGATTCTCCTCTCTCCAGCCCTCCCAGATCCCAAGCAGGGATGAGCGAGTGTGCACTTGGAGCAGAAAGGCAGGTCTCCTAATGGAAAGACAAGGCAACTGGGTTCTTTTTAAATTCTGCCACTATCTAGCTATGTCACCATCTTTCCAGACCTCATTGTCCTCACCTGTAAAATGGGCAGATGAGACAAAGTTGATTATCTCAGTCCTTAGATAAGACAATCTCTGAGATCCTTTCTAGTTTCAGGACCCTGAGGCTAGTTATGCTGAGATTACTTATTTAGAAGAAGACATAACATCCCTAATCCTTTACTGGAACCCACAAATTCAGCATCTCAGAGAAGGGCAGTATAGAAACTCAATATTTGGATCCAGTTTAGAAATCCAGACTGTACTTGGAAGTGAAGCCTCCCAGAAGGGACCTGGACGTCGGGCCTTTTACTATCCTGCCCTGGGCCTTCCCGTCCTTTCTGGGGCCTGGCATCCTGCACGGTGCGTGGGCTGGGAGGGATGGGCCTGGTCATGCTGTGTTAGTTTGCTCGGGCTGCCGGAACGAAATATCACAGCCTGAGTGGCTTAAACAACAGAAATTCATTTGCTCATGGTTCTGAAGGCTGGAAGTCCAAGATCAAGGTGTTGGCAGGCTTGGTTTCTCTGGAGGCCTCTCTGTTGCCAATGGCCACCTGCTTTGTGTGCCCTCACACAGCTTCTCCTTGGTGTAGGCCTGTGACCTGATCACCTCTTCTTACATGGACACTGGTCAGAGTCAGTGATAGCACATCCTCCAGGCCCCATTTCAACTGAGTCACCCCCTTAAAGGCTTATCTCCAAGGGCCGTCACATTCTGAGGTTCCGGGGTTGAGTCTTCAATGTAGGAATTTGGGAGACACAGTCAGCCCATAGCACACACCAGCCCGTGGCACGCGCCAGCCGCGGCGCGCGCCAGCCCGTAGCGCACACCGGCCCGTAGCACACGCCGGCCCATAGCACACACCGGCCCGTAGCACACACCAGCCGCTGCTGGGGAAGGTGGCCACAGCAGCAGGGGCTGGCTTACATCGGACACTCGCAGCGAGCCAGGCACGGTGCTGGGGCTGTGCCGCGTGAGCTCACTGAATCCCGCAGCACTTCCGCGAAGGAGATATTTCAGAGATGAGGAAATCAGCTTGGGCAGACTGCCCGAGGGCACGCACCCAGAAAGCAAGGACACAGGCCTGGATGCACAGACTTACCCCCAGTGCTATATTGCTGCCTGATTAGATTTCTAGCAGCTTTTCTAGAGAGGAGGTGGGTCACGTGGTTACGCTCTTTGGGGCCATTAGTCTTTCTAGAGTCCTAATGGGAATGAAGAACAGCTCTAACTCTGCTATTCTGACTGCAGGTTGGGGGAGAGCTAGGAAAGGAACAGCAGAACAGGGGGGTCAGTTCCTCCCTACTGCATGTGGAGACGGGCATTCCAAGCTGAATTAGTGGCTTTGACTTGGGAGAGGGCAGGTCCTGCCCAGGTGCTTGTTCAAACCTCAGGAGCACATGAGGAGCCTGCAGGCTAGCTTAGGAGATGGCCTCAAAAATGGGAGGGGCACAGTTGTTCCCCAAACTGGATGGGACTAGGGGAACCCCCGTCTGGGATTGGTCACCATGGATGCGAAGACCAAGGGCTCAGGGAGTGAAGGTCATGGCAGATACCCCCAGCCAAGGTGGCTGGCCTGGGAATGGGAAGATGCCAGGAGAACACAGCATGGCCGGCAGCTCCCTGGGGCTGTCCGACAGCTCCTGAAGGGCCTTGGGTTCCACATGGAGTGTGGGCTGGTTTGAAGGTGTTGGCATGAAGCCAGTGCTCCTTGGTTCCTGGTTTGGGGGCCAGAAGCCCAGAATACTGGGGCTAAGCGAACCCCCTGCATCTGACATCAATTCCTTTCCCTGTCCCCAAATGGGGGCTGGAGTAGGGAAGGGTTGAGGTTATCATGTCCAAAGCTCATTCCTTCTCATCCTCCTAAGCGCCCAGCATCACTCATCCCTGGACAATTTAACTGCCATCAGTGCCTGCTGTTTGGTGCAGAAAGAGGGGAAGGGGAGGTCAGAGGAGGGAGGAGAGCAGAGGGGACACCAGGGCCTTTGTTCCCAGGTGCCTGCCTCCTGGGGAGGGTGGGGTGGGGGTCAGTGGCAGCCCCATGCTCTCCGGCAGGCAGTCCTGTGTCTGAGTTTGGGAATTAAGCTGTCCTCGCCTCTCCAGCATGAATGAGGCCTGGGGGGCTGTGACAAGAGCTGTCAGTGCTGGTGTCCTGTCCCAGTCATCGCTGAAAAGGCCAGGCAGCTCAGGACGCCTGGGATATACGGGATGGAGAGGGCAGGGTCCAAGGCCCGCTGGGGAGGGCCAGACAGGAACACAGACACCTTTGTGTGCACCTGATTAGTGCCAGCCACTGGCTGCTTCCTGTCGGAGGGGCTTCATCCCTGTCCTGTCTCCCGTGCCTGGACTTTAGGCAACTCTGGGCCTAGGGCCACATCCAACCACACTGTGTTCTGTCCCCAGCGCTCACTCAGGGCCAGGCTCTGAGCTTCCCCTGAAAGCTTGACCTGGAGGGGATTGAACTTCAAGGCGAGGCAGGTGATGGTGAATGTCTTGACAACCCTCATCAGATGGGGCTCTTATTGAGGTTGAGTTTCTTTCTGGCAAGAAGTTTTGGAGACCAGAGTTCTAGGCTGTGGGCCCCAGCCCAGCTCATTCCAAAACCATTAGGCCAGGTAACCGCAGCAGTGCAGTGTGGCCAGGTGACAGCTGCAGCAGCTGCAGAAAGCCTCAGTCCCCAGCGTGCTGACATGTTAGAAGTACACGTCACTATCTCAGCAGTCAGCCGCCACATCTGGAACTGCTCTGGGCCTCCTCTAATTGCCTCATTATTTTCCGAGGAAAAGCGCCCCCATCCCCAGCTCTCCGTTGCTGTCCCTTCCCTCTGGCCTGTCCCGAAATCCACCTGAATGAACTCCAGGCCAGGGTTTGGGATTCTTTGGGGAGGGCAGGGCATCTCTCCAACTTGCAGCTCCTAGAAAAGAAAGAAGCCACACATGGACCTGGCTTTGTCCCTGGTGCCCGGAACACAGGGTCCTTGAAGAATTCAGGTGGATCCCTTGGGACACAGCAAGACTCTGACCCCTCTTCCTGTCAGCAAGTGTCTGTCATGCACAACATTGTCTGAAACTAGGGAGAGGGCAAGGAAGCAGAAGATAGAGTTTCTGCACTCAGTGCGCCTGCCATCAAGGTGCAAAGACAAAAAGGAAGTGGAGAACCAGTCAGGCGAGGTGTGGCTTATAATCCTGACCACATCTCATTTGTCCACCCATCACCTAGGGGCCCAGGCTGTGTGTTGTCTCTAGTGGGTGCCGTGATGCAGCTGTAGCCCTGTCCTGGAACACCTGACATGTTTCAGAGAGATTGCAGGAGAGGCACCCAGGCATCAGGAGATCACTAGCAAAGTGCCCGTGCGGCCTGGGTGGGGAGGGGCCTTCACGAGGTGGTGAGAGCTTTCAGGTGGAGAGAAGGGAGGGGCACTCCAGAGGAAGGGGTGGTGTCCTGAGAGCTTTCAGGTGGAGAGAAGGGAGGGGTAACAGAGGAAGGTGGTGTCCTGGAGTTTAGGTGGAGAGGAAGGGAGGGGTGGAGGGGAAGGTGGTGGAGTTTAGGTGGAGAAGGGGCACCAGAGGTGGAATGGATAAAAGAAAGAAGGGAGCGAATGGAATGGAGGGGAATGGACCGGACCATAGCGTGGGGAGAGGGCAGAGGTCGGAAAGCCCAGGGAGGCGGGGTAGGTAGCACAGAGCTGTTGAGGGGTCGGGGCTGTGGCACCCCTGGAGCCTGCCCCGTCCCGATAGTCCTCTCAGCCGGTGACTGAAGTACCAGTCTCTAAGCAGCAGACAAGCTGTCAACATCAAGACACCCAGAAGCTCCCTGGCTTCCGCTCTCCCGAGGTCTCAGGTCACCACTTAGCACAGCTGTGTCCGGTGCAGACCTGGAAGGGGTGTGGGAGGGTCTGTTTGGCTGGTGGGTCTCAGGGTTCTTTTTTTTTTTCTTGAGATGGAGTCTCGCTGTGTCACCAGGCTGGAGTGCAGTGACACGATCTCGGCTCACTGCAATCTCCGCCTCCCGGGTTCAAGCAATTCTTCTGCCTCAGCCTCCCGAGTAGCTGGGACTGCAGGTGCACGCCACCACGCCTGACTAATTTTTGTATTTTTAGTGGAGATGGGGTTTCACCATTTTGGCCAGGATGGTCTCGATCTCCTGACCTCGTGATCCGCCCGCCTCAGCCTCCCAAAGTGCTAGAATTACAAGTGTGAGCTACCGTGCCCGGCCCTTAGGGTCCTTCTTGTACTTGTTGGGGGCTCCTTGTTCCTGGCAGCCCACGGTCTCCCCCACCTGCCCAAGGTGGGCCCTGGGGGGGCCACTCAGGCCCAGCGACCTGGCTGACCTGTCCTGGGGGTCTGACTGCAGCCGGAACCTCAGAGAGGATGGGGAGATCTTGGAGCTGCGTTTAGGGTTCCAGTTGGGAAAATGGAAGGGAAGGCGCACTGCGTCCTGCCACCAGCATCAACTGAGGCCAAGAATTCTCCTAACAGGGCCTGGCTCCAAAAGATGACAGGCTGCCCATCATCTGTCAGCCTCTGTTGTGGTCCCTGCCACAGTCTCTGTCCCTGTCTGACTCTCAGCGTTTGTAGGTATTCATCCCTCTGTGCCCCAGCACGTGTTCTCTGGTTAGTGCCTTCCTTTCTGTTAAGATTACACTCTTGTCCCCTCGCACCTGCCTCCCTCCCTGCCTCTCATTTTCTGTCTCTTCTTTTCTCTCTCCAGTCTCTCCTTCAGTGTTAATTTCTCTTCTCTCCTCTGGGTGGCAACCTCTGCCCCGTCCTCTCTCCAGCCTTCCTTTCACTGGGGAGAGTCCCTCTTAGGGGAGGCCCAGCAGCGGCCGCACGATGCAGGGGTGCTGATGGGGGTGCCCTGAGCCCCCACAAGACCTGTGTAGGAAGGCAAGGAGGGATGGGCAGAGGCGAGGAGAGGGTGGTCAGAGCCACGGGCAGGGCCTTGGTCAGGGAAGTGAGGAGCCACCTTCACCTCATCCAGTCCCAGCCCGGGATGCCCTTCACAGAGACGGAGGCAGGAATGGTGCTCTTTTCTCTGGCATCCTGCAGCCGGGGCTCTGTGGGGCAGTAGTGGACTTTAGCCTCTGATGGTCTCCACCAGCTCCTCTCTCAAACAAACTGAGCCTGCTCTGCAAATGTTTGATGACCGGTCCCCTCTACCTCCCTTCCAGCCTCCCCAGGCCCCTGCTGTATAGAAATGCAGGAGCCTCTACCACTCAGAGATGGGCACCAGCGCTGCACTGAGTCCAGGAGGGGTGAGGCAGGGCTCTGCTGTTGCAGGGGAGTGGGGTATGCATGGGGCCCTGGGGAATGATCCTAAGGTAACACTTTAAAGTTAGGACCCTTCAGTCACTCATAAACTGGCTTGAAGATGGGAAAGAAATGGTAGGGGCAGCTCCAGTCATGGGCCCCTGGGCTCAAGGCACTTCAGCACTTCACGATCCCTCAGTCAGGACCCAGAAGCCTTCCTTGGGGGAAGTCCAGCAGGCGTCCAGCTGACCACTCCCTGCCTCGCCCGGCTCCCTTCCCTTGCTGGACACGTACTGAGTCACCAGGCCTGCTTCTCCCCAGGCCCCAGATGTGCAGACGCCCCTTCCACTCGAGGCCTGGCGTGAGGCTTCTCTCTGCTCCATCACAGCCCCTGGGCCTGGCTAAAGCCCCTGCTTCAGGTCCAGGCTTCCAGGCCCCCATCTCCCCAGGAGCCACCTGCAAACCCTCCCGAGGACCTCAGGTCCTTCTGTGTGGTCTGACAGCCCTCATGCCTGCCAGCCTCCATGCTGTCATCATAATTGAAGTTAACTCTGTTTAATTTTTTAAATTTTTTTTTTTAAGACAGGGTCTCCTCGTGTCACCCAGGCTGGAATGCAGTGGCACAGTCATGGTCCACTGCAGCCTCGACCTCCTGGGCTCAAGTTGCCCTGCCTCCTTAGCCTTCCGAGTGGCTGGGATTACAGGCGTGAGCCACTGTGCCTGGGCAGAGTTAGCTCCATGTGACATGCTGTCTGCATTGCCCTCTGTGGGTTCGTGAACACTGACTGCACTGCTGCAATGTTCCAGTCGTTAGCTAGGCTCTTTCGTGTGGCCCGCTCCGTCTAATCACCTTGGTAACCGCTTCACAGAGGAGGAAACAGAGGCTAGGAGAGGTGAAAAGTTGGTCTGGGGCACCCGGCAGTCACTGCCTTTTCTCCTCCCCAGGACTCTGAAGGGATCAGCACTGCTTTCCAAGTACCAGTTGTGCTGCAGCAACTACAAAATGCCAGTTTTATGCGTTTATAAACACCACATTTAACAAACGTGTGTTGAGTGCATTCCATACATTAGGCACTGGGCAAGTCTGGGGTATGGGTGGGCGTGTCCAGCAGGTCACCCGCCCGTCTCTGGACCACTCGATCTCCACCCCAGCCTCTGTGTGCCGGCCAGGGCGGAGCGGGAGGGACTGGGCGTGGGGATGCATGCGGTGGGCTGGGGGTAAGGGTGGGGTGGGGGTGGAGGCCGACCGGGTTTAATGAGGTGACTGCCACTTGTAAATGAAACAGAAGGCGGAGCTGCTTGTGTGAACCTTGACCTCTCCTGTCCAGCGTGCCTTTCATCGGGAGCTTTATGAGCAGCCGCTGTGCTCAGATGGGACCCACCGCAGCCTGGGAGAAGGCAGGGCTGGTCCCAGAGTGGAGAGGAGGCTGCCTGGGGGAGGAGTACAGGCCCGGCTTCCAGAGTGCTGCACCTCTGTTGTCTCTCCCAGGAGTTTTGGAAAATAAATGGGTAGGGCTGGGTTTGAGAAGTTGCTTAACACTGTGGATTGCAAACTTGGAGACCTCTAAAAATGCGCATTTCTAGGCCCATCCCTGCTGCTTCTGGTTCAGTTGGTTTGATTTCAGTCTTGAAAATTGGTAATTCTAAAAAGCTCTCACAGTGATACTTAAAACCAGTCAAATTTAGGAACCACAGTCTTGCAACACAAGGTAATGCCAACTCCAACAGAATTATCGGCTGGGATTGGAAACCCCAGTGCTCAGGGGTGATCATTGCCCCATTGACTGAGTGTCCCCACGTACTGGACACTGTGTTGTCTTACAGCCGTTACCCATCGGACCCTCCCAATAATTCTGCAAGGTGGATGGGATTGTCTCCATTTCACACATGAGCTGGAGGTTAAATAACAACCAAGGGGATCTCTTCTCCGCCTTTTGGCTAAGATCAAGTGTAACTCAACCAAGAAGAAACAGAACTGAGATTTGAAAATGGTTCATATCACTCCAGAAGTTCTCTTGTCAAGCAGATACTCTCCCCTCGGCTTTATGAAGCTTACATAAAGGTGGCCGTTCACATGAAGATATCCAGAAACCCAGAAATTGCAGGAACCCAGAAATCACTGCCTTATTTTATTCTAAGTGTAGCCCTGGAGCCAGCTTTGGACATCGTGATTAAAGACAGCCCTGCAGGGCAGACGCATCTGGATGGCTTGTTCTCGACTGCATCCCCAGTGCCCAGCATAGGCCTGGTACATAGGAAATGCTTGGGACATACTTGTCAAATGGGTAGTAAATACTGACCAGAAGACCAAAATAAAAGGGCCCTGGATACAAAATCTAAGGCAGCCCCTTCTTCATTGCAAAAGTGGGCTTGGCTGGAAGGAGTACGGTTCTGGGGAAGGGCCCTGAGCGTGTGACCGAGAAGAGCAGCTCTGGGAATGGAAGGGGATGCCCTTTCCCCCTGCCCGACTGACCTCTTGCTGCATCCGCATGCGTGCATTTCAGTGAGGCCAGAGTCCCACTCTTCTGGAGAGGGTGGTCGCAGGAGCTGCCCACACCCAGGGCCCCAGGCTCTGTGGTGTCCTCGGCCCCATGCAATGTGATAGCAGCCTCAGCTTCATTTTGCCAGTGCCTCATTCATCCAAAAATTATCTATCAAGGCTGGCAAGGCAACCATTGAATTGCATGCTTTAAAGGTGTGAATGGTATAGTACTGTGGATTCTCAAAAAAGTTATTAAAAAGAGAGAGGAAGAACCGTATTTTCTAGGCTGGAGATTCTTGGGGCCCTTGAACCCACTGAAGCTCTCACCTGTAAGGCTCACACCTGTAATTCCAGCACTTGGGAAGCTGAGGCAGGTGGATTGCTTGAGCCCAAGGGTTTGATACCAGCCTGGGCCACGTAGTGAGACCTCATCTTTCCTATTAAAAAAAAAAAAATTAGCTGGGTGTGATGGCATGCACCTGTAGTTCCAGCTACTTGGGAGGCTGAGGTGGGAGGATCACTTAAACCTATGAATTTAAGGCTACAGTGAGCCGAGATTGTGCTTCTGCACTCCAGCCTGGGCAACAGAGTGAGGCCCTGTCTCAAAAAAAAAAAAAAATTACTGAGAAGAGTGAACTAGGCTGGATGCGATGGCTCATGCCTGTAATCCTAGCAATTGGGGAGGCCAAGGCAGGCAGATTACTTGAGGTCAGGAGTTCGAGACCAGCTTGATCAGCATGGTGAAACCCCATCTCTACTAACAATACAAAAATTAGCCGGGCGTGGTGGCAGGCACTTGTTATCCCAGCTACCTCGGAGACTGAGGCAAGAGAATCGCTGGAACCCAGGAGGCGGAGGTTGCAGTGAGCCAAGATTGCACCACAGCACTCCAACCTGGGCAACAGAGCGAGACTCCATCTCCAAAAAAAAAAAAAAAAAAAAAAAAGGCAAAGAATGATTTAGTGAGCACCTCCTCTGCCAGGCACTAGCTATGTAGAGTAGAAAAGATGTGGTTTGTGATCTTAAGGAGCAGAGAGGCTTGGGCACTGAAGGAGGTGGGAGGGAATGAAACATTAAGGGGTTGGGATTTTTCACCCCAGAAGGAAAAGGCTGAGGGTGGCAAGGGCTCCAGAGGAATGGCACCTTTGACATCAAATTGTAGAGGGGAGAGGCCCCGACCCCTTGCACTGAGGACAGGTGAGATGGGAGAGGAGGCATCTCATCCATCCTTAATGGAGGCCGCCAGACCTGTGAGAGGTGGCAACGCTCTTTCCTGCTGAGGTCTGAACAGAACAGAATGAAACCTGTCTGCTGAAGAAGGTGGATGTGAAGCCTTCCTGCAGGCTGGGCGATGGCTTGAGAGACTGCTGGAGTGCTGCTTACCCCACGAAGCCTGACAATTCTATCTTTAGGTAAGGGGTTAGTGAAATTTACAGTATCTTACAAACCAGCATACTTTTGAGAATGTAAGTTGACACTCAGTGATCACACTAGGGCTGAGCGCAGTGACTCATGCCTGTAGTCCCAGCACATTAGGAGGGGCGAGGTGGGAGGATCGCTGGCATCCAGGAATTAGAGATCAGCCTGGGCAACACAGTGAGCCCCTATCTCTACAAAAAACAAAAAACTAGCCAGTTGTGGTGATATGCACCTGTAGTCCCTGCTACTCGGGAGGCCAAGGTGGGAGGATTGCTTGAGCCCAGGAAGCCGAGGCTGCAGTGAGCCATGATCAGCCATGCTCAACCTGGGCAACAGAATGAGACCCTGTCTCAAAAACAAAACAAAACAAAAAGCAAAAGGCACACTGGAACATCGGGTTTAAACCAAGGCTGTCCCCACAGGGAGGCAGTAGTATGGTCACTCTACCTTTGAGTGACTCCAGCATTGGAGTTTAATACAGTAGGAGCCAGGGATCTGTGTCCCAGTTAATGCCTGGAGCAGGTGGCAAAAGCAGCAAGTGGAGCCACTGCTGGCCTCTCGGGAGTCCTGGAGGGACAGCCTGGGAGGGGGCAGTCGGGGAAGGAAGAGGGTCACAGAGGGGAAGAGTCTGAGAATAGCTTGAGCCAGTGGCTCCAGGCTGTGGTCAGAGTGGCTGCCCCCCGGGTGAGCTGCGGCTAACCCAACTCCACACCACTGGGTGAGTATTAAACAAGCACACAGGAAATGTACTCTGGGTGCCTCTCCCCTCCACACCCCCACTCCCCCAGGGGAGGCACAAAAGGGAAGCCGTGAGGGGCTCTCCCAAACTTCAAGCCCCAGCTCCAGCTCATTCTGAGGACAGGGATTCTTTTTTTGTGGCTTGGAGCCTTTGGAGAATCTCAGGAAAGCTCCAGATCTTCTTAGAAAATACACAAGTGCTCTCACAATACTAGTTTGTAATTCAGTGGGTTCGTGGACTCCGAGTTAAGAATCTCTAGCTTAGAAAATGAGGTCTTCCCTTTCTCTCTTTTTAAAATAACTTTATTGAGAGTTCACAATACCATATAATTTCCACATTTAAAGTATGCAATTCCATGGTTTTTAGTGTATTCACAGAATTGTGCAACCGTCACCACAATAAATTTTAGAATATTTTCACCACCCCCAGAAGAAACCCTGCACCCCTTAGCCAACGCCTGTAATCCCCTGCCCCCAATTCTCTCCAGCCCTCGGAGACCATTAATCTACCTTTTATCTCTAAAGACTGACTGATTCTGGACATTTCATCTACATGTAACCATACAGTATGTGGTTCTTTGTCTGACTTCTTTCACTTAGCATAACGTCTTTAAGGTTAATCTGTGCTGTAGCATGGATTAGTACTTCACTTTTTTCTTTTTCTTTTCTTTTCTTTTCTTTTTTTTTTTTTTTAAACAGACTGGGTCTTGCTCTGTCATCCAGACTGGAGTGCAGTGGCATAATCATAGCTCACTGCAGCCTTGAACTTCTGGGCTCAAGCCTCAGCCTCTCCAGTAGCTGGACTTAACAGGAGCATGCCACTATGCCTGACTAATTGCTTGGGTTTAAAAAATTTTTTTTGTAGAGGCAGAATCTCACTATGTTCCCCAAGCTGGAGTCAAACTTCTGGCCTCAAGTGATTCTCCTGCCTCCCAAAGTGAGCAATCCTCAAGTGATCCTCCCAAAGTGCTGGCAGGAGCGAGTCACCATTCCCAGCTCTTCATTTCTAATAATAATATTCCATTGAATGAATATGCCAAATTTTTTTTGTTCATTCTTTAGTTGATGGATGCTTGAGTTGTTTCTACTTTTTGCTTTTATGAAGAATGCTGCTTTGAACATTGACGTACAAGTTTTGTGTGGATATATGTTTTCATTTCTCTTAGGTGTGTGTCTAGGAGTGGAATTGCTGGGTCATATGGAAACTTCATGTCTGGTCTTTGAGAAACTGCTAAATTGTTTTCCATACAGGCTGTACCATTTTATATTTCTGCCAGCAGTGCCCGAGGTTCCAGTTTCTCCATGTCCTCACCAACACTTGTTAGTGTTATTATTTTTTTCATTCTAGACATCCTAGTGGGTGCAAAGTGGTATCTCACTGTGGTTTTGATTTGACTTTTCATGATTGCCAGTGATGTTTAGCATCTTTTTATGTGCTTATTGGCCACTTGTATATCCTCTTTGGAGAAATGTCTGTTCAGATCCTTTGGTCATTTTTAAATTGGATCATTTGTCTTTTAATTATCCAATTGTAAGTGTTCTTTATATACAAGCCCCTTATCAGATACATGATTTGCAAAAATGTCATCCCAGTCTGTGGGTTGTGTTGTCACTTTCTTGGTGGTGTTCTTGGAAGCACAGAGGTTTTAAATTTTGATGATGATCAGTTTATCTATTTTCCCTTTTGTTGCTTATGCTTTCAATGTCATAGATAGGAAATGTCGTTTAACCAAGATCACAAAGATATATGTGACTACGACGCCTTAGCTGAACTTGACCTCCATGGTGGCCTCTGGGTCATGATGAGACTGGAGGCAACTAGCCAATATGGTGTCTCCAGGTGAATTCTCAAAGGGTCCCCTCCCTCCAGTGTAGCCCTGAGCTACATTCACCCCTCAACTGATGCCTTTGTGCAGGCACAACCTGCACAACATTAGGGGTTGCCTAGAGGACACAGGGACACTGGCTTTCAAACTTCCCAAAGTATTGGGCTCCTGAACCTGTGAATTTCATTCGCGACATGCTGTAGGAGCCACTTAAAAGAGGAGAGAGATGATGTGTGAATTCGTGATTAGCTTCATCCACAAGTGGTAACACTTACCAGGGAAATATATGATGAACAGTAATTTGGAAAACTTCACAATTTTATTGGTGGTAACAAACAGGGATACACAAGAAACTCTCCTCTGCATGGCCTGTGTATTTGAAGTTTCAAATAGTGAATATGGAACACAACATCATATTGACAGGCTTTTAAGGGGCTGAACATGGTTATTTATACAGATAGATATCTGTACATGCATACACACATATGTACACATACACACACACACTCTCTCCCCAGTGTGTGAGGTTGAATGTCAACCTCACCACACCGGGTGGTGCCTTGACCTGAGGTCACTCTGATTTTTCTAAATCTTATGTGAGTGATTTTTTTTTTTTTTTTTTTTTGATACAAGGTCTCACTCTGTTGCCCAGGCTGTAGTGCAGTGGTGCAGTCTCAGCTCACTGCAGCCTTGACCTCCCAGACTCAGGTGATCCTCCCACCTCAGTTTCCCAAGCAGCTAAGACTACAGGTTCATGCCACCACATCTAGCTAATTTTCTGTATTTTTGTAGAGAGAGGGTTTCACCACATTGCCGAGGCTGGTCTTGAACTTCTGGGTTCAAGTGATCTGCCCGTCTTGGCCTCCCAAAGTGTTAGGATTACAGGCATGAGCCACCGCGCCCAGCCTAGTGAAGTCATTTTTTCACGTATTTGTACTCTCATTGCAGCTGTGATGCTTGGTACAGTTGTAAAAAGAGAAATCGAATTGTTGCTGTGTGTTCTTCAGATCTGCAGCCTACGACTCCTTAGGAAAGGTGAATCTTAATGACCCAAGTCTCTCCGCAGAATCCTGTTTCTAAATGTGGTAGAAAATACTGAGACAGAACATTTGCCATGGGACATTTACAGGCTTTATACAAATGTATTTAGTTCTCTTTTTCCAACATAAAATTCTTGTTTTAAGATACAAGTAAAATTAATCTTTAAATGTAAATGTAAATTAGCAGACAAAAAAGGCTGGACATGGTAGCTCACACCTGTAATCCCAGCACGTTGAAAGGCCAAGGTTGGAGGATCACTTGAGCTCAGGAGTTTGAGATTAGCCTGGACAACATAGGGAGACCCCATTTCTGCAAAAAAAAATTAGCCAGGCATGGTGGCGCGTGCCAGTAGTCCCAGCTACTTGGGAGGCGGAGGTGGGAGGATCGCTTGAGCCCAAGACGGAGATGCTTCCTCACAGTTAAAACCAATCTCCTAACCCATTAAATTCCTGAACAGGTATTACAAAGGCAGAAAACTTTGCCCCTTATCCTTAACAGATATAGTGTCTTTAAAAATAAAAATTGTATTTTAAAAAGAGGTGGGGACGGAGAGTGCTTTCCAGCTTTGTCATTGAAGCTGCCTGAGGAGGGGGGACTCAGGAGGCAAAGAACAAGGACGTCTCTGAAGGACACACTGAATTCCGGGGAGAAGGCGGATTATGCCTGGAGTTCCCCACCTCTGCCGCACTGGACAATTCCATAGCTCAACACTACAGTGGCTGTAGGTGGGGCTGCTTCCTGGCTAGGGGATGGCAGGGTGGGTCTTCCCTGGAAAAGGCATATGATGACTAGGGGAGTGAAGGGTGGGCCGATCATCCCTTCCTCAGTTTATATCATAGCCCTCAGATGGTGACGTGGTCCTTTCCCTTCTTTTGAGAACACACACGGCCAGCACACAATCACCGCCACACACCCTGCCACTGGCTCTCTCTTCTGACACTATTCTCCCAGGCTGTCAGTGCGCACAGTGTGGCATCATCTCATCCTGAGATGCCTCTCCTCTGGTTCTCACCTCCAGTACACATACCTTTGGGATGTAAACTGGTCTGGCTGGGACACGGTCCTGCGTTGCTTGCCAGGGCTGATTCTGCTCAAGGCTCAGTGGGTGGCCTTTTTCTGCCTCCTCTCTGGCAGGCAGCCTCTAAGATGACTCCCAATGGTCCCCATCTCCTTGTATCCACAGCCCGTGTAGTCCCTGCCCCTCGAGTGTGGGTGGGACCTGTGACCTAACGTCTAACAAATACAATATGACAAAGATGATGGGCTGTCACATTTCTATTTGTGTGACATAAGATCGTGACTTCCCTCTTGCTAGCAGGCCCTCTCTGTTGCCCTTGAGCTTTGCATACTTTCATGAAGCAGGTGGTCATATCAAAGAGGCCCACATGGCAAGGAACAGAGGGCTGGTGCCGTCTGACAGCCCTCGAGGAACTGAGTCCCCCATCAGTTCTCTGTGGAAGTGAATCCTCCTCCATTTGAGCCTCAGATGAGACTCCAGTCCTGGCCAGCAACTTGATCCCAGCCTTGTGAGAAATCCTGAACCAGAGGACCCTAACAAAGCTGCGTCTAAATTCCTGACTCAGAGAACCCACGAGATAATAGGCACATGCTGCTTTAAACTTCTGTGTTTGTCGGCTCACGCCTGTAATCCCAGCACTTTGGGAGGCTGAGGGGAGCCGATCACCTGAGGTCAGGAGTTCAAGACCAGCCTGGCCAACGTGGCAAAACCCTGTCTCTACTAAAAGTACAAAGTCAACCGGGCATGGTGGCACACGCCTGTAATCCCAGCTGCTCGGGAGGCAGAGGCAGGAGAATCACTTGAACCTGGGAGGTGGAGGTTGCAGTGAGCCAAGATCACGCCATTGCTCTCCAGCCTGGGCAACAAGAGTGAAACTCTGTCTCAAAAACAAAACAAACAAAAAAAGCTTATGTGTTTGTAGTGATGGTTACGTGATGGATAACCGATACGTCTCTCATGTTAACCCTGTGTCCCTCTGTCAAAAAGGATGTCCTTCCCAGATGATAGTGCGTGCTCCCAGATGCTAGCAGCTCTCGTGGCTGTCAGTTATCTTCTGCAGAATTATGCTCTGCAGAGTTATCCTCTGTCCACCTTGGCCTAAGATTGGGGCTGATGGAGGAGTGCCAGGCACATCAAGGGCATCTGTTATCCACACTTGAGGACAGGTTCTCTGGCAGCAGGGCTGAAGGAAATGCTGTACTGCCTTCTCAGTCTAAACTTTCCGTCAGTTTTCACCTCAACCTAGAACCTGAGGGAAACTCCAGAACAGTTTTGAAGAGACTTCTCACTGATGTCTGTGGGCCCTTTACTCTCTTTGAAAGACGCGGTCCTGTTGGATTCAAGATCTCAGTTGTTGGGCTGTAAGATTCTCATCATATTGGTAAACTTTTCCTTTTCCTTCCTCAGAAATTAGAATTAGATGGAAGACACCGGGGGAGTCCAGAAGCCCAACAATCTCATTGCATACGTAGCAAAACCAAGGCCCAGAAAGGTGAACAGACACCCCGGTCTCACGGTTGGCTACGCAGCTGGGCTGAAACCCAGAGCCATTTCCATGTTGCTCCCATGCCTCTCTGCCTCTTGAATGGGCAGTTTCTGACCACGGGAGCCAGGGCATGTTATGGCTGTGTATGCCACAGCAGCCAAGGACTTCCCACACTCCGGGGGTGAAGCCCAGCTGAGAACAAGCATGGGAGTGCCCGGGCTAGCGGCCCATCTTCCCGCCTTCCCTCGAGGCCCTGAGAGCGGGGAGTTCATCAGCGGCACGAGGCATCTTGTTCATATTTTCCCGGCTGGGAGGTCCTGGCAACGTCTTCATTTCCTGCACGGGAATGAGTTTTTAATCTCTGAGCTCAGCTTCACTTTGGATAGGGTGGGGGTTGGGGGCAGGAAAACTGAATCTAAAAACGTACAGCCCCTTCTTCCTGTCGTGGGTCCCTCCGATGGGCTGGCAGCGTCCAGCAGCTGAGAACTAGGGGTCGTGTCCGTGCAGGCTCTGGGCAGTGATCTACGAGGCCAGAAGAGCAGAGATGGAGCAGGGCCACTCCTTGGAGACCGTGTCAGCACAGCCTTGGGCTCACAGTAAATGGGGTGGGGGTGGAGGGTGGTCTTTCTTCTTTCATTTAGAACAAGCTGGAGGTGAAAATCATTTCTGCCCGCCCTCCTCCCCTGGGGTGGAGCCCATTTCAGCTTGTCTCTTCTAGGAAGTCTCCTGACCCCCAAAGCTGGGTTAGGTGCATCTCCTGGGCGGGCAGCGGGGGAAGTGGGGGGACACAGAACTTTATACTGCCCATCCCTAGCCCTGTCAACCGGGTTGCCATCGCCTGCTGGCATGCCCCTGTCACCCCCCAGCCAGACTCTGATGGGAGGCATCCTGGAAGAAAATGGTAAGGGGGTATTGGTCAGAGGGAGAAGCCAATCCCACTATGGTTGGAACCGAGGCCTCATCTGGTCCCACAAGGGGCCCTGGAGCTGGGGTGGCTCTTTGGAGTTGACCTAGATTGTGGCAAGGAGGCCAGGCCTTTCTTTCCCTGCATCAGACTGTGCCCTGGAAGCCATCAGCAGCTGACAGTCCCAGTAGCTGGCAGACGGGTCTGCCTCCTGAGGATGGAACCTGGGATGAACACCTGGAAGAGACTTTCTGATTGCCATGGTAACAGATAGCATGCTACCTAACACTTAATAGGCATCCCGTGAATATTTGAATATATAAATGAAAGATAGCATTTTGAGGGCCTTTTCTTCTTTGGGCTAAAAATGCCAGATCTTTCACACTTTCTCCATGCAACATGATTTTCAGTGCTTGCGTCACCCTGGCTCCTGTCTGCTTCGAGAACAATCATGCCCTGCACAACATTTTGGTCCACGATGGATAACGTATACAACTGGGGGCTGAATAAGATTATAAGGAGACAAAAAATTCCCTCACATAGTGACATCGCAGTCACCATAACGTTGTATTACAACCTATTGCTCACGTGTTTGTGGTGATGCTGGTGTACACAAACCTACTGCGCTGCCAGTCATGTGAAAGTTCAGAACACACAACTATGCACAGTACACAATACTGGTGATGATAAATGACTATACTATACTTTTTTACCATTTCAGAATGCACTCCTACTTATTTTTTTAAAAATCAGCTGTGAAACAGCCTCAGGCAGGGCCTTCAGGAGGTCCCCAGAAGCAGGCGTCGTTATCACAGGAGACGACAGTTCTGTGGTCATTATTGTCCCCGAAGACCTTCCAGTGGGACAGGATGTGGAGGTGGAAGACGGTGATACTGATGGTTTTCACCCTGTGTAGGCCATGGTCTTAGCTTTTAACAAAAGTGTTTACAAAGTAAAAATGCTTTAAAAATAGAGAAAACATCCTGCTACTCGTCTTTGACAGAATTTCTGTTCTTGTCGCTAGGGCTGGAGCAAGCTCGTGGCACGATCTCGGCTTACTGCAACCTCTGCGTCCTGGGTTCAAGCAACGCTCCTGCCTCAGCCTCCCAAGGAGCCGGGATTACAGGCATGTGCTACCACACCCAGCTTTTTATTTTTTTTTTGTATTTTTAGTAGAGACGGGGTTTCACCACGTTGATGGGGCTGGTCTCGAACTCCTGACCTCAGGTGATCCACCCAGCTTGGCCTCTCAGAGTGCCGGGATTACAGGTGTAAGCCACCGCACCTGGCCCTACTGTCTTCTTATGTCATCTCTCCCCACGCCTCACCTCACCTCACCTCCACACCCCTGCTTGGGCTTTGCTTGATGTGCACATGAACTCGTTTTCATCATAAACAAATGTTAATGGACAGGGAGGACCCGCAGTGTTGAGGTCGGCATCTACCCAGCACCGCCTGCCCATGGCGATGCCCTGCGCCTTCCTGTTGCTTTGGGATAACAGGTGCTTTGTTTCATGCCTCAGGCCAGCGTGCTTGGTCTGGCTGTGACTCTGAGGTATTTTCTGTCTGTCACCGCAAGTCAGTGTTTGAAAGGTTTTAAAAACGACACTGAAACCACAGCCATTCACCAATGACTTTGAAGGTGAGAGTGGATCTTGTGAACACGAGGCCTGTCACTGCATTGGGAATGAGGGTGTCCTGGGAGTGGTCACCTAAACTCTGCTTCTCCATGTGGGTTGATCCCTCCCTTTTCCCACAAGCCACGTAATCTCAATTCTCCGAACAAGAAGAGCAGAAGGAGCCAGCTGCTGATTGACATGCTCACAGAATGTTAGGACTCCTGGCGAGGACCTTACGTGTGTATTGCGTTCGGAGTCAACTGATGTTGACCCATTGCCGTGTGTTGGACGTGGGATTGAATGTTGTCTCATTTGTGGTTACAACTCTCTGAGATAGAACAAGGGTCATTTTCCCATCTTGCCAGTGAGAACACTGAAGTCCAGCCAGGGAGGTTGTGTGACTTCGCCAGTGGCAAACCCTGGACCAGCCTCTTGGCCTGCAGATCTTTGCTCAGTCCTGTGCTCTGTCTGCTACGTGGCTACTGGCCCCAGGAAGGCAATCCCGACTGCCCACAACTCCGGGGCCACTGGGAATGGAATGTCCCATGTAACCCGGATGAGATATGGAAGGGGGCAGGAGAGCCATGGGCACATGACGGATCTGAGGAGCTGGCGGTTTCCTTTCTCTGCCACGTGAAGATTTTCCAAATATGGAGAGCCATCTGTTGATGATGTGAGAATTGAGCAACTTCCACTCTCATCATTAGCCTGGCAGCTTTGGAAAGTGAGTCCAGAAAGAGCCCTTGTGCATCATAAAGAAAATTTAAGCCGTATGTTTCTCATTCATTTACTCTTAAGTCATCAAAATGTTGGTTTTAAAGAGGCTTTTGATGTCCCACTCGTTTTCTGCTTTTTTATGGGGGGAGAGAGAAAGGAAGTCACAATTCTCCAGCTGTAAATTGCCCATTTTGGGGAAAGCTGGAGATGGATCCAGGACCCCAAGTACTGGAAGGCTGGAGGGAACTCCAGGCAGGGGTCTGCTTTAGGAACACAGACAAGGGTACTTCTTCTCATTGCACAAAATGTACATGGAGCACTTAGCAAGTGCTGGGCACAGTAACAAGCCCCAGGTGAAGAACTCACAATCCTCTGCTGTGAGGAGTAGCAGAAAGTAGGGGAGCCACCATCTGAATATGTTATCGTGCCATTCCCCTGGAGGGGACTCTGCGGACCACAGTGGTCTTCTGAAGCAGCAACGCCAGGAAGAAGAGATTCTGGCTTAGAGAGGTTAAAATGCTCGGGATCCCTCTACAGCAGGTGTCATCCTGCAGCTGGGGTTTGAATCTAGGCTGCCTTGCTCTGGAGCTCGCGTTCTTAACCTCTGCTGCCTCCAGGAGGAGGTGGAGGTGTTTCCTAGGCAGGGAGAAAGGGGAAGAACCCTCAGGCAGAGGTGGGGACACCTGAGAGGGCCCCAAGAAGGAAAGGGCGTGACCCATGTAAGGAGCAGAAAGGTCAGTGTGGCGGAGGACCGGAGACAGGCCACAGGGGAGGCTGGAGAGGACCCGAGCACGAGGGCCTTGGCGCCCAGTCAGGAGGTGGTCTCTAACGTAAGAGCAGAGGGAAACCGCTGGACGGTTTTCAAAGCTCTCCAGGAGGTTCGGATATGGATTCAGGGTTGAGAACCTCTGGGACTAAGGTGGCGGCAATGGAAGCAGGAAAAAGTAGACAGAGTTGAGAAGTACCTTAGACTTCAATTTATGGGATTTGGTACAATTAATTGCATGATGGGCAGGGAAAGGGGAGGTATTGAAAGAGGAAAGGGGGAATAGTGAGTGATGGACATTCGTGGAGAACCCCAGAGGTGGACTCCAGGGGCCTCTGGCTTTTAGGAAATAACCGCTATGCGAACACTCCCATTAAGTGCCCCAGCTTCTATTTGAATATGTGAGCTCAGATGTGCCCTGAAGATTTTCCAGGCTTTGAAGTCCAGATCACTTTTGTCCTAAGTAGTATGTTTACAACACAACATGGCAAGTGTCACAACCCAGATATAAATAACATGCTGGAGTTGCTGAATGACTAATTCTGCTGGAGAATGTCAGGGTGTGTGCTAGAGAGGAAGGGGCATTTGAGTAGGTTTTCTGTTCATTTATTTATTTTTTTTCTTGAGACAGGGTCCTTACTCTGTCACCCAGGCTGGAGTGCAGTGGTATAATCTCGGCTCACTGCAGCCTCACTCCCTGGGCTCAGGTGATCCTCCCACCTCAACCTCTTGAGTAGCTGGGACTAGGTATATACCACCACATCTGACTAATTTTTTTTTTTTTTTTAATAGAGACTGGCCTTTGCCATGTTGCCCAGGCTGGTCTCAAACTCCTGGGCTCAAATGATCTGCCCGCCTTTGGCTCCCAAAGTGCTGGGAATACAGGCATGAGCCACCGTGCCCGGCCTGAGTCGGTTCTTAAAGGACGTGCACAAGTTCTCGCATGAAGAAAGAAGGGTGGCCAGGCTGGGTGGCTCACATCTGTAATCCCAATACTTTAGGAGGCTGTGGCAGAAGGACTGCTAGAGACCAGGAGTTTGAGACCAGCCTGGGCAACATAGCAAGTCCTGGTCTTTACAAAAAAATTTTAAAAATCACCAGGTGTGGTGGCATGTGCTTGTAGTCCTAGCTATTTAATACTTAAGGAGGATTGCTTGAGCCCAGGAGCTTGAGGCTGTAGTGAGTCATGATCAGGCCACTGCACTCCAGCATGGCCAACAGAACAAGACCCCATTTCTTTAAAAACGTAAGAAGGAAAAAAGTGTCCTGAGCATGTGCAGGTGCCAGGTGGGAAGTTCAAGTGGCAGTGATAGGCATGCAGGGAGAATGATGGGAATGAGCCTGGCCAGAGGGCTGGGGCCAGCCGAGAAGAGCTGTGGAAGCCAAGTAGAGGCCAAGAAAGGTAGTGCCTTTCCCTGGCACCACCCTTTAACTTGTAAATTTCCCTCCTCCCAAGACTTTGTCTTTTGTCTTTCATTGGTGGCCTCTGAACATAACAGAATCCTTAGAGCCAACAGGCCTTTGGAAGTTCATGTAATCCATCGTCTTGTCCTTAGGGAGTACTAGGCCTAAATTGTCCTGGACATATAGGAAACTTTCCTGTGGTTGAAGCATTTTAAAGAAGGAGATCATGCAGGCTCACTGGGTAACCCTTGGTTGATCCAGGAGCCCTCACCCTAATTCTTTTCTTCTGTAGTTCTGACTTATTTTTGTAGATGCTCAAAGGAATGGAGACAGTCATGATTTGCTGTAATGAGAGATCCCCAAATTCTTACACAACTGCGAATGAAAAACATGATTGGACTCCTACTATGTGAAAGGATCTCTGCAGGTTGGAATATAAGAAATTAGAAGACACATTCTTTGACTGCGTATACAGGCATAAGCAAATAAGAAAGAAAGCCAGTAACACAAGGCAATATATACTAAGTGTCAAATAAAGTCTGCTTTGATTTTTCTCTGTCTGTTCCCATTGTTCCTGGTCAATACATTACCTCCCAGAGAGCAATTATCGTATGACATTGCAATTGTTTGTTTTCATGTTTGTCTTCCCAGAAGACTGAGCTCCTTAAAGTAGCACTGTGTGCTTTTCCTCTTTGCATGAATCCCTGAGCCCTCCCTCAGTATCTCGCTTATAATATGATATGGTTTGGCTGTGTCCCCACCCAGATCTCATCTTGAATTCCCACGTGTTGTGGGAGGGACCCGGTGGGAGGTAACTGAATCATGGGGGCAGGTCTTTCCCATGCTGTTCTCCTGATAGTGAACGAGTCTCACGAGATCTGATGGTTTTGTAAGGGGGATTTTCCCTGTACAGCCTCGCTCTCTCTTTACCTGCCGCCATCCACGTAAGATGTGACTTGCTCCTCTTCACCTTCTGTCATGATTGTGAGGCCTCCCCAGCCATGTGGAACTGTAAATTCATTAAACCTCTTTCCTGGGCCGGACACGGTGGCTCACACCTGTAGTCCCAGCACTATGGGAGACCGAGGTGGGTAGATCACCTGAGGTCAGGAATTTGAGACCAGCCTGGCCAACATGGTGAAACCCCATCTCTACTAAAATTACAAAAAAATTATCTGGGCATGATGGCACGTGCCTGGGGTCCCAGCTACTTGGGAAGCTGAGGCAGGAGAATTGCTTGAATTGGGGAGGTAGAGGTTAGAGTGAGCCGAGATCGCACCACTGCACTCCAGCCTGGGCGACAGAGCGAGACCCCATCCCAAAACCAAACAAATAAACAAACAAAAACTTCTTCTTTTGTAAATTGCCCAGTCTTGGGTATGTCTTTATTAGCAGCATGAAAACAGACTAATACATAATAGATGCTCAGTAAATGTTTGATGGATTAATAAATGAATGGTAAAAACACTTTTCCTATAGAAGTTCAGAGACTATAGGGACCACTGTGGGCCAGAATGCTCAGAAAATGTTTGACAAAGGCAGTGAAGCATCTACTATATGCCCAACTTTTAGTGGTGGGAAATGAGAGCCAAAATAATGTAGTTAGAAAGTGGTAAGTTGGGTAGGAGAAAGGCCTTTCGCAACCAAACTGTACCTAATGTTTTCCAGGTGGCAGCTCATGGCCTCTGTTCTCTAACTTGACACACAATGGATTCTGGGACAAGTGGCCAATGCACTGTTCTGATTTGTGACCAGGTGTGGAGCCACAGGGACCCGGGGTCCATCCTGGGCATTCCCTTGGGTGCGGGAGCACCAGATGTTGCTCTGGTTTTTCTGGAGGCTCCCAGAATCCCACTGTCTCCACTAGAGACTGTGCCCCCTTCTGAGTTGGTCCCTTTCCCTCTTGCTCAAATTAAAACAGCTAATTTTAGACACTTCCTGATTACTCCTAGCTGGGTCTCATTAGCAGATTTAAAACGTTTGGAACCTCAGATGGAGAAGGAACAACTTTCATTGGTTCTGGTCTGTTTTCCATCTCTACATTGCTGTTGATGTTGGCTGCCGTGGAGAAAAGCAAAATGAACTCCCTCCTAAGAGTGTGGACCGCAGGCTGTTGGCTGAGTGCCTCAACCAGTGGGTGAGGGGTGAGGAAACACATGTCCGAAGGAATATGACCACCTCTGGTGGCAGGCACATGTTTTGCTCATAACGCATCTCAAAAGTGCATAGACAGTCATTTTTCATTTATACATGTATTCAACATTTAAGGATCACTTAGCATATTCCAGGTTCTGAACTGTCCCAAATCCCACGTACCATGCCCAGGTTATAAGAATACAAAAGCATTTAATGAATGATTCCTGCTGGCCAATAACTCATAGACAGGGGTGCAATAGACAAGCATATATGATTGCCAACCCACGGGATTCATGTGGAGGTGTGCAAAGGACACTGTGGTAGAACAACACTAACAACAGAAAATCTTTATTGAATATTTGTGTCCCAGGTCTAAGGATTTTACAAGTGTTAATTCTCACAATAACCCTATGAGCATAGAGAAGGGCCACCTAATTTAGTAGGGAAGTGGAAAGCAAAAAAACAGGTACATCTGGGACGGGAGGGCATTTAGGCAGATGGAATGGTGTGTGCAAAGGTGGGGAGGCATCTCAAACAAACGGAATTTGGGGATCTACCTGCCTCTTTCTGCAAGTATTTTTCTCTGTCATGGAGGAAAATCTTCCTGTAAATATCTTGCAGTTGCTAATGCCTGTTGACTGTAAGATGGATTTCAAACACCTCCAGGGCATTCTTATGGCTTTGAAGACAGTCTCCAGCAAGAGCGCTGCTTTCCCTAATAGGACTGGGGTCTTATGAATCCCCCACCCTCACTGTCACCATTTCTCTCTTTCTTGCTCTTTCTCTGCTCCCATAAACCATCTCAGTAGTGTTTTTACTTTTAGTCCAAGCCTCCTAGGATTTTTCTTTTCTACATTAACCCACCTCATTTTCCAGTGGAATGGATCATTAGGGTCTCTCTCATCTCATCTCTTATGATCCCAGTCATCCTGGGACTGTCCCTAAGCAGGATCCATAACCAAAAGACTTCTCCAACAAATGCGAGATAAATTATTATCATCACCACCACCATTGTCATCGTTATCATCATCATCAGCAGCAGCAGCAGCAGCAGTGTCTGCACATGGCCTGTGCTGGACACCACACAGAGTTCAGTGTTCCCTTCTGTCTGACAATCTGATGCCAAACTCAGGATTTATATCGGGTCTAAACCAAAGACTTACATGGTACCCAAATTCTAGCATGGGACTAGGAGGAGAGGAATTGCCAGCGTGATTTGGGTCACAGTGGAGATTTCTGGACAACTGAGAAAAGTGATCCTGGAAAGATATTAAGGTTACACATAGTGACTTCCAATTTCAAGTCAGATGGCATGAGAGTCATGGCACTTCCTGCCTTCACTGATACTTTTCAAGGACTTGACGCTCCTCCTTGAGTTCAAGACCAAGGAAACATGGCCTTTCCCCTCTCTTCTGCACATCCTTTGCCCGAAATCATAGAAAGGGAAGTTCTAAGCCCTGGCCTGCAACAAGAGAGTTAGTGAGTCCTGAATCTGGCCTCAGAGAGGACAGGACGGTGCCTGGCAAGGAAGCAGCTTCCCTTTCGACTGGTGTCTTGGCTTCATGGAAGGATCCTCTCCAGAGCACTTGAGGCCTAGAGTCCTTTTTAATGGAAACAAGAGACTCGTAAATCCCAAAGCCAGACTCCCTTGGAAGCTCCTGGCTCAGCTCTTGCCTCCCGGGCTCACTGCCATGAGGAGCATCTCCCAGACTGCTTTCCCTCTCTCCCAGCTGACTTCACACACTGACTGTTGGCTCTGGTTGGGGGCAGCCTGTGCCCTGCCTGGCCGGAGGCCTCCAGCCTGCTTGGGTTACCATGAATGAGCATGTTTGGGCTGAACGGTAACCCTCAAGTTTTTCTGAAATTTGAGGTCACTGGGTCCTGAGATGCTGACCTAACATTTTGGGGAAGGCTTGATAAACTGGGTTTTGAAGAGGTCCCCGACAGCCATCCATCCAACCAGTGGGGGTTACAAGAGGAGGAAATCCAGGAAAAGTCCAGTTGAAATCAATCTCGGTTACCTCCCTTCAGTGGAGGCCCCAACACCCAGACCCATCCATTCCCTCTGGGGCCCCATCCCAGGGTGTTGATCCTACGCCAGCTCCAGCCAGCTGCCCAGGAGTCTGTCTCGTGCTCTGATGGTGGCGCTTCTGCCCCTCCTCTCACCTCTTCCTTTTCCAGTCAACCTTGTCCTTCGTCTAGAGGTCGTGAGCAGAGACCTCCAGGTGCAGCCTGTGCTGGGCTAAGGGAGTCGATCCCACACTGTCAGGCAGACCTGTCAAGAGAGCTTTAGGGTTTTTAATTAGAAGGGCCAGCTGGGCTCCTTCTTTAGTCCCCGACTCCATCCCCCAGTCTGGCTTGTAACTTGACTTCTTAAGATGGAACCAAGGGAAGGAGGGAAAGGAAGAGAAGGGAGCATGAATTACTAACCTCACCTCCTCCCTGTGTTTTAAAAATCACCTTGTATCCAGTCTCCTTAGTTTTTTTTTTTTTTTTTTTCTGTAGGGTCGAAGAGGGGTAACAGGGTCTCATTCTGTCATCCAGGCTGGAGTGCAGTGGCATGGATCATAGCTCATTGCAGCCTCAAACTCCTGGGCTCAAGAGATCCTCCCAAGCAGCTGGGACTACAGGGCATACCTGGCTATTTTGTTTGTTTGTTTGTTTGTTTGTAGAGGCCAGGTCTCCCTGTGTTGCCTAGGCTGGTCTCAAACTCCTGGTTCTGAGTGATCCTCCCACCTTGGCCTCCCAAAGTGTTGGGATCACAGGTGTGAGCCACTGTGGCCGACCAGTTCTTAATTTATCGAATCCTGGTGTCTTAGGTGTTTAAGCGTCCTCAGGGTTTGCAGCAGGAAGTTTCTGATTGAGGAAATGGATCCATGGAAGTTGTTGAGGATGGAGTTTCTTTCCTTTGTGTTATATAGCTGGCCAGTCATGGGGCTAGGGCTGGAACTCAGACCTCCCTTCTCCAGCCCTGACTGACAGTAACCAGGTAAAAATAACCTATGGGGCACCAGAAGCCTTGGGGTCTGGTCATGCTCAGGCCCTACCTTGCAGGATGACCTTGGGCCAGATTTTCCTCCTCTCCAGGTCTCGGTTTTTTCACAGGAGTAGAAAAATTTTTCTGCTTTTGAGGCCATTCCATTTAAGCAACTGCAGGAAAAGGAGTGATTATACTAGTAGCAATTCAGATCAAAGGTGGAGGGGTCTTAAAAGGATTTGGTGGTGGGGCTGGACTATAGTGTTTTGATTTAAATGTGGCATATCCTAGGAGAGGCTGTTGGCCCTGGAAGGGCTCAGGGCTGATGGAACAAGAACTGCTGAGGAAGAAGACGGCTGTGACGGGGACAAGCACATCACTGCAGGCCCTTGGTCTATTTTATTAATTAATTACTTTATTTATTTATTTTTGAGATGGAGTCTTGCTCTGTCACCCAGACTAGAGTTCAGTGGTATGATCTTGGCTCACTGCAACCTCCGTCCCCTAGGATCAAGCGATTCTCCTGCCTCAGCCTCCTGAGTAGCCACACCAGGCTACTTTTTGAATTTTTTGTAGAGACGGAGTTTCGCCATGTTGCCCAGACTAGTCTCGAACTCCTGACCTCAGGTGATCTACCCATCTCGGCCTCCCAAAGTATTCGGATTACAGGTGTGAGCCACCGCACCCGGGCCCCGTGGTCTGTTCTTGAAGATTCATTTCCTCTCTCAGGGCAGTTCAGAGGAAGCTGGAGTTTTGAGGGCATAGAGCTCTAGGAAAGGGTTTCCTGATTACTGGGCAAATCTGAGACCCCTCCCTCTGGGGCTTCCCATTCTCTGTCTCGTCTCCCGGTCTGCCTGTTGCTCTCTGTCGCCGGGTACGTCCGCCCCTCTTGGGTCTCACTGTCTTGGGGTCTCACTCTCTCTGTGGGAACCTTTCCCTTTGGGACCCAATTACTGGACCCTCTAGGAAAGTTTAATTGAATATTTGTATTGAAAACAGGAGCCAGGGCCCCGAGCCTGATGGGAGGAGGCAGGGGGACAAGAGGAGAGCTGTGTTTGCTTTTCACTCCGGATTAGAGTACCTTTAATTGTGCTGAGAGCAGAGACTGGGGCTGGGGATAATGAGTCTGAAGTTTGTTTTCTCCCTCAGGCTGCCCCTCCCTCTGCCTACTCCCCCTGCAGGGAAGGGGTTAGGGCAGAGGGGCTGGGGCTTGTCTGAGCTGCGGTCCACTGGGCATTCAGTGCCCTGGGGCCCCAGCCTGGGTCTCAGGAGCTGGAGCTGGCCGCAGCTATGCCTAACATAGGCACGGGCTGTGCCGATTTGCACACGTGCACTTCAAGCCGCGGGTACTGGGTCATGAGTGCCTCCTGGGAAGACACTTGGCCAATGCGTGTGCATCTGGGTGTGTGAGAAACGTGCTGTTGTTGAGGACAGTGACTGCTGAGTACATCTGCTGCCAGGAGGCTAAGGCGGCCACATGGGAGTGTGATTCATTGAGGCCTGAAAAGTGCCATCAATCTCGCTCTTTCCGGAAGGCAGAAGATGCCATTCCTGTGAGCTGCTCTGCGCTCCCCCGCGCTCCTCGTGGCAGGGACCTGAAGTTTCTTGGCCGGACTGCCCCTGGAAATGTCTGCCCGTGAGTGGGGAATTAGCCAGGCTCCTGCTTTCTCCAAGTGAACGCTGTGGCAATCCTGGGGTCCCATGTCCTGCTCATCGCCCTGAGGCCCCGTGCTCATGATTGCTTTTGATCTGAGCAGAATCTGCCGGTGTGAGGCTGGGCCACTTGTCCTGGGCCCCACAGAGCTGGGGATTCGTGGGGAGGGCACCCCCATTGTCCAAGGGCCTGCTGGCTGTCAGGCGGTGCTCGCGTTCTTCCCAGGTGTGGAGACCTGCTCAAGTCCACACAGCCTGTTCCAGGTCGAATAGGGAATTCAACCCAAGTCTGTTTGCCTCCAAAACCCATGCCTTCTCCTCAGGGGCTGGACAGCAGAATCAAGGGGGCGAGCGGCTGGGGCTGAAGGACCCCAGTGGAGTTGAGGCGATTTGATTCCTCTGGCTGTTTTTCTAAAGGAAGATTGAGAAGAGGGCCGGGAGATTCCTGGAGGTGGTCACAGCCGCTGCACCTGGCTGGTCACTTGCAGTGTGCAGAGGGAGGCAGCAAGGCCAGTGTCTGCCTCAAGCCTGCCTTTCCCTTCTCGCCGGCCGCCCTCTCATGCTGCCTGCCCCACCTTGCTGAGATCTAACAGCTGCCGTTATTGAGTGCCTGCTGTGTGCCTGACCCATTCTGAGTGCTTCACGTGGGTTACACATTCACTCTTGCTACAGCCATAGGAAGGAGGTTCTTTATCCCGATTGTAAGAGGGAGATGGAAGCACAGAGAGGTGGAGTGACTGGTTGGCTCGGTTTGGTGTCAGCATCTGCTTCCAGCTCGCCCTGCTTACGCTCAGCATGCGGCCCTGAGGGGGATGCTGCCACCCCTGCTGGGTCCCCACCCAACGCCGCTCCGAAGGGGCCTAACTGTGGTTGGAGGAGCGGCATGGGTAGGGTCACCACTCTCTGATGCTATAGGTCAGAAGAGGCGAGCTTAGTCCCACTTTGGATGGAGCCTTCTTCCTCCTTGCCTGGTAGCTGCAGGGTGACTGGGTGTGGGGACTGCAAGGCTATGAGAGCCCTTAGCACATCAGAGATGGGTTTGCCCCCTGTCCTCAGACGCCCCCTCTGTCCACACACCCCTCTCTCACGTGGTCCACTGTTCTCCATGCCCCTTCCTTGGGGCAGTGATCTGTCCTTTGTCAGCCTGGCCGCCTTGGGTCTTGGGAGAGGCTACTGGGGAGCAGAGCTTTGGTAGTGGCCATGGTGAAGTGTGGAAGGGTGGGGGGACAGGCACAGTTCCTGTGTGCCACCCTTGCCTGGGGGTGATGGCACACCAAGGCGCTATAGGACATCATGGGCGGTCCCTTTGCCTGGCAAATGATCCAACTTATTCTGAAACGACTGCCTCCACTCTGAAACTCTTTTCCTTCTGTGTGTTTATACATGGGTGAGATGAGGGGATGCTGGAGTAAGTACACACCGAGGTCCAAGGGGACGGGGAATCTGGGGAACTGGAGGAGGAGAAACTGAATCACAGACCCCGGAGCTCAGGACCCGCCTGTGATGCGTCCCATCCACAGGCCCTGCCGTCCCTGCTCTCCCAGGCCGGCCGACCCGAACTTCAGCTCACTGCTGAGGCCAAGCAAAGCTGGGAGCATGCTGCACTGGCTCCCTTGCAGTAAACAGTAGTAGGAAAATGCAGCTGTTTGTGTATAAACTAAAGCTTGTTACAGTCCTGGAAGCTTCCGACTCGGGGGCCCACAGGCTTGGAGTGGAGAACATTGTGGGGAGAAAAATCATGTGTGAGCTGTTACTGCTGGGCCCCAAGGCTCTGAGGCCCCGCCTGGCCCTCGGCCCCGACCTGCCCTGCCGCCCTCCCCTCACTCCACCAGACTCCAAACACAGCCCAGCTGCAGGAACATCAGCCTCTCATTATGTTCCCTCCACCCCTGCACAAACACAGCAGGTGGGGCGTGGGGCGCAGTGGGCGGGGGCAAGAGGCCGGCATGGGATTTGGCCTCTCTCAGGGTGCTGAGAAAGTGTGCCGAGGCGGGGGCCGCCGAGGACACAGTGGGGAGGTACCCTCTGGGCTGCTTACCATGTGCCGCAGCCCGGCTGGGATCAGACCCCTGCCATCCGCAGGCCTGAATGAGACCCCTGCCCCGTGCAGGGCCTGTGGAGAAAGGTTGGGGATCAGGGCCACTGAGGAAAGCTGCAACGGGACGGGGGCTCATTCCATTTTGACATTAACTGGGTATGCAAATAACATGCAGGTTGGCCCTTTATTGTGTCTTAGTCAATAGCCAGGCATTTTTTATCTTTGGCCTGCAGCTTTGGTCTCAGCAGATCTCAGCAGGTCACCAGGTAGGAGGGGGAGGCTGTCAGCTTTAGAAGGAGGAGGCTGGGAGTGGAGGAATCACTTTCTTCTGTCCCGTAGCTGTCACATCGAGCAGGCAGTGGCGGCAGATAGGCCCTGGGGATCCCTCTCGGCAGCCTGCTGACTTTTACAGGCTGGGTGTGGTGGGGGCAGGCGAGGGCGGGAGGCTGTGCTGAGCCTGATGGATGGGCCCTGGCGGCAGCTTTGGCCGCCCCGCTGGGGCTGGGGGCCCAGGCTCAGTACGGGGAGGTCAGGCTGAGGGTGCAGGGAGCTCCCGGTCGCTTAGAAGGGCTGCTGATGGGAGGAGGGTATCAATTTCCCAGCTGAAAAGCTGTGGGGAGGGAGGAAGAACAGACCCATGTGGAAGAGAAGTTACACTCGGGGGGACGTGGCCAGAGAGGACCATCTTGGGTTGTGTTTCTGTCTTGTTAAAGGTGAAAATTCCGGGGTTTTGTACGGGTATGGGTGCATGTGTTGAAGTTAGTATGCAGGCAAAGCAGATACTGCCTTTCTTATCACCATCTTCTGCCCTACCCCACTCCCTGCACTCACACACACACTCACCCACTAAGCAGGACACCATACACAGTCATACAAGACACCATACACACACACACAGTCATATCAGACACCATATGCACACACAGTCATACAAGACACGTACACACACAGGCTCACACACGCACTCAGGTACTCATGCAAGACGCCACACACACACACAGTCATACAAGACACCATACACACATATAGTCATACAAGACACTACGCACACAGTCATACAAGACACCATACACACAGTCATACAAGACAACATACACACAGTCATACAAGATGCCATACACACAGTCATACAAGACACCATACACACAGTCATACAAGACACTACGCACACACGCTCACACACACACTCATGTACTCATGCAAGACATTATACACAGACCGTCTCTCGCACATTCATGCAAGATACTATACAAAAACACGTAGTCATACAAGACACCATACAGCAGAAGCTCACACACACACAACACTCATGCAAGATGCCATACACAGACTGTCTCAAACTCACACGCTCATGCGAGATGCTATCCACATACAGACTCACACACTCACTTATGCAAGACACCATACACAGGCTCTCACACACACATCCCTTTCTTTTATTAAAAAAATAGAAACCTAATTTTCATGGAAACCTGCCACTTAAGTGACTCAAGTGTCTGAATTTCCATTCTGTAAATAATGTAAATGTACATAATGTCTCCCCCCAGTCTGTTTCTCCAGTGTCCTACAATGCAGTGCTTGAATTTCCTTCCACTCAGACTCCCACAGAGTCCACTCTATCCTATGTAAGCTCCAAACCCCTCCCTCCTTATACGTCCAAGGATGTCAGGATGGTGTGGGGGGCAGTCCTGCTCATTCAAAACTGGGACCCAGCTGCCTGTCCCCAGAGGCAGAGACTGCCATAACCATCACCAGAGGCTGTTTACTTACCTCGGGGACATTCTAGCCCTGGGCGAAATCTGCATGTGTCTGAACTGGAGGTGAGTTGGGAAGTGCATGGTAGGTGGTTTGGAACTTCTGTGCGAGCCCAGGAAGTTCCTGCCACTGTCTTCTCCCTTCCCCTTCCCTGTGTGGTGCTCGGCTGTGCATCATTTGCCAGAAGCCCATCCAGTGGCCTGGAAGCCTGGGGACTCGGCCTGCTTGCTGGGGAGAATCTTGCTCCACTAAGCTGAGTGCTTTCCAGGACTTTGGGTGAGGGGGGCGGGGGGCAGGTCGAGACCGCAGTGCTGGAGCAGGGGCCAGCCAACAGCTTGTCAAACTGGCTGCCTCCTCACTCCATCAATTCCCCTGTCATTTCCTCGGGATACCTTGAGGTTGACCTCAGTGCAGGGAGCAAAGTTCTTTCTTTGTCTCCTAATAAACAGCCTCAGTGATTGCTGGCCTCCAGCTGTTCTGTGGCCCCTGTGGCCCCACCCCCCTTCCCCGAGAGGCGCTTTCTCCCTGTGAAGTCTCATTAACTGGAGGCTTGGGGCCAAGGGAGGGCTCTGGCCCACCACTCTCTCCTTATTAGCGCAATCATTTCTGTCTGGCGTGATGGCCAAGCTCTTCCTAGAACCCTGTCTGCTCAGAGGCTCCTCCTGGACTGCTGGAAGACACTGTCCTGGGTCCTCAGAGTGACCAGAGCATTTCTCCCCTGAAGCCATTGGCGCCAGGTGGCACTGGGTACGGGAGTTTACATAGGTCTTTCAGGTGGCACTGGGTATGGGAGTTTACATAGGTCTTTTCAGGGCCCATAGGAAGGCAGCTACTGATGGATCAGGTCCAGGAAAGGTGGGTCTCTCGGTGCAGCCTCCTTGAAAGCCAGCTCTGGCCTTCTGGTGGCGTTTGCCCATGGGAGGCCTGTCGACTCAGGCTGCCCAGAAGACATTTCTCTGTGTGCAGCGGTTCTGTTTCCTGGCACAGCTCTCTCCCCTGCTCCAAATGCAGTGCAAACCCTGAGCTGGGGGAGAACAATCTCACGAGAAACTTGGGATGTTCTCTGCAGGTAGATTTCTCCCTGGACATCTGAGTGGGAGACTGGATTTTAGGCTCTGCTCTGTGCAGGTCCCCTCACTTCTGTGTAGTCTTTGCTCTGCCAAATCCAAAGTGCTTTCCACTTCCTTTTTCTAGAAACAGTTGTATAGTGGTTAAGAGTCAAAGATATGCAGTCTGGGCCGGGCACAGTGGCTCACTCTGTAATCCCAGCACTTTGGGAGGCTGAGGTGGGCAGATCATTTGAGGCCAGGGGTTCAAGATCAGCCTGGCTAACATGGTGAAACCCTGTCTCTACCAAAAATATAAAAATTAGCCGGGTGTGGTGGGGCACACCTGTAATCCCAGCTACTTGGGAGGCTGAGGTGGGAGGATCCCTTGAACCCAGGAGGCAGAGGTTGCAGTGAGCCAAGATTATGCTGCTAGGCGACAGAGTAAGACTCCATCTGGAAAAGAAAGAAAGAAAGAGAGAGAGAGAGAGAGAGAGAAAGAAAGAAAGCAAAGATGTGCAATGTGACAGGCCTGGGTTCAAATCCTTACGCTGCCACCTATTAGATGGGTGAGAGAGGAAAGTTTCTGAGCCTCTCTGAGCCTCAGTTTCCATATCAGGGAAATGGAGATAATGACAGTAATGCTGGCCATAGGTTACTGAGAGCATTGCAAGAGAGGATGCATATAACGCACACAACATGAGCTAGATTACCGAGGACGAACGTTGTGCATTTGTGTGTAGAGTCTTAAGGAGGATTTTGCTCTTCCTCATGGGCTAGGAATTATGTACTGTTCCTTGTTGTCTCCCACAGGGAAGGTCTAAAACAGCCCCGAAACTGTACTTCAGTGGATGAAGGTATTTCTTTTTTTAAAAAGGACATGCAAGTACAAAGTCTCATAAAAAAAAATACTCAGGGCCCTGGTAATATTGAGAATATTTGGGAACAGGAAGAGGGACTAAGTGGCCTGTTGCAGAGGTGGGAAGAATATTTTTCCTTATATGTCTTTTTTTTTTTTTTTTTTTTTTTTGGAGATGGAGTCTCCCTCTGCCACCCAGGCTGGAGTGCAGTGGTGAGATCTTGGCTCACTGCAACCTTCTTCTCCTGGCTTCGAAGATTCAGATTCAGGACATTTCAGGGCCTGTCAAGGAGGTTCTTCCCACTTAAGCCTCCTGAGTAGCTGGGATTACAGGTACCTGCTACCACATGCAGCTAATTTTTATAGTTTTAGTAGAGATGGGGTTTCACCATGTTGGTGAGGCTAGTCTTAAACTCCTGAGCTCAGGTGACCCATGTGCCTCAGCCTCCCAAAGTGCTGGGATTACAGGTGTGAGCCACCACGCCCGGCTCCTTGTATGTCCTTTCGACTCTTGTTTTATGTCTGCATCATATGAAACCTATTATAAAAAGTAATAAAATTAAAATTATAATGTTGGAAATATAACAAAGTATATATACTGGGGGATAAAGTTTTTCAAGCATTCTTAATACTTGAAACCAGGTATTTGGCTAGTAGAGTTAGGTAAAGGGCTAATTGTGAGGGATTCCTTGGAGGAGAAAGGCATGGAGATCGAGGGGCATAGGACCCAAGGCCACCAGGATGTCCTGTGTCTCTGTTTGGGGGAATTTCCTCAGCCGGGTACTTTTTGCCCAAGTGCCTCGTCTCAGCTACTATTCCGTGAGCTGGACACGAGCCCGCAGCCTTCGTGTGCTATGAGCGTGGCTGTGGGCGGGGAGGCAGGTAGATGCAGCTGCAGCGCCTGTGCCCTCTGGGTGGGGCCTGCCTTTCCCCTGCAGGCCTCGCTCACTTGTTAGAAATCTGTCTTTTCTTCAAGGGTTACCTCAGATCTCACCCCTCTGTGAAGTGCTCCCTGTTCCTACCAGATCAGACTTTACCCCCATCCTCTCCCATGTGTTCTGCTCATTCCTCTTTCCCAATTCTTTCCCTGCCGCGTTTTACATTCTCTTTATTTGGTGGGATGCCATTTCCCCTGTTAGCTCTGAAGCCCGTGGAGGACACAGGCCATGGCTCATTCACATCTCCAAGTTCCACCGTTCCCAGCCCAGGGCCCAGGACCTAAGTTCTCCATCCACGCTTGGGAGTGCATGAGTGGGCGAGTAAGCAGCCTCGAGGCCTCAGAACCTCCTCGACAGGCCCTGACATGTCCTGAATCTTTGAACCTCAGTTTTCCATCTATAAAATGGGGATGGCAATCACGGAACCCACCTGTGAGAGATCAGCTGGGTTATGCTAGGGAGTTCTCTGCTGCACCGTTGGCCCTGATGGATGTCCCTAAATTTACACAGTGTTTGCTCTCATCTTGAGATCATAGGTGTCCTTGGACTTCCTATCCTCTCTGCTGCACACAGAGCTTGCCTTCCTCCCATTTTCCACCTTGCTTCTTGATGCCATGTGTTGTAAGCTTCGCCAGCACTAGCTGGGCCTAACCTTAGGGCCATCACTCCCAGACACAGAATGGTCAACCCGAAGGAATCAGCCCTCAGTGCCTCTCCCAGATCACTGCCCTCTCCACAGAGCTGCAGAGGCCAAGCTCGCCTTCCCAGCCGGGCCAGAAGGAAAAGGCTTTCTGTGCCTGCCCTGGCCTGCCAAGCCTCACAGAGGTTACGCCGCTTGAAATGCTGACATCCTGTCTTCCCTTCCACCCCCTTTTATTTTCTACTTTATGCTTTTCCCCCTTTCTCACTTACTCTTGCTTCCTGTTCTCCAAAGTGTTAGTTGAAAACAATAGGTAAGTGTGGAGCCACCAGCAAGGCTGCGTGGATGAGAGGCGTTGGGGAGCAAGGAAGGAACAGCCATTGCTTTCGCTGATTACCCGTTGCTGGCCCACCTTCTCATTCTGCTTCCAGCAGGAACTCATGGGTCCTGCTGAGTGAGAAGGGGCTTCTTTTTATCCTGTCAGTCATGGCTTCCTGGTCCTTCTAGCTCATACATGCCTGAGATCAGACCAAAGGAGGTCCAGCTCTTGGTCCAGGTCTCTCCTTATGAGCTGCACTACCTTCTAGGAAAGAAGTGAACGCAAGGGAGAGTAGGGAAGGGCCCACTGGAGTAAGGGTCTCGCTGCAGTTCTTCTGTTAGCAGAACATTTCTGTTTAATGCATAGAAGGGACTTTGTGTCTACAGATCTACTCACCCAACTCGGATGAGATCAGGAGTCCTTTCCTCGGCAAGAGGACACCTTCTCCCATAATACAGTGTCACAAGCCACATCCCCCGTAGTATGGCAGGAAGCGAGGCATCTTGGGGTTGGAGGTGTGCAGTACAGTGTCATCAAAGGTGGGACAGGGCCCATCACAGGGCTTCCTTCCCTAGTCACGGAGCAAACACAGTCCCCATGGGATGGTAGAGATACCGGGAAGAGGCTGCAGCCATTGACACACAGGTGCACTTTGCACCCATCATCACGCCCTGCAATCTCCTCTCCCCCTGCCTCAGCTGTATCTTCCACAGTCCTCAGCCCTAGTGGAAGTGCCTTCAGATTTATATGGTGCTATTTACTGGCGCTCTGCCAATTAGTGACACTTTGAAATTCCCTTATATGACGCACTGCTGCTCTGACAATAAACAAGTCATTAGCTGGGTCGGAGGGCAGCTTCCAGCTGGTTTTGATTCATTGTTTCTGAACCGCTCAAGAGGCTCATTAAGTTGCAGGGTCTCCAGTCTAAGACTCAGGAAACCCCAGAAGCTAGAAGCAGATGGGGTTTCTGCACACCTAGGTGCTGGGTCACTGTTCACCTGCCTTTCCCTTCTGATGCCCCATGAGACTCATCCCCCCACCACTGGAGGGGATACTAATTGCCGCCACAGTGTCACCCTCCTTTCATAAGACACAGACACAGGACAAAGGCCTCAGTAGGGAGTAGATGTGAAAGGGCAGCAGGGAACGGTGAAAGGAGGCTGGGTGGAAAGGCGAGGTTTGGGTGCTAGAGGAAGGAGTGGCACGGGAGAGCTAGAAACTCCAGTGGGTGACTTGAGGAGGGGGAAAAGGTGGCAGACACCTGAGTGAGAGCCCAGCCCGTTATGACCAGTTCATGTTCTTCACTTGCAGCTCCAAAGGCTGTGAGACCTGGAAGGGATCTTGGGCATCACCCAGGCCAACCCCTCATCTCCATTTTACAGATGTTCAAGAAAGATGACATGACTTCCCAGTTCACCCAGCTCATACGTGCCTGAGATTAGACTAAGGGAGGTCCAGCTCTTGGTCCACATCTCTCCTTACAACCTGCACTAGGTCCTAGGAAAGAAACAAGCTCCAGGAAGAGCAGGGGAGCATCCTGCTCCAGGCGTGTGCTCACTGCTACTGTTCCTCCTCTTCCCCGTGCTTGCAACCCCTCCTTCCATCACGTCTCATGCCCTGCTGGCTTCTGGATTCTGCACGTATAAAGGAGTCCTGTTTAGGTGTCTAAGGATGTTGAGTATGTGAATGGCTAAATAAGAAGGCTCATTACAGAGCACCATGCTAGGCACCGTAGGAGGAAAAAAGTGCTTGATATTCATGACCTGGAATGGAAAGCACAGTGAAAAAATTACCAGTAAGTAAACATAGAATGTGCAGTCTGAGTGGTGAGCTCCCCCAGCTGAAGCCATGGTGCTATTCCATGCGGGACATCAGGATGGATGTATCTGTAGGTGCTAGGCACTATGGTTTTGATGCTGCCCTGGGGGAAGGTGACATGATCTCTAGTCTATAAGAAGAAGATGGCTAAAATTGAGACCTATGCAAAAACTGGGACCCTGTAAGAGATATACCCTTAGAGAAACCAGGACCAAAAAAATACCAATCAGAGGCTTAGGGTAGGGACAGTTAATCTTCTCCTGACTAGGACTCTAAATAGGAAAAAGTCTTCTGTGAGAAATAGAAGCTCCAGGCCTGAACCATATGTGACTACAGTGTCTGAATTTCCACTGCTGGAATTTCCAAGCTGAGAAATTAATATAAAAATAGATCCCAGACCAATAAAACTCATGGTGTATCAAGAGAAGGAAATACAAAACTATTCGGGAGGAATGTGCCCCAGAGCAACAGCATCTCACAGCAAAATCTGATCCCCTTTGAAGTTGCCCAAACAATAAAAAAATTACAAACCACATCAGGAAATGATATACTATTAGAGAAAGTCAGCAAACATATCAAACTAGTTTAGCATTTCAATAACATAAAACAATGTAAGAATCTGAAAGAGACTTTAAAATAACTATGTTTAAAATGATTAAAAAGATGAAAACATAGAAACATAAAGAAAATATAGGATATTTTGGGAGAAACAGACAAATTTGTTAAAAGAGACAAGAACTTTCTAGAAATAAAAAAATATAGTAATTAAAAGCTCAATAGATGTGTCAGACAGCAGATTAGATGAAGCTGAGCAGAGAATTAGTGAACTGAAAGACAGATCAGAGGAAATTACACCAAATGTAGCATGGAAACAGGAGAGAGAAAAAATGTGAAGGAGAAGCCAAAAGGCATAGAGGATAAAATGAGAGGATCCAAATTACCTTTACAGGGAGTTGCAGAGGAGAAGAATATAGAGAAAGGGACATGGTAACATTTAATTTTCCAGAACTGATGAAAGGACACTGTCCTCAGATTAAAGAAACGTTGGAATTTCTGGGGGAAAATACATAAGAATAAGTCCACAGAGATATGGTAGAGTGAAACTGGATTCAAGGAAATACAGCCAGTGGGTGGAGGGATTAAGGAGAAAGGAGAGGTTAAATTTGTCCAGGAATATCTGTGGAAGTTCATGGAAAACTGAGACTTGAAGGTCAAAGAAAATTTTAAGAGGTTGAAAATATGGTAAGGCTGATGAGATTTAAGCAATAGGAAGAAAATATGAGGTTTCAGACTCTCTAATTAGTTTCTAAGTAGGTTTTAATGCACTTTGTTTTGAATTAAGTTACTCTTAAGACTCTGGATACCTGTTTGTACACTAAAGGTTTCAGGGGAAGCTCTCCTGGCCTGCACATTATTTCAAACCTAGTCTCTGTTCTTCCCAGTTGGGTCCCCTGCCCTGTCCATGACTTTTCAGTCCTGGCTAGGCACAAGTCACCTAGCTGATCCTATTCCACTCAGAAATCCACTCATAATCACCAAATTGCCCTTTGAGGCCTCCCCTTCCTGTTGGGGGCTGAATTGAAATTGGACTATCTAACCTTCCTCCCTCTACCTGTGGTCCTTGGGGCAAAGAAAAACCTTGCTCTGAAGTGGACAGCAGGGGCATGCCCTACTGCATCTGTGCCTGGTTAGCAGTGTCAGTGGCTTCAGAGGAACAGAAAAACCTGGGCATGGTAATTGGCTCATGAAAGCTGCATGTTGCTGGAGGGGGCAGGAGGGTCTGGAGAGGAATGGGCTTAATGGGAAGCAAATGCTGCAGAAAAGCCTGTGCACACCCTCCCCCAGTTCACGGCCATTAGCATTCCTCAGACACCTGCAGGCACTTGGCCCTAGCTGGGCATGGGATGTGCCGGCTCCTCCCTGCTGGCGCACAGAACAGAAAGATGAAGTTTGGTTCTCATTAAGGGGGCAGGGGTGGATGCGAGACAGGATAATTCTTTCTTGTATCTTTTAAGAGCACGTGCTTTTCTTTGGTTGTTGTCAAATTCTCCTTCACCTTACGGTTGTTTACGGGGTCGGAGAAAGAGCATCCTCTCCTAGCTTTGCAACCGTAGAAATGGCACCAAATCTCTCTGGTCCTCAGCCTCCTCCTGGTTAGGAATAATGAAGGAATAATTCCTACGAACACGGTTATTTTGAAGAATAAATAAGGTAGACCATTTGAAGGCACCGAGCAGAGTGGTATTATGGAATGGACACTCAAAAAATTTGAGTTTCCTTTATCCCAGATCATAAGTACCTTTGGAGAAGGAATGGCGTCTTATTCGTCTTTGTAACCCCCAAGGTGCCTGTTGTGGTGCCAGAACCCAGAGTAGAAGATTGAGTCAATGGGGGTGCAGTCCCCCCGATGCTGAGCTCCCCCACCCTCTCACTGGGACAAGACAAAGGTCAGCTCAGAAACCAGATGCCAAAAAGAAAAAAAGACCAGGTCCTTGAAGAGTCATTGAAATGGGCCTGGTAGCAAAGCAGCAAAGGGGCAGGATTTCTATGAGGCCACTTGAAGAACCTACTCCACCTGGGTGCTGGGGGACGCGGTCCTGCAGGAGGCCAAGGGGACTGCACCGACACAGGGACCAGCCCTGTCCAGGGAGGGACGGCATCTTCCTCTCCTCCCACACCGCGCTTGCAGGTGCCGGCTTCCGGAGGGTGCCGTGGTCTCTGGGGCTGGCTCCCTTCAGCCGCAAAGACCTCTCTGGCGGAGGCTTCCGTCCACCTGCTCTCCAGCTGCTGCTGGTGGAGGCTTGGTTGACTTAGGCATCTTCCACGCATCTTTAATCTGTCTTCACTCAGTGCCAAACATCTGCGGAGGGGATCTACTGGCTGTTTATTTTCTGTTTGTCTTGGGTGTGACACAATCTCTATTCTTCACTTTAATGGCTCTTCTCTTTATTATTATCGTCTCAACCCCTCTATTTATTTGCTTTCCCCGAACACCAGCCACTTTCCCTCTGCTCTCCTAGACTGGCCAAGGCCCATGCCAGCCCTCCCTGCTTCCTCTCCTCCCAGCTTAGGGCCCTGCTCTCCTGGCTATGAGCCTCACTCAAACCAGATGTAGTTTCCTCCTCCTCTCCTCCTCCTCCCTCTCCCCCTCCCCCTGAGTTGCCAAGGGCTGCAGGGGGTCAGGGGAGCAGAGAGGTTCTCCACCCACATCCTGTCCTGCCCCCCCCCCCCCCCCCCCCCGCCGCTTCTGCTTCCCTGCCCAGCTCTGTGACCCACACTAAGGAGGGAAGGGAGTGCAGTGCACGCCAGGGTACTGGTTAGTCCCTGCGATGAGGGGTGCTGGGCAGTGCTAGGCAGGACTCCTACCCCTGAGAGTATGGTCAGTAGGGGGCCTTGGTCCCCTCTCTGCAACAGAGCTGCACTGGAAGGATTTGGCACAGTCCACACACACTCTAGATCACTGATGGTGTCAAGGCCCCTCTGCTTCCATATTGCCCGATGAGCAATATTTTACAAATGTGCCTTTACATCCACTGTCCCTGCAACCTTCGCCACAGCCCTGGATACGGGATCCTCACCTCCTCATGCAACAGGAGTCTGAGGTTCTAGCATTGCTCAGTTGATAAGAGGCCAAGTCAAGATTTGAATTTAAATCTGATTTGATGTGAGGAATGGCCAATTGGCTTAAAAACTGAGCCTGACTTTCTTGACCTGGCCTGGTCTGACCTGTCCCAACACCTGGGAATAAATCTCTTTTGGTGAATAGAGTCTGAGTTTGGGGGCAGCAGCCAGCCTGGGACACTTTTCTGTTTCTGGAATTACTTCTACCTCTGGCCATAGTGGGTCATTGAAATTTGACCTCTGGGATTTCAGTAGAAGTGATAGTTAGAGATAATATTATGGCTCTCACTGTGCAAAGAACACTGGATTCTACAAGGACACGGAATGCAAGAGAAACTGAAGATGAACTTATCAGAGGGGAGAGTTGTGGCAAAACTTCAGACTTGATATAAAATCACTAATCAACTGTTCAACCAGAAGCAAAGTCAGGCTTGGCGGGGCCTGAGCTTTTACAATTTGGTGGTCGTAGTGGGAACTCTTTTTAAGTAAAATAATTCAGAAGTATGAACACAAATATACCAGGATTCCTCCCAGGGCCTTGCAAGGATCCTGTGCAAAGGCCATTAGCTTCCTGGAAAATCCAGCCCTGAATAGGGCTAAAGTGACTTCGAACTGAGCACCTAGGCAGATTTTCAGCTAAAGCTGTAGTTTGGGACCAACTAGGACAGTGGTTCTCAATTCTGGTGGACCTAAAACTCACCTGGGGCGCATGTTCAAATGCAGACTGTGCTTTACCCCCAGAAATTCCGCTTTAGTGGCGGGTCTGGGGAGGGGCCTTGAAATCTGCATTTTTGATGAGTCCTCCCGGGGATTCTGAAACTGGACAAGTAGGAACTAAACTCTTAAGAAACATGGGGCCAGAAGTGGTGGCTCACACCTATAATCCCAGCATTTGGAAGGCTTAGGCAGGTGGATCACTTGAGACCAGGATATTGAGACCAGCCTGGCCAACATGGCAAAACCCTGTCTCTACAAAAAATTCAAAATTAGCTGGGTGTGGTGGTGTGTGCCTGTGGTCCCAGCTACTTGAGAGACTGAGGTGGGAGGACTGCCAGAGCCTAGGAGGTCAAGCCTGCGGTGATCCGAGATCAAGCCACTGCACTTTAGACTCTGTTCTTTGAGACTCTGTCAAAAAGAAGAAAGAAAGAAAGAAAAGAAAGAAAGAAAGAAAAGGAAGAAAGAAAGAAAAGAAAAAAGAAAAGAAAACAAAAGAGAAGGGAGGGAGGGAGGGAGGAAGGAAAGAAAGAGAAGAGAGAAAGGAAAGGAAGGAGAAAGAAAGGGAGGGAGGGAAGGAAGGAGAAAGAAAGAAAGAAAACCCCACACTGTCATGAGGAAGTCAGGCTGGAGAACAGGAATGTTCACCAAAGTCATACAGCAAACAGGGGTTGAAGGTATAGCTGGGATCAGGGTCCTGTCCCCAGTTTCTTGTTCTTTCCTCTTGCCAGGCTGTCTCTGATCAGACTTCACTTCCTGAAGAAAGTGGGTTATTAGGGTGGGGGGTTTGCAAAGGGGACGTGAAACTGGGTTTTCTCTAGCAGCTTCCAGAAAGAAAGAAGTCCTGGGCTGTCTGGGACTCCTGAAAGGTGGGAGACCCCATGACCTCAGAGGCGGGGCCTAGATCCCTGGGGAAGGAATCTTAATTGCTGGCAGGTGCTTTAGGAGTGGGGCTGGAGCCGCTCCCAAAGTGCAGTGTCTGTGGGATGGCAGCTCAAATGCCTTCCAAAGCTCCCAGGTCAAAGGTCGCCATCAAAGCATTCAACTGGCAAGGCACTCTCATTAAGTCAAATATTGACTTGTCTCAATATGAACTTTGTTTGTTTGTTTGCTTTGGCCGGAGGTCTAGTCTAAACATGTAAATGACTCTTCTGCTGATGAATGAACCTCCTCCCAGGAGTCTCTTCCTAAGACCCTTCGAGAGCAAGAAGGCCAGAGGCAAGCAGGGAGCACTGGAAGTTGTCTCATCACTGCCCTGAGGAATAGGGGGGACAGTGGAGAAAAGTGGGAATGGGGAAGATAGAGAGGCCTGGACTGATGAGAGCCATGGCCCCTCCTGTGTCTGGGGAGCCCCTCTGCAGGGGGACGCTGCCGCCAATGTTCTGCTCTCAGGCTTGTGCACCAGAGGTGCTCTGAGCTGGCTTCATGCTTCTTGGAGGCTCCTCCATCAACCCCGCCAGGTCTGGGCCCTGCGGGGCAGGTGACAGCCTCCAGTGTGGAGGAAGCCAGCTCCCTCCTTGGACTAAAGGAAGGAGGAAATTGCTCAGTTTCAAGAGGGCTGAGGAGCCCAATAGGCTTAGAGTGTTGGAATGAGCTGCGTTTGGGGGCTCTTCATTGCACAACCCCAGGGGGTGCCATCCACGCAGTGTTCTAGAGTTGTGTGGCAGTGTGGCCTGCTCCTGAGAGCACCGCTGCACACTCCTGCCCTGTTTACAGCAAGAAAGGGCAGGGGCAGTAGGGAGGGAGGGAGGAAGCAAGGAAAGGAAGGGGAGGAGGAAGGAAGACAGGAAAGGAAGGAAAGAAAGGGAGGAAGGGAGGGAGGAAGAGGAAGGAAGGAGGGAGGGAAGGAAGGAAGGAAGGAAGGAGAGGGAGGGAGGGAAGGAAGGAAGGAAGGAAGGAAGGAAAGGCTGAGGGAGGGAGGCGCTCAGGTGAAGGAAGTGAAGCGATAGGAAGGAAAGGCGAGGCTGAGGAAAGGAGGGAGGGAAGCCGCCAGAGGAGGGCCGAGCCCCTTGAAAGCTGCTATTGTTTGAGGTCTATGCTCAGAGAAGCCCTAAGTAAAAAGAGCTTGTTAGAGAGGCCCAGGCTGGAGACAAGCTGCTCTCAGAGAGCCAGTGAACCGTGCGAAATGACTTAAACTAACATCCCTGACTGCACTGGGCCCGGACCCAGGAGTCAGGGCCGTGCGCTCATCAGAAATTCATAGAAGCTGCCCCGCGGCTCGGCTTTCTCTGGCCGCCTTGTTCATTGAGCGGTTTTTTCTTTCCAGTCCCGCGGCTCTGAAAGGGAGACAGGGGCTGCCTGATGGGGAAGATCAAGCGGCCTTTGAAAACCTCTCTCGGAGTTTATTAAACCCAGGGGCCAGGGCAGGCCAACCTGGAGGCCCAGCCAGGCCTGACTCCGCCCACCCTGGGCTCCCCAGAGGGGACCTGGCCTGTTCTCATGTCCCAAACTTGGCAGGGCAGAGGGATGAGGGGCTGGGGGAGCGGGATCCTGAGGAAGATGGGAGGAGGTGAGGGAGGGGGCTGAGCACGGGTGGAGACCTGCCGCCCCTGCAGACGACAGGGCCTTCTCTCGCTGGGCCCCCAGGACACCCCTTGCTTCCTGCTGGAACTCGTCTCTCCACGAGCTCTCCCGAGTGTTTGTGCTCAAGGTACACAGAGAGGAGAGTGGGGGGAGGAAAGGACTGGGGGGTCTCTGGGCTGCATGACAGCTCCCTGACCAAGTAAGGGCAGGAACGACGCTGCTCAGAGGATGCCTCAAGTTTCCAGAAGTCCGTTGGAGAAGGAGAGGTGAAGGACCTCACCTGCTGGTGCCCCGGGTGCTCGCCCAATCCCCATCCCAATACACATCCCAGAGGGACTGGCCTTCCAGACAGCACCCAGAACAGCGGGCTGAAGTAGACCCGGCACAGAAAACTTCCCCGAGAGCGCCTGATGACCTGCGAGGCTGAGTCAATGCCGAGGACAGCCACGGTGGAAGGAGCCTTCCACAAACACCCATATGAAGGCCTTCTGGGTGCCAGACCCCATCCCAGACACTGGGCACACAGGGATGAACAAAGCAGTGGGTGTGTCTTGTTCCTGAGAAGACATGGGACCCTCTGTCTCACCACCTGTGAGTTCCTTTTTTTTTTTTTTTTTGAGATGGAGCCTCTCTCTGTTGCCCAGGCTGGAGTGCAATGGCGTGATCTCGGCTCACCACAACCTCCACCTACTGGGTTCAAGTGATTCTCCTGCCTCACCCTCCCGAGTAGCTGGAATTACAGGCGCGCCACCATGCCCAGCTAATTTTTGTATTTTTAGTGGAGACAGAGTTTCACTCTTTTGGTCAGACTGGTCTCGAACTCCTGAGCTTGTGATCCACCCACCTTGGTCCCCCAAAGTCCTAGGATTACAGACATGAGCCACTGCACCCGACCAACACGTGTGAGTTCTAAACCCCTCTGAGCCACTTCCTAGCCAGGTGACCTCAGGCAGTAACTGTACTTCTCTGAGTCCCAGTCCTGAGGGCAGGTGCAGAGCTGGTGTAGGCGCAGAGCTGGTGTAGGGAGGGCTGCTCTCCACATCAAACTATAGTAGCTCCTTTACCAGCTTATATCCTAGGGGATCTGAGGGAGATTTCTTCTGAAAAGGTAATTCTGCTTCTTTAAGAAGTTGAGGCCAGCACACCTGTAATCCCAGTGCTTTGGGAGAGGATCATTTGAGGCCAAGAGTTCAAGACCAGCCTGGGCAACATAGTAACATTCCATCTCTCCATGCACGGCCAACATGGTGACCAGCCTGGCCAACATGGTAAAACCTTATCTCTACTAAAAATACAAAAATTAGCCAGGCGTGGTAGCTGGTGCCTGTAATCCCAGCTACTCCGGAGGCTGAGGCAGGAGAATCACTTGAATCCGGGAGGCAGAGGTCGCAGTGAGCCGAGATTGTGCCACTGCATTCCACCCTGAGTTGACAGAGTGACGCCTGAAACCAAAAAAAATTTCCATCTCTACAAAAAATATATTTATGTATGGTGGTGGTGTGCGCCTGAGTCCCAGCTACACAGGTGGCTGAGGCAGGATTGCTTGAGCCCCAGAGATTGAGGCTGTAGTGAGCTATGATCACACCACTGCACTTCAGCGTGGGAGACAGAGTAAGACCCTTTCTCTGAATGAATGAATGGTTGAAGACCATCAACCAAATTCATATCCCTCCTACCTCTCCCGCATTCACATAAGCCTTTTCATCTTTTCTGTCTTGTTTCATTGACAGTGGCCCCTTCCAGATCATTCCTGGGCCATGATGTGCCTCTTTCTTCCTGCACCCTCACTGGATGCCACCAGAGAGCTCCTCTTTCCCAATCCAGCTTTGGATTTGGAATCCAGTTCTGTCTCAGCCCCTTTTTAGACTTCCCCTTTCAACAAGTTCAAAGTCCTTTACAGTTTTTCCCGAGTGTCTTTTTCTCACACATATATATTTTTAGAGAATAAACAGATGGGAAGGGTCTGAAGATACAGACTTTGCCGTGTATGGTAGCAGTCCCTGAACCTTGCCTGGATGGCAAGGTGTGAGGAATGGCCCTATTCTTTATAGGTTGTAAGCCTCTTTCTCTAGGGCCAAGGCAGCTAACAAGAACTTTGAAGGCCTTACCCCTGACCCCCTCATGCCCCCCCAGTTAAGGCCGGGCCTACCTGGCCTGTTAAAAATATGGCTAGTCCTAGATCCTTGACCCAGCAATCCCATTATTGGGTATATAACCAAAAGATTATAAATCATTCTACTATAAAAACACATGCACACGTATGTTTATTGCAGCACTATTCACAATAGCAAAGACTTGGAATCAACCCAAATGCCCATCAATGATAGACTGGATAAAGAAAATGTGGCACATATACACCATGGAATACTATGCAGCCATAAAAAAGGATGAGTTCATGTCCTTTGCAGGGACATAGATGAATCTGGAAACCATCATCCTCAGCAAAGTAACACAGGAACAGAAAACCAAACACCGCATGTTCTCACTCATAAGTGGGGGTTGAACAATGAAAACACATGGACACAGGGAGGGGAACATCACACACCAGGGCCTGTCAGCATGGGGATGGGGGGAAAGGAGAGGGAGATCATTAGAACAAATACCTAATGTATGCGGAGCTTAAAGGTGCAGCAAACCACCATAGCACATGTATACCTATGTAACAAACCTGCATGTTCACACATGTATCCCAAAACAAAGTAAAATTAAAAAATAAAAAAATATATATATAACTGGTCCCTTGTCCAACAGATTCAGAAGCCAGGAAGGATATTGGGATGGGGAGGTGTTGCGGGAAGTCAGGGAGTCCGAATGGAGGGACTGGTTGAAGTCGCGGCAGAAGAACATAAATTGTGAAGATTTCATGGACACTTATCACTTCCCCAATCAATACCCTTGTGATTTCCTATGCCTGTCTTGTCTTTAATCTCTTAATCCGGTCGTCTGCTTCGTAAGCTCAGGACCCTGTGATGATTGTGTCAACTGCGCAAATTGTTTGTAGAGCGTGTGTGTTTGAACAATGTGAAATCTGGGCATCTTAAAAAAGAACAGGATAACAGCAATGTTCAGGGAACAAGAGAGGTAACTTTTGACCGCCGGTGAGCCGGACGGAACAGAGCTATATTTCTCCTCTTTCAAAAGCAAATAGGAGAAATATCGCTGAGTTCTTTTTCTCAGCAAGGAACCTCCCTGAGAAAGAATACGCCTGAAGGTAGGCTTATAGACGGCCCCTTTAAGGCGTGCCGCGTTTTACGGTGGAAGCCGAAGGGATGAAATAAGCCCTGGTCTCCTGTAGCGCTCCCAGGCTTATTAGGACAAGGAAAATTCCTGCCTAATCAATTTTGGTCAGACAGGTTGTCTGCTCTCAAACCCTGTTTTCCTGATAAGATGTTATCAACGACAATGCGTGCCCGAAACTTCATTAGCAATTTTAATTTCGCCCCATCCTGTGGTCCTGTGATCTCGCCCTGCCTCCATTTGCCTTGTGATATTTTATTACCTTGTGAAGTATGTGATCTGTGTGACCCACACCCTATTCGTGCACTCCCTCCCCTTTTGAAAATCGCTAACAAAAACTTGCTGGTTTTCCGGCTCGGGGAACATCACGGATCCTGCCGACATGTGATGTCTCCCCCGGACATCCAGCTTTAAATTTCTCTCTCTTGTGCTCTTTCCCTTTATTTCTCAACCCAGCCGAGACACTTAGGAAATAGAAAAGAACCCACGTTAAACATCGGGAGTTGGTTCCCAAACATCGGGAGTTGGTTCTCCCGGTAGGGAGGGACAGTGGTGCTCCTTTTAGCTGACATTCTTGGAGTCAGCCAACCAAATCTGGGCTGGCAGAGAGGTTTCAGCCAATGTATCAATTTGTCCGGATTGGGGGTAGCTGCCTGGGCACTCTGTTTAGAAGGACCCCAAGACTGTGGTGTTGTCATTGTTCAGAGAGTGTAATAACTGACTCATGGTGCCTGTCGTGGGCACGAGCTGGAGGCGTGGTAGAACCTGTGCTGTGTGTGCATCTCCCATTCCTGGACCAAATGAAAAGAGGGGAGAGTTACAATTCCTTATGCTGGTCATAATTTTTCCTTTGAACAAAAGAGTGAGAACAAATGATTTGACAACAGGCCAGGTGATTTGAATTTGGAAATCGTGCCCAAAAGTTGTTACATGTGTTCACTGCAGGTTTCTTTTGGGAATGGTCATTCTTCAAGCTGGTGGGGAATTCCAAAAGAAATTATACCTTAGTGGCTTTCAAACTATTCTTTTACAGGCTTACAATGGTAGGCTTTTCTTTCAAAGAAATCTTACACAATGCGTAAACAAATACAACAGATAGAGCTGAGCTGCTCTGGTTGAAATGAGACCTGGGCATCAGGGTACTCTACCAGTGCACCTTGGAGCCTGTTTGAAAGCTACTAGTCTATTCTGCTCTCTGCTTTTACGGGGGCTATTTTTATTTTATTTTGTCTTAATTTTTGTGACAGGGTCTGGTTCTGTCGCCCAGGCTGGAGTGCAGTGGTGCCATCATGGCTCACTGCAGCCTTGACCTCCTGGGCTCAAGTGATCCTCCCACCTCAGCCTCCCGAGCATCTGGGATTACAGGCAAGCGCCACCTCTTCTGGCTAATTTTTTGTATTTTTAATAGAGACAGGGTTCAGCCATGTGTCCCAGGTTAGTCTCCAACTCCTGGCTCAAGGGATTCACTTGCCTTGGCTTCCCAAAGTGCTGGAATTACAGGCATGAACCACCACACCTGGTCAAGGGGGGACTATTTCTAAATATTTTTTGTAGAAATGCAGGACTTGAGATCCAAGAAAATGTGACTGAAATTGCATAAAGATCTTAGCAGCAGTGTTACCTTTACATACCTACACACGCACCATTATTCTGAGCAGTATCCTCAAACTCTCTCATCCTCCCACTCCCAAGCCATGAATGACCCCTACTGGCTTATTTATTTATTTATTTATTCTATTTTAAGCTGTCTTCATCCAGGCGGCTCCCCCACCTTGCTGTGCACCCCTTGATAATCTTGTCACATTCCCCCTCCCTCTTCATGCGCACTGCTTAATGGGCATCCCATGCCCTGGTCATTCACCTGAGCTGCTCCTTGGTGCCACTGTGGCTCCTCCCACTTCCCCAGCAATTGGTCCCCTCCCCTTGTTCTGTAGGTCCAGAGTGTACCTCCGATTCTCTGCTAGTTGGCTGGGGAGGATGCAGTAGTAGCCCAGGGCTCTCTGCTACAGTTCCTGGACAGCTTCTGGCTGTATGCCCAAAGCCCACTCCAACCTTCCCCGTGTCCTTTTTCTGAGCTGTTCCGTGCCCTTTACACACACGCACTGTCTGGATGCACCATCGTCTGCTTCTCTTACCCCTCCCCAGTGCTTATGTCCACTCCACTCCCTGAGATCTCTTCTGTCCCAGCTTTCTCTTCTATTCCATCTAAGAACTTTGCGCATGCTAGTTTCTTCCCAGGAGTCTCCTTGGATTGTGAGAAAAGAAAGTTATTTTTCCCTATCCCTCAACCCATTCATCCTTGCTTAGCACAAAACCCACCAGCACATCATGCTGGGCATCCTGCCAGGCATAGTTTATTTTGTACTTGGGTGCTGAACTCTGGTGTCTTCCTGATTTATTTTGTGGTCTGTGTGTCTGTCTTCTGCATCCATCCGCATAAGCACGGCTGTTTGAGGCTGCAGCCCCATAGGCAGGCATTTAATAAAGCTGAGCATGACGAGAGAAATAAATGGCTGTGTTTTGCGGAGGGCAGGAGGGCTGGTGCACACCGGCCGGGGGATGGTTGGGATAAAGAGGTGACTTGTATTTCAGGCTCTTCCTCCTTGATGTGAACTTTGGGCCTATGTGAGGGGAACTTCCCAGCTTCCACGCGAGCCTCTGCATCCTGGGTTGGGGTGCCAGCTTTCCTGACAGCCCTGTACTAACCTCCCCACATACTGCCTCCCCAAGAAAGAGCAAGAGGCTGGCTGCGGTTCAGTGCCTGTCAACCAATTCAGTGGGAAGGAAACATTAAACACTCCAACACTGCTTATTGGAGCTGGGTAAACTCAGCACACCACAGTTTACTTTGCTGTCAGAAATCCCTTAGCTTACCACAGAGCAGAACCCCCAGAGGACCAGGACTCCCACCATCCCCCACCCCCGTTCCCCACCCGCCAGGAGAGAACTTACGTCTCCCTCTTCCCAGCTGAGACCCTTCTGCATCCCTTTCTGCACCTCTGCCCCGCCGCCCCCTCCAGCTCTCATGTCTTCGTATTTCCCCTGCCTTACTCCTCCTTTCCGCCCAGCTCAGCCCTGTCCTTCCTAAACCCTCCTCCAGACTTGGTGTCTTTCAGTAGCCAAATACATTTCAGAGTACGGAGATGGGAGCCAGCACAGATGAGGTCCAGGCATCTTTTAAGGGGTAGAGTGAGATCAGGAGTCACCCTCTTTCTTCCCTCCCCACCCAGACTCCACGCAGCCCTGGGTTGTGAATCATTGATTCAAAAGGGGCCATGAAGTTAGGCAAAGATGCAGAACTGGTATGGGGTTGGAGGAACATGCAGGTGGCATGAGGGCCATTTGGGTGACAGCGAGAGGAAGCAGCGCTGCTCACTCCTTCTCCTGGTAGGAACTTTGAGGGGTTCTGAATTAGGACTGCGTCTGTCGTATATTTGGGACCTAGCTTTGCATGAACTCGAACTCAAAAGTTCTTCAACATAACAACTACAACCTCCCTGGGGCCGCCCCGACCCCCACCTCTCCTAAGAAATTTGCAGTGTGGGCCAAGGTTTTCTCTTTGGCTCCGCTTGGAAGTGCAAACCTTGTGGGTTTGAGATGAAACATATGCTGTTCTGGAATGTGGCTATTAGCCAAGGGAATGCTCAGAGGCCCCTGCAAAATGTGTAGCCATCTGCCTGGGGTTGAGCTGGGGGGGGTTGTGACAGAGTATTCTGGGCTGGGAAGGAGCAGTGGAGGCTGAGGGCACCTTCCTTTCCTCTGCCCCTCTTGGGACCAGTGCCTCTCTCATCACTCAAGTGGATCTCAATGCGCTGTATTTCCTCCCCTGGGGAGACCCAAACCAGACTCACCCTCCGATGCCGTGGGCCGAGTGACTGGCTCCAAAGAGAACAGGTGCCGATTAGAATGGCATTTTGCATATTCTTTGAATGTTATTCATTTCTTGCCAAAAGACACAAACTATTTCCCTCACCCCTGCCCCCCTCCCCAGGAACCCACAGTGTTTGCCTCTCTTCCTCTCCAGCTCCGTTCCCCTCATTGTCCCTGTTTCTCTGGGGATTTTGCTGACCCTTCTTCTGGAGCTTCTCTTGGCCTCCCAGGCCCTGATCACCAACATGGAAACCCCCCAGTGGATGCATCTTCAGGCCCAGACTTCCCTCTTTGGCGTGGCCAAACAGCAAATGCTCAGACCCCGTCCTCCTGCTCTAAGAAGCTCAGAAATCAGTTGCCTGGGAAGGCCCTGCCTGGACTTTCTTGAATGGCTGCAGGTCTAGGCTGGAAAGCCCCTGAGGAGGACTTATCACAGGGACTGGGTGTGTTGTGGGAGAGAGGCACCTGGCAGAGGCCCTACCAAATTATGGGTTAAAGAGCTCCGTTTGAAAGCATTTCTGGGAAGTTGTCAAGAGGAGATGGGGGAGGCTTAGGGAAATCTTAGGGATTGAAAAGAACCCTGGAGATGATTTCATTCAACTCTGTTTATTAATAATAATAATAATAGTTTTAAAGTTCATTTTTAACTTCTGGAGAACCTAAGACCTAGAGGAAGAAGGCCAGTTCCCCAGGGTCATGGGGGTTAGCAGCCGAGCTGGATCACAAGCCAGGACTGCCGACTCCCAGTCCAGCGCTGTTTTCACAGGACACTGTCTCTGTAAGTGCTCTTAGGAGAATGTCACCATGTCTCCAGCACGCTGTGGAGGTGGCAGCTGCATCAGTGGACCTGCTGCTTCCCTGGCCTTTGAGATCCAAGGCCAGCCTCTCCCGAGACAGAGTCACTGAGGATGGCTATTACCTGTCCCTCGGGTGAATCCCAGAACCACATAGAGGGTGCATCAGGCCCACCTCGGGTGGAATACCAGCTTGGTTGCTTCCCACAGCAGTTGTTTCCCACTTTCAGCCCCTGCTGCCTTAGATGTGTTTCATACCATGTGCTCTGCTCCTTAGCCACGGCGAACTAGACCAGGAATAAGTACCCAAGACCAGCCAATGTGTTGGCAATAAACAGCCATCCAATTTTTCTCTCTTAGGAGTTTGAAATTAAAAAGCAGAGTCTAGCCTTTTGGTCGTAGGGAGCTCAAGTAAAATGTCATGATCAGTGAGAACTTGTTAGGGCCATGTTGTAAAACCATAGGCAAACCAAAGTCACGCACAGAGAAAAGCTGAACCAAGAGACCGCAGCCCAGGGGGAGAGAGAACGATGAGGCCGGTTACTTAGTTTAATTAAAGTCCCATATCCCTCATAGCTATCTCTATATCCACTTTCTATATGTGTTCCTGTGAACCGAGTTCTGCCCCTTGTGACTAAAAGCACTTTGACCAGATGTGATGAGGTTGGGAGCAACTTTGCATAAAGATCCCCCCAAAAAGCCCGAGCAATAAAAGGGTGGACAATGGCTACTGATGGCCCAGGCACATCCCCACTCTATCAAGGCAGAGCCAGGGCTTTGGAGTGGAGAATTAGGGACTGGGGATATCCAATGGGATGTATAAGGGAGGAGAACTCAGCCACTGGTGGCCGCTACCCCCCTTCGTCTTCCTTTAGGAAAATGCTCAAATGTTCTGGGGTAACCCTACCTTGAGAAGCCCTCTGCATCCTGTTTCACTACCTTGAGAATGTTGGAATGAATGAAACTCTTACTTTGTGGGGAAACCTCCAGTGTGTCCACTGCTATTGGCCAGGATTATCCTCCTCTTCCCTGGAAATAACACTGTGTGTGTCTGTGTGTTGGGGTATGGCAGAGGTCTGGGCTGCGGGGAACGGAGATGATGGAGGTATGGTCAGCTGATTGCCAGGATGTGAGTTTCAGAGGCTAAAGTCACTCCATCTAACTTGGCTCAAGGATCCCAGGGCTGTTGAAGGAGGTGACAGGCCCATGTGTGTGCCCACACTAGCTCCAAGCAGAGAGGAACCAGTTCTACCCCAAGACTCCTAGGCACCTCCCATCTGGAAGACAGAGCTCTATCTTGCTGCAAAGCTACATCTGCCCACCAGATGAGCAGTACCTGTAAAACCTTCCCACATCAAACCTTGTGGGGCTAATGCCTCTTCCAGAGCCTGCTGACAACAGGAAAACGATCCCAGCACTGCATTTCCCAAAGAACTCGGAGATTCTTGCCCTGGAGCCAGGCGTGGGGAGTTTGATGTTGTATTGTCCACAGACATTCCAGAAAGAAAGCCTTGGCCGGGCGCGGTGGCTCAAGCCTGTAATCCCAGCACTTTGGGAGGCCGAGGCGGGTGGATCACGAGGTCAGGAGATCGAGACCATCCTGGCTAACATGGTGAAACCCCGTCTCTACTAAAAATACAAAAAACTAGCCGGGCGTGGTGGCGGGCGCCTGTAGTCCCAGCTACTCGGAGGCTGAGGCGGGAGAATGGCGTGAACCCGGGAGGTGGAGCTTGCAGTGAGCCGAGATCGCGCCACTGCACTCCAGCCTGGGCGACAGAGCGAGACTCCGTCTCAAAAAAAAAAAAAAAAAAAAAAAAGAAAGCCTTGCAGTGGGAGAAGGCCTGGATGAACAAGGGGAGGGACCAGGGAACAAAAGCAGATTCTCAAAGAGGTCAATATATATTGGCTAATTGCTTAATATTGGTAATAGTATTAATAACAAAAATCCCTACCATTTACTGAGGCCTTTAGCATGCCAGGCCTCTTACAGACGTCGCTCCAGGTCATTCTCACGGCCTTGCAGAATATATATTACTTTCCCCGTTTTACAGAAGAAGAAACTGCAGCTCCCAGAGGGTGTGTTTTCAAAGACCACAGAGCTGCCACCAAGCCTGCCGCTTCCCGTCTGAGTGAAACCGAGCAATCTCCCGGATAACAGGAGGCGGATAGGTGGAAACATTTCTAACACAGGGCTGAAGGACAGCAAGTAAGCTCCAAACCTCAGTCCCAGCCCCTCTTGGAACTGAGTTAAAGAGAAAAGAAGAGCTAAGAGCGCAGCATTCCTGAAAGCAACATGAGTGTCTGTTTTAATAAACACGCCAAAGCTTGGCTCTCCGAAAAGCGTGCCACGCCTTTGAAAGCGGGCCCCTGGGAAAGCTGTGTTCTGTCAGAGCTGCTGTAGCTCAAAACGTGTTCAGAGCTCTTCTTGGGCAATGGCCTTCAGGGCTCCCAGCACATTGCTTTGAAAATCTTCAGTGTGCCAAATCTTCCTCTTCATCCTCTGGGGCAGGTTTCATTTGGGGGCAAGTGCCAGGAGTCACTTCAGAGTTGAGTAGGCCAACTGGGGCGTCTAATCTGGGGTCCAAATGAGGTGCGATCCTAAGGCAGAAGAGTGCCTTGTGTGGTAGAAAACACAATGGAGCCCTTGGGGACAGGTTAAGAGATGAGCCCAGGAGCCCCAGAGCGAAAGAATGGCCTGCACCCTTGCAGGGGGTGCAGGGGAGGCCTTGAGCGAGATCTGAGGGCTCTTCATAGGGAGAGACACGATCAACCCCAATCAGGGCATAAGTGAAAACACACGGTCCCATAAAGTGTCCTGGGAAAGATGCCACGTTAATAAAAGGGAAAAATGCAGAGGAATGTGTGAGGAGGGAGCCGTTAAGAAATTGCAAGTGCCTGTAAACTCTGCCCTGCAGCCCCCATCCCCGCCCCCAATCATGGTTCCAACTTGTTTTTCATTAGGACTCAAGGAACAAAACCTTAAAGAAACTAGCCCGTTTGTGGAGATAGCAGAGGACGGAGCTGGCCACCTGACTGGTGTCTCTGTGTCCCCTGCCTGGTGGCTGCCCTTCCTCAAGTCTCTGGTGTGACCGGCCTTGAGTTACATTCCTCATTACAGAGTACGTCTTACTAGAACTGCCGTGTGGCAGGCCAGGATGCTGGGTGCAAAAGAAGAGGGTTACAGTGGATCCCGGTGCAGCAAGGACCCTTGTTTCTACTCTGGGGCATTTCTGAAACACTGTTTAAGTAATAGGAGTCATTTTCTCCTTCATATCCCCAAATGGGCCTGGGGAACCAGCTAATACGGTGGCAGCTGGCCAAAGCCTTATCACATTTCCAGGCTCCAAGCAAACAGGAAATGGGATTCAACTGTAGCCAGAGCGTTAGTTCTCAGGTGGGACTTCTAATGGTCAATAATCAGAAAGCAAGCATCAGTAACAGTTCAGAGAGAGGGAGGAGACTTGGTCTGTACAGCAGAGGAGCTCCCAGTTTCTGGAGTAGGTTAGAGAGACACTAACGTAAGAAAAAAAAAAAAAAAGAGAGAGAGAGAGAGAGAGAAAGAAAGAATATACAAAGATCACTACACTGGCAAAAATTGTCAGGTAAGCATGGGGTATTTAGAAATCTGGGGAAAGGCCGGGTGTGATGGCTCACGCCTGTTATCCCAGCACTTTGGGAGGCCGAGGCGGGTGGATCATTTGAGGCCAGGAGTTTGAGACCAGCTTGGCCAACATAACGAAACCCTGTCTCTACTAAAAATGCAAAAATTAGCCGGCATGGTGGCACACACCTGTAGTCCCAACTACTCGATTTGGGAGGCTGAGGCATGAGAATAGCTTGAACCCAGGAGGTGGAGGTTGCAATAAGCAGAGATCACATCATTGCCCTCCAGTCTGGATGACAAAGCAAGACTCTGTCTCCAAAGAAAAAAAAAAAAAAGAAATCTGGAAGAAAAACAAATGAGAATGCATAGCCTAGCTAGAGTCTCATGGTATCAGTTTCAGCAGTTTTAGGGAGATGATAAGTGGTCTTATAGCAGAGATGTGATGCCGGAAAAGAACTGGAGTGGCTGTGGAAATGAGAAGGACATAGGAGTGTGGTGACAGCACTTGCCATGCTTCGTAACTGGGGGGGACAGCTGAGCGGGGGAGACAGGCAGGAGGATGTGTCTTGCTGAAGTGGGGCGTTCACACTGGTACAAGTAATACCAGTAGTTTGTACAAGTGGTTTGGCTGCAGAGAGGACAGTTGTTCTTAGATTTTCGTCCTGAAAGAAGTGGCTTAGGAGGCTGCAGAGTTACCTTCCCAAAGATTGAGAACTGAGCTACACTCCTGTCCCTGTACCTGGCTGACATGTCTGGGAGCAGTGTCCAATGGGCACTTGGTCCCTGGGGCCCCTTCCAGCTGAGGAGGTTTGACTCCTTGCTCTGAGATGATGGCAAAGCTCTTTCATCTTTCCTGCCCCCAACCACAACTGCTGGGGGCTCGGGTCAGATGCAAAGCCGGGCTGACTGTCTTTGCTCAGGAATCTGCTGAGACTCAAGGAACAGGAAGCAGCTGAGATGCCTCCAGTTAATACTGCAACCCGAATACCCTCTGCAAGAAGGCTCAGCCGAGAGACCTCACAGAATCGGCATTGTTCAGCCAGATAGCCAGGAGCAGCTGCGCGGCCCCCTGGGTCTCCCTAGCACTGGGGATTGTGAATAACCTTCAGCCTGGGCTCACAGACATCCTGAGGAGATCAGGGAAGTGCCAGCCTGTCTGGTACCGGGTTGGGCAATAATCATTGGTCAAAGAGGATCAAGGACAGAGGCCTTTGGGAGCTTATAATCCTACCCAAAAGAGGTCACAACATGTTGCGGAAGGACAGATAAAAGAAGCCAGGAATGAAGGGACCTGTTCAGGCAGAGGTCGGGGACGGGGTCTTCCTATTATCTTTGGAGCAGTTAGCTAAGTGCTCGCCCTTCTCAGCCCAAGCTCCGGATGGCATTCATAGTGCAAGAGTGAATTTCCCATTGACTTGGAAATTGTTCCTCCCCAAGAGGAAGCCCAACCAGGAATTACATCAAAGAATCGTAGTTCTAGAGCTAGAAGTGACTCTAGTGACCACGCAATTTGTCACCTTCACATTGCAAAAGTAAGGTAGAAAAGTGAGGTAACTGACTCAAAGCCACACCCCTCTTTAGTGGCGGAGCCAGAACTTAAAACCTGGATCTCCAGACTTGAAGGCCAGTGGTCAATCCATTGCTGAGCTGCATAAAGCTACCTGACCCAGCCCTCCAGAGGTTGGCATGGGGGAAGACTAAGGAGGAAGGAGCAGGAATTGGACAATATAATGGGTACATGTAAGTACAAAGTGATCAACTTACAAATGAAACGCAAAGTTAGAAGAAAATGAGCCTTACAGATTTGGGAGCATGAGTAGTAGTGGAAAGAAGACTGGACTCTGTATGAGTCAACAGACCTTGGTTTAGGTTCCCCTTCTACCACTTGCTCACTGCATAACTGGGAAAATTCTTACTATCTCTGAGCCACAGTTTATTCCTCTGTTAAATGGGGCTAAAAATATTGTAGGATTCTTATGAGAAATAGCATGTGTACAAGTACTTTGCATACAAGAATGTGTTAGGTAAACTGTTGTGGTAATTACTGGGATGATCTGGGGATAGGTTTCTGAGTTTGGAGGCTGGAATACATTACAGCTGGGATACTCCTAGTTCTCTGAGTTTCCCAGTGGAAGAGGGAAATCTGAAAACTAACACGAGTTTCTACTTCATCTTAGCCAACTTCAGATTCAACAATGGAAGCTGAATTCAGCAGGGCAAGATCTAAGCCTGAGTGCAAGCTCAGCCACACAATGGGGAGCCTTACCATGAGGGGTGCCAGGCTCCAGTTTCTGCCCTGAGAATCCTGGCCTTCCCTGGGAGGGTGCCTCTTGCAGAAGAAATGAAGCCTGATACCTCTCAACCTGAACAGGATCCCTTGGAGCTGTCAGGAGTGGGAGGCATGGAGTCAGGAGAAGAGGACAGGAAAGGGGGCTGCCAGCGTGAGGCCCGCGTTCTTTAGCCAAAGCCACTTGAATGTGAAGGGACAGTGGGACCCACAGCATCCTCTCTCACAGGCCTGGTGGCACTGCCCTTGACTTTTGATACCAGGCTTGGGTGGAAAGGTGTGTCTCAGGCATTAAACTAGAGGGTGCAGTCTGGGATACCTGGAAGGGGAAGAGTTTGGAGAAGGTCTGTTGTGATCCAGCTCAACGCAGCAGCTTGTCCTAGGTAAGAGCCCTGCTGTGCAGGCTGAGGTCATTGCTGGCACGAGCTCCCCACTCACTGCAGACGCCTGCAGGTCTGTTTTAATATCTGCAGCAACCACATTCCTGAGCAGGGTGGGTAAGAGCCTTTCTGGACAAGACTGCTTTCCATCAAAAATTATTCCAATTCACCAGGGTCAGATATTTTAGAGAGAGCTGGATTTTTTTTTTTTTTTTTTTTGAAGAGGAGGAAAATAAAAATTCAGAGAGAATGACTAAATGTAGGAACCAAGAGGAGAGCAAGGTCCTGAGGACAGGGGAAGGGAGGAAGGACCCAGGGTTGTGAGGGACAGAAGACAAAAGATACAGGCAGTGGGTGCTGGGAAAGAGCTCTCTCTTTGGATCTAGCCCGTCTAGGCCTTTCTTAGGTCCTGATGAGTTTACCTGTTACCATCAGCATTCATTCATTCATACACTCAACTGACATTTGACTTCCACTCCATATGCCAAGTGCTGGGCTAGGAAGACAGAGAGGTTGTATTAGCTATCTATTTCTGTGTCACAAATCCATAATATATCACGGTTTAAAACAACACACTTTTATTATCTCACAGTTTCTGTGGGCCAGGAGTCAGGGCACAACTGAGCCAGGTCCTTTGCTTTAGAATCTCTCACAAGGCTGTAACCAAAGTTTTGGCCAGGGTTGGCATTTCGTCTGAAGGCTCACCTGGGGAAGGATCCACATCCAAGTTCACGTGTTCGTTGGCAGAATTCCGTCCCTCAAGGGTTGTTGGACTGAGGGCCTCGGTTCCTAGCTTGCTGCTGGCCAGAGGATGCTCTCAAATCCTTGCCACATAAGTCTTGCCAGCATGGCAGCTTGCTTTGTGGAGATATGCAAGCTGAGAAGGCTGGAGAGAGGGTCAGCCAGCAGGACGGAAGTCACAATCTTTTGTAACCTTAGGAAGGAAGTGACATCTCACTGCCTTTGCCATATTCTGTGGATTAGAAGCAAGTCCCAGGTTCCACCCACACTCCAGCGGAGGGCTTTACACAAGGGTGTGGAGGCTGCGAGACAGAGACGATCAGGAACCATGTTAGAAGCTACCTGCCCCCAAGTCAAAGTTGTTTTTGGCCTTTGGGTAACTCAGAGAGAGCAATAATGACAATTATAATAGTAGTAGTAGTACAACAGTAATAATAATGGCAAAAGCAATGCATTGAATACTTACAGTGTGCAGGGACTGTACTAGCTTGTCATATATACATATTTGCTTATCTAAATAGAGGGATATGTGTGTGTACACACACACACACACACACACACATACACCTATATATATATATTTGCTTTTAGTTCCTTTTTTTTTTTTTTTGAGACGGAGTCTCGCTCTGTCGCCCAGGCTGGAGTGCAGTGGTTCAAGTGATTCTCCTGCCTCAGCCTCCTGAGTAGCTGGGATTACAGGCACCCGCCATCATGCCCGGCTAATTTTTTGTATTTTTAGTAGAGACGGGCTTTCACCATATTGGTCAGGCTGGTCTTGAATGTCTGACCTCAAGCGATCTGCCCAGCTCGGCTTCTCGAAGTGCTGGGATAACAGGTGTGAGTCGCCGCGCCTAGCCTGCTTTTAATTCCTAAGTAGGTATCATTATTATCCTCTTTTTAGGCGAGGGAACAGGGTATCAGAGAGAGCACAACAGTAGGAGATCTAGGAGTTTTTAACTCCAGTTTGTCAGACTTCAAAGGCTTTGCTCTTCCTCTCTTCGTGTGCGTGCCTCCCAGATGGATGGCAGTCTCACCTGGAAAGTGCTGTAATGGTCACTCTGTGCGGGGGTTGGCGTCTCAGAGGCAGTGACATGGAGGGAGCCCCCTGTAATAACAGCAACAGGACCCGATGGGGAGTTCAGGGAAAGGAAAGGGAAGTGACACAATTCTTCGCTCTTGAGGAGCCCTTGAGGCTCAAGTGGGGACCAGACCCAAGGAGGAGCCTCAGGGCACTTGCTGGGAGCAGCGGCAAGTGCAAGCGAACAGCTGTTGGAGAGCTCCTAGGAGAATGGAAACTGGTGGCTGTTTAGATTAGTTTTCTAATTGGCCGAGTGTTAGCAAAGCCTCTTGTGTATACAGTGGAAATAGTTAATCTTGTCTATTTGTATATCCACTCATGTTCTGTCACTCCCTGATCTTCTCAGCTGTTTGCCTCTTACTGTGGGTTTTAAGCCGAGAGAGGGTTTAAGTCTATGGGACTCTTTCTATGCAGCTCCTAGAACCCGTGGGCAGCAGGAGGAGAGCCACACAGTGGAAGAAGGTTCAAGTGCTTCCCCCACTCCATGCTGCCCTTGTCGCCACCAGCCTACCTGGCCATACAGCCCCACTTGTCCCCAGGTGGCCTCCCTTCCTGCAGTGCTCATCTCCCCAGCACACCACTCCAGCCACTAGAACCCATACATTTGCACAAAGCAACCTTCCATATGTCACCTCGCAGCTTCATGGCAAACCTGGAAGTCAGGCTTTATGATTCCAAGTGAGAAACCAAGAGAGGTTAAGCGACTTGCCCAGTGTCACTCACACAGCTGGTGCGTGGCTGAGCCAAGGTCAAACCTGGGTCTCGCACTCCTTCATTCTCTCGCAAGGGCTTCTGGTCCGGCCCACCCACCCCACACACCATGTTCACACGTTCATCATGCAATATCCTTGCTCAGGAAGCCGGCAAGCTTTCTCTGCTGACTGTGCCGCCGCAGCCACAGGTTTGTGCCTCCCTTCCAGGGCCCTTGAGTTTTTGCTTCCCTTTCCCTGCCATGAATCCATCTCCCCTCTACCGTGGGTTCCATGCCAAGAAGGCCAGGTTCCCAGACTCCCTGAGACATCCCAGGTTTCTGGGTTCCCTCTCTGATTAGACTGTTGCTAGCTTTATTTTTATTTATTTTTTGTTTTGTTTTGTTTTTGAGACGGAGTCTTGCTTTGTCATCCAGGCTGGAGTGCAGCGGTGCAATCTCTGCTCACTGCAGCCTCCGCCTCCCAGGTTCAGGGGATTCTCCTGCCCCAACCTCTCGAGTAGCTGGGATTACAGGTGCACACCACCATGCCAGGCTAATTTTTGTATTTTTAGTAAAGACAGGGTTTTGCCATGTTGGCCAGGCTGGTCTTGAACTCCTGACCTCAGGTGATCCACCTGCCTCAGCCTCCCAAAGTGCTGGGATTATAGGCGTGAGCCACCGCGCCCGTCCTGTTGATAGCTTTAGATTGGGGACCAAGATATAAACATTTCCTATCACATGCCAAGCCCGGGCACATGGAAAACATGTGTGGCTTATTGATAATGAAGAGAGGGAAAGATGAAGATAAGGTTAGGGGGACTTTGAGGGATACAAAAGTCTTCTTTCAGATGCAGAGTCCTCCCCTCTGACCAAGGGACCTCCTGCCTAAGACATTATTCCCTTGCCTCCCCACATCTCTATCTTCAGACTCCAGGTGTCTGTTAACAATTTTCTTCCCTTCCTGACCTGAGTGTGGTCAAAACGCCCCTTTGTAGATGTTCCAGTCTCAGCCAGTCAGACATACACTTAAACATACACATTTTTGGAGAGGTGGTGATTGGGACAGGTATGGTCATAAGTTACAAATGGGACATAACGGCAAGAAAAATGTCCACTGTTCAATAGCAGTCAACACACAAGACTGATGCTACAAGATTTGTTTTTGGGGAATACCATTCAGAGAATTTTAAAGAAATGACTACACAAATGGGATATAAAGGAAGTTAGAGAGGTATTGGCCTCCCCGATCTCTTACAGATCTTATAAATAGTCATAACACTATTGATTACACACTTTCTGCGCGCCACTGCAGTAAATGCTCCATAAAAATTATCCTGTATTTAGTCTTCAAAACAGTTATATCAGGTAGCATAGTATTATCCCTATTGGAAACTGTGCTTCATAGAGATTAAGTAGATTGTTTAAGACTACACGTATAGTGTAAAAGTCAGGATTAGAACCCAGACTGCCTGACCCTAGAACCCTTGTCCTTAATCTCTGATACCAAATGGACAGCCTCTGTGTTTCCCTGTTTCTTTGCTGATAGAGATTCATTAAAAATGCCTTTTGCTCCTCTCTGGCTGGGACTTGCGGTAAGAGGGAGAGAGAAGAGAGAAGCCCCACATCGGGGGGATGGGGTCTCAGTTCCTTCTTACCTAGCACAGTCCTCTGCCTTAAAACTTCGCAAAAGTGGGCAGCTGGTAGAGTTGCATTTTTCAAATGTTCCAGGCTATGTCTTCTTATCTCAAGGAGGCTTGATTTACTTTCTTCTGTCTTATCCCAGTCCAGGGCCCCTGTGATGGATTTCACCTTGGACATTTGCCTTTGGAACGGTTGCTCCTTGCCAAGAGCACTCCCCCAGAGACAGATTGAGAAGGAGACAGCTCCATGGCTCCCGTTCTGGGACTGGCCTTTCGCCTCCTGCCTCCCACAGCTCAGGTGGAGAGAGGAGGGCCCTGCCCTTACCAACTGGAAAGCATCAGGTAGGACTGCTGCTTAGCAAGAATAGAACTGGATTTCTGCAGATTTGGCCTGGCCTGCTCTCACTTGAGATGTGTCAGGGGAACAGGAGAAGAGACAACAATAATATAGTGGTATCAACGTAGGGTTAATATTTTCCTCTTCGTTATGACTATTCGTATGTCTTTTCAAATTTAATCTTCACAGTAACTAACTGAAGCAGCTTTTGTGTTCCCTTCTCACAGATCAGGAAACTGAGGGTCAGTGGGGCTAGGATGACACAGATGTGGAGGAAGGGCTGGGTTTCCAGCCTGTCTTCTGACATTAAATCTGTATGTCTTTTATGATGCATCAAGGAGGAATGCATCTCCCCATGGCTTCCCCTCACTTTTCTTTCTTCAAAAGAGATAGAGTGTGGCTCAGGTTAGGGCAGCTCATCCTTTTCCAGTGGTGGATGCCAAGGGAGAGAGTTTAGCCTGAAGGAAGGGGTGTCATGCTGAGCAAAGATCGGGGTCTACACCAGGCAGACTTGAAGTGGGAAGTCATACTTACAAAGGAGAGGATGGCCAGCCAGTCCCGTTTGCTGTGCTTGGAAGAGAATAGCAGTGAAACACTCTCTCCACAAAGCATTGTGATATGGTTTGACTGTGTCCCCACCCAAATCTCATCTTGAATTGTAGCTCCTATAATTCCCACGTATCATGGGCGGATCCTGGTGGGAGGTAACTGAATCATGGGGACATATCTTTCCTGTGTTGTTCTCACGATAGTGAATAAATCTCATAAGATCTGACGGTTTTATAAAGGGGAGTTCCCCTACACAAGCTCTCTTGACTGCCGCCGTGTAAGATGTGACTTTGCTTGTCATTTGCCTTCCTCCATGATTGCGAGGCCTCCCCAGCCATGTGGAACTGTGAGTCAATTAAACCACTTTCTTTTATAAATTACCCACTGTCAGGTATGTCTTTATTAGCAGTGTGAGAACAGACCAATACACATTGAAATCTTCAGCGATCATCATGCTCTGGGTAACACACAGTCACATAAGACCAGAATTCAAGAGAAAGGAAAGAAAGTAGCATTTTTGAGGTCTCTTGTGCACTAGGCATGGAACTAGGGAGTTCACATATTTTGTTTGAATTTCATAACAGCCTTGTAAGGTGGGCTTCACTATCCTTATTTCAGAAGAAGCTGAGGCCCAGAAAGATTAGATAATTTGCCTGTGGTCTCATTGCTAGTAAATTGTGGAGCTATAATTCAAATCCCGGTTATCTGTCCCGCATCTGTTAGTAAACTAGAAGCTGGTCTTTCACAGAACCCAGAACAGTGCCTTACAGACTGTAGCTTAACTTGGTAACTTGTACTTCCTAACCCATTCTGCACACATCCTGAAGATGTAGTGGGGCAATAGGTAGAGTCAGCAGGAGGAGTTCAGGTTGTTGGTCAGAAAGGACTCCAGAGTTCCCCTCTGGCTTCATGTCAATCTTTTTTTTTTTTTTGAGACAGAGTCTTGCTTTGTCACCCAGGTTATAGTGCAATGGTACAATCTCTGCTCACTGCAACCTCTGCCTCCCGAGTTAAGCGATTCTCCTGCCTCAGCCTCCCGAGTAGCTGGGATTACAGGTATGCATCCCCAGGCCCGGCTAATTTTTGTATTATTAGTAGAGACGGAGTTTCACCATGTTGGCCAGGCTGGTCTTGAACTCCTGACCTCAGGTGATCTGCCCACCTCGGCCTCCCAAAGTGCTGGGATTACAGACGTGAGCCACTGCTCCTGGCCGTCAGTCTTTAAAGACAGGCACTGTGCCTTTTTCACCTTTGAGTTCCTGGTGGCTGACAAATAGCAGGGGCTCAAGAAAGGTAAGCTACTGATTTTAACTGAGGAGACCTTAAGGTTAAGATACGAGAACTTCAAAATCATAGAAGCTATAGTTGCAGATTGGCCAAAAGGATATAAATTCACTGGACGCAACCCAGTGAAAAATAATGAGGAAAGGGGAACTGGGCGATTGGATGGAAGGCCTGGAAGTAGCTGCTACAGAATGTGCATCTGCGGGGATTCAGGAGACCCGGGTTCCAGTCCCAGCTCTGCCTCTCACCAGCTGGGGGGATCTTGGGCAAGTTGCCTCTTCTCTGTAAGCCTCAGTTCATTTATTTGTAAAGTGAAGGATGAGGGCTGTGTTCTAAGATCCTTTTGATTCCAACATTCTGGGAGTTTTGAATCATTACCTGCCTAAACACCCTCCCAGATTCCTGGGGAAAAGATAAAGAAGGTTGTTTCTTTTTTAAAAGCTTATTTTTTTAAAGAAATTGACAAGTAAAAATTGTGCCTATTTATGGCATATAACATCATGTTTTGATATATGTATACAGGTCAGCATGGCTAATTCAAACTATTGAACATATGTATTATTTCACATCCTTATTTAATGGTGGTAAGAACATATAAAATCTACTCTCTGAGCAATTTTAAAATATAAGATATGTTGTTATGAACTGTAGTTGCCCTGATGTACAATAGGTCTCCTGAACATATTCCTCCTGTCTAACTGAAGTTTTGTGTTCTTTGATCAATATCTCCTCAATCCCCCAACCCAACAGCCTCTGGGATCCACCATTTCACTCTGTTTCTGTGAGTTGGACTTTCTTACACTCCACATATAAGTGAGATCATGCAGTCTTTATCTCTCTATGCCTGCTTGTTTCACTTAACGTAATGCCCTCCAGGTTCAACTGAGAAGGTTGTCTCTAGAAACAGAAAAGAGTTTCACTTCCAACCAGGGTGATAGGAGCAGTCCTACCTGAGAGTCAGAGATGGACTTGATGGCATGAGTTATATCTTTTCAAGTCTGGGGTGTTGCTGGTTTGAAAGTGGACATGGTACCCCATTTCTACACCTCAGACTCTCTGGACAATGCAGCTCGGCCTTCAGAGCCACCAGAGAGGCTGCAGTGTGCGAAGACAGCTCATCCTCAGGGAGGAAGGGGAGCAGAGAAACCACCACCCTATGGGTTGTTCTCGGATCCCCCGTGTGCTGGCCGTCTCCCACCCAGGCTCAGTTTGCACTGCTAATCTGTTATGTCTTTCTTGGTAATTTAGCACTTTCAGACAGTTATGGTTAGATTCTGTTTATTTTTCTAAACCTCACAAAAACTCCATAATACAGCAAGGGAGAGTGGGAGGGGGAGTTTTTCTAGAAATATAAACTCAAGATTCAAATGCTCTTCCCCATCTGCAGGACAGCTGTTGTGGAGCTCGGTCCATCCCGAGCACTCCAGCGTTCCATTTCAAGGATCTCTTCCTGGCTCTCCTCCCATCATTCCTTTGAGAGAATATGGCCTTGAGATCAAGGCACGGAGAGCTGCCAGCTACTGCCACCTGACACAAAGCCTCATCACCCTTGCCTATCTCTCTGCCCTCTCCGTCCTCGGCATGGGGTCACGTTGTGGGTCATTCTTTCCTTTCACCAAGGTATGAGCAGAGGAAGAGAGGGCTGGAAAAAGAGACCTCTCCCTTTGCTGACTGATGAGGAAGAAGTATGGGGTCCGAGTGGGCCCACCCCTTGCCTAATTTTTGCCCAATTATTTGGCCCCTGGGGTCCCTGGTAGACTTCTTATCTTCTTATGCACAAGATTACCATGTGTCTAATTGCTCAGCTCCAGTTAGAGTGGTGGAGGGAAACTGATATCAATGAATGAATGAATGAATCGATGGATGGTTTAATGACAGCTTGGAGAGCCAACTGGAGTTTGAGCAAGAAACAGGAAGAGAAGGCCAACATCTTTTAGCTCACCAAATACTTTCATGCCCTTTGGGAAGAAGAAAAATGGATATGGGAGAGGCAGAGCATGGAAGAGCTTAAATTGAGCATAAAGGACATAAAACTAGATAAGTAAGATCAGAAATAAAAGATGAGTCATCATCGAATCCAAACCTTTACATTTTCAGCAGAGGGTGCCGAAACCTCAGGGGGATAGTGACTTCTTTAAAATCACAGAACCAGAGTGAAGACTGGGCTCTTTTGACTCTTTTTTTTCTGTCCCTGACAAAATGTTGCTCTTTTCTTCTCTATACTTTCATATTTTCAAACTCATTTATTCCAGAAAAATACCTGCCTTCTAACCTGGGGTTCCTCTTTTTTGACCTAAAGAAGTTATCCAAACTTACCTTGAGCTTACTGTCCTTGAGTGCATTTTGGCCTTTGTTTTGTGGCCTCCAGCCTGCTCTCACTTAGAAAGGATGAGTGATGGTAGCAGAAGCCAGCCAAGCAGGGCCAGTTTCTCCCTGGGCTGGCCCCATGAAAGGTTTGGCTTGGGTTCTTACCAGGGTCCACAAGTCTTGTCTCCTAGAAGTTTGGTCCAGTGGTCTGTAGTCCTGGGAATTTATCCCATCTCAAAAAAAGGTTTTCAGACCTTGCCTGATGATCCAGGGACTGGAACTGATCACACATTTTACCCCTTTATAGCAACTTGGGTGTCCCAAACAGGACCCATGACTTCCAAGTCCCAGGCTAGGATTTTCTAACCAAGTATGCAGTCAGAGGAAAATGTAATCCACATGTATCTGACTCACTGATCTCTAAATCATCCTAGAGTTTGATTCTGGGAATGGTTTGATGTGTACTCTGTTTTTTTTCAACTTTTGGATTGGTGCACTGGCCAAGACACAATAAATAGCAACCCTGAGAGAGAGAAGGAAGCTTCAAGTAGAAGCACGACCTGCAGGCTCTTCCCCTAGTCCCAGCTGGAGACAGGCGCCCAGCAGGAGCAGAGAGTAGGCCAGAAGCCCAGAAAGAAGCCTTAGGTTAACCTCACCCTCAGCCTCCTCTTCTGCTTATACTTCTGGGACACAGAGCCTGACTGGGGAAAAATCACTCAGCCCAGAAGATAGTAACACCACAGATTTACAGCATCTGATCTTTGTTGTACCCTCCAGGGTACACACTAATCCCAGCTTGTGATTCCTACTGTCATTCCAGGCCTTTTCCACTCTTTGGGAGATCTCAAGCACTCTTTTTCAACAATTTCTCATTTTGAAAAGAAAAAGGAGTCCCTCAGGAAAGAATTTCCTCCATTGCCTGTGATGCTCTGCAAACCTCCACGCCTCAGCCTCCTTTTCCATGAGGGCTCCCTCTCAGGGCTGGTTCCTAAGATCCCTCCCCAGTAATCCTCCCGCATGAGAACCTCAGAGTCTCAGAGTCTGTTTCTGCTGATGTGAGCTAAGAATGTTTCAGGAAGAGCGTCATGTCATTGGGATCCCATTTTTTCCTGTGTCCTCTGGGACCTTGCTCTAAGATCCTCTCTTTTGTCCTGAGTTTTTTCTGAATCTTTAAGCTCCACCTCTCCTTAGCATAGAAACTCATTCAAGTATTTCCTATACTAAAAAACCGAGTTAAACCTTCCTTCCACCTGAAGTCTCTAGGACCCCTCATGTCTTCTCTTTTAGTCAAGCCTCTCACAAGTGTCCTCTGTGTTCTCTCCCTTCATGTCACACTGACTCCACAACTCATTGTAGTCTGGTATGCACTGTCGTCACAGAAATGCCCTCTGTGGGTCAGGCGTGGTGGCTCATGCCTGTAATCCCAGCACTTTGCGAGGCCGAGTTGGACGGATCACCTGAGGTCAGGAGTCGAAGACCAGCCTGGCCAACATGGTGAAAACCCGTCTCTACAAAAATACAAAAATTAACTGGGCAGGATGGCAAGTGCCTGTAATCCCAGCTTCTCGGGAGGCTGAGGTGGGAGAGTCACTTGAACCCGGGAGGTGGAGGTTGCAGTGAGCTGAGATTGCGCCGTCGCACTCCAGCCTGGGTGACAGAGTGAGACTCCATCTCAAAAAAAAAAAAAAAAAAAAAAAAAAAGAAAAGAAAAGAAAGAAGGAAAGAAAGAAAGAAATAGAAAGAAATGCCCTCTGTGAAGTCATCAGAGACCACCTGTAGTCGCATTTCAGTCTTTTCCGTACGGGACTTATCAGCAGTATTTGACATCATTGACCTTACCCGCAATCCTGACATGCTTTGCCCCTTCATGCTGTGTGACACTGCTCTTTCCTGGATCTCTTCCTACACCTTTGTAAGATTCTTTTCAGTCTCCTTTGTGGGTCCTCTTTCCTTCAGTAGATGCGTGCACGTTGGCTGGGATTTCCCATGGCCATCTGCGGCTATCCAGTGCTGTCTTCCCTCCTCCCTCTGCACACTCCCCACTTGCAGCTAAGCTACACCCTCATGCCCATGACCCCAGATCTGCATGCCCAGCCAAGGACTTTGTTCTGAGCTCCACCTGCAGTTCTCTGAGACCAAAGCAGGACTGTCGCTTCCCTCTGAGTCTGGTCACATTTCTGAAGACCCCATCCTGGAGAAAGATGTCAACATTTCCCAGGCCTCTGCCTCATTCTTAACACCCAGTCTGTCTTGCCAGGTTTCCTGCTTAAGCATCCATCTGCTCACCTCTAGCCCGCCTCCCTCGGGCTTTTTTTTTTTTTTTTTTGAGACGGAGTCTTGCTCTGTCACCAGGCTGGAGTGCAATGGTGAGATCTTGGCTCACTGCAACCTCCGATTCCCAAGTTCAAGCGATTGTCCTGCCTCTGCCTCCCGAGTAGCTGGGATTACAGGCGCCCGCCACCTCGCTTCGCTAAGTTTTGTATTTTTAGTAGAGATGGGGTTTCACCATGTTGGCCAGGCTGGTCTCGAACTCCTGACCTTGTGATCTGCCCGCGTTGGCCTCCCAAAGTGCTGGGATTACAGGCGTGAGTCACCGTGCCTGGCCTCTAGCCCCACTTTGGCTTCCTTCGATCAGTCTCTCACTTCTTGCTAGTCTCCCAGCTGGTTTCCCTTCAGCCAGTCCTGACCATAGCTGATCCATACTACCCATAGCAGCAAGAGTGGTCTTTTTATACAATAAATCTTGTCCATCACTCCCTTACTTAAAATGCTTTAGCGGCTTCTCATCACTCAGGGTAAAATCTAAATTCTTTAACATAGCATAAAAAAATCCTTTATGCTCTGGTCCCATCTGTCAGCCCAGCTTCATTTCCCCTGCCAGGCTCTCCTCTTTAAGCCACAGCAGCACTGCAGTTCATTGTCCAAACTCCCAGAACACAGCAGGCTTTGTTGTGACTCGATTTCTTGCTCCTTCTTCTACCTACACTGCTCTGTCTCCACTTGTCCACCAGAAAACCTCCTATTCAGCTTTCCAGGCTCAGTTCATGCCCTGTCTCCTCCTGGAGGCCTTCCCTGATTTCTCAAGTCAAATTCGAATGCTGTTTGCCCCACCTCCCTCTTCTGCATTCTGTACCTGCCTCCACTGCTAATGAGCAGGCTGGGCTGTGATTGCTTATTTTAAGTAGGAGCCTCTGCCCACCCCTGGAAGCCTAGACCTGTTGAAAGCAGTATCTACACCTTTTCATCTTTGTATGTCTTATACAAAGTATAGGGACTGGCATATAATAGGCACTCAATCAACTTACTTTTTTTTTTTTTCCTGAGACAGAGTCTCGCTCTGTTGCCCAGGCTGGAGTGCAATGGTATAATCTCAGCTCACTGCAACCCTGCCTCCTGGATTCCAGTGATTCTCCTGCCTCAGTCTCCTGAGTAGCTGGGATTACAGGTGCATACCAGTGTACCTGGCTAATTTTTGTATTTTTAGTAGAGACAGGATTTCACCATGTTGGCCAGGCTGGTCTTGTCCTGACCTCAATTGATCCAGCCACCTCGGCCTCCCAAAGTGTTGGGATTATAGGCATGAGCCACCGTGCCTGGCCTACACTCAATAAACTTTTTGTCGTTGTTGTTGTTGCTGCTGTTTTTGAGACAGAGTTTCGTTTCATTATCCCAGGCTGGAGCGCAGTGGCACGATCTTGGCTCACTGCAACCTTCACCTCCTGGGTTCAAGTGATTCTCCTCTCTCAGCCTCCTGAGTAGCTGGGACTACAGGTGCCCACTACCATGCCTGGCTAATTTTTATATATATTTTAGGAGAGGCGGGGTTTCCCTGTTGGCCAGGGTGGTCTCAATAAATGTTTAATTGGTAATCATGCCCAGCTTTTATGGAGCACTTTCAGCAGGGCCAGGCCAAGTGCTAAAGCGTTTCAACATCCCTTACATCACTGAGTTCACACAATCACCACTACCAGATGAGGTAGGTGTCATTATCCCTATTTAAAGATGAGAAGACTGAGACTGACAGAGGCTAGGTAACTCTCCCAAGCTGGTAAGTGGCACAGAAGAGCCACGAACCATGTTCTTCCCCAGGATTCATGCTGCTATTTGCAGTCAGTCACACGGGTAGTTCCAGGATGGCGAGTTCTGCGTCTACTCTAAGGAACTGTCTTGCACACAGTCTGTCACACCCCAGGCCATTTAGTGCTTCCCTGTACCTATCAATTCAGGCCTTGAGGCCTGCACTTGGCGAACAAAATTTAGGCATTACCTCTTCAGCCAGTCTTTGGTCCCGTATCAAAGTCTTTTCTTGCCACTAGGGTCCCATAGTTGCTGCCCAGACCCTTCCTAGATTTGCCGCCCAATGTCCTGTCTACTGGCTGTGAGTTCAGCTTCCTGCCCACGCAGACTCTCAGTCAGCAGCACTCTGTGCTGCCTGATTTCCCAGCCTGTCTAGCCAGTAGTTGGTTGCGAGCCTTTAGTTCTGAGGAACAGCCCTGGTCCACGGCCTTGGCGCTGAGCTGACCACTTCCCGTGTAGCCCTGGGACTCTCAGCCTGCCAGTCTCCTGCCCCGGTGCCCTCCTGGCCTTGCTCTGAGTCTCCTGGCCCTGAGTGCCGTGTCCGCTCACACGGACGGCAGCTCGGGGTCAGAGAGCCAGAGAAGACAGAGAGGTGAAGGACACGTGTCTCCCAGGGAGGGCTATGCGGGTCTCCGGGAGTCCAGGCGAGACTGCCTCCTCAGAGTCCTCACCCCCACACCTGCAACCTGAGAGGGCACACCTGTGTGCCTCTGCAGCCACCAGCCGGTTTTATGGGCTTTCTTCTTCGTTGTCTTTGTATACAAAGATGACTTTGTTTTATTCCCCAATATTTTGTTTTCTTTTGAAAAGTGTATATTTTAATAGTTTTGAGGGTACAGGTAGTTTTTGGTAATTTCTGAGAGTTTGCTGCATCTGCCACCCGAGCAGGGTGCACGCGGTACCCAGTGTGTACCCTTTCATCCCTCACCCTCTTCCCACGCTTCCCTGCGAGTCTCCAAAGTTCCTTCTGCCATTCCTATGCCTTTGCATCCCCATAGCTTAGCTCTCACTTATAAGTGAGAACATATGGTTTTATTTTCCATCCCTGAGTTACTTCTCTTAGAATAATGATCTCCAGCTCCATCCAAGTTGATGCAAAGGCCATTATTCTGTTCCGTTTTATGGTTGAGTAGTAGTCCGTGGTACTATTAGTCCATAGTAGTCCATTTTCTTTTTCTTTCTTTTTTTTTTTTTTGAGATGGAGTTTTGCTCTTATTACCCAGGCTGGAGTGCAATGGTGTGATCTCGGCTCACTGCACCCTCCTCCTCCACCTCACGGGTTCAAGAGATTCTCCTGCTTCAGCCTCCCAAGTAGCTGGGATTACAGGCATGTGCCACCACAACCAGCTAATTTTGTATTTTTAGTAGAGACGGGGTTTCACCATGTTGGTCAGGGTGGTCTTGAACTCCTGACCTCAGGTGATCTGCCACCTCGACCTCCCAAAGAGCTGGGATTATAGTCGTGAGCCACTGTGTGGGCCTGGCCTACCACGTTTTCTTTATTCACTTGTTGGTTGATGGGCATTTAAGTTGACTCCTTTTTTTTTCAGAGATAGGATCTCACTATGTTGCCCAGGCTGGTCTCAAACTTCTGAGCTCAAGCAATCTGCCCACCTTGGCCTCCCAAAGTGCTGGGATTACAGACATGAGCCACTGTGCCCAGTCCCCAGCTCCATATTTTTGCGATTGCAAATTCTTTATGTGCTTTCTTCTTGGCCACCATTAGTTTCTCACTGTGACAGTGCAAATAAAAGAAATATACTCTTGCCTGACAGGATGAATATTTTGCATTTAGCTTTTATTGCTATTTTATTGAGCAATTCTTGTACCTGACTACAATTATTATATTAACAATACCCTCTTGACTGACAAGATGAATATTTTTCATTCAACTTTTATTGCTATTTTAGTGAACAATTATTATACCTGACTACAATTATTATAGTAACAATATGCAGTCATTGAATAAGGCTTGGGCTTTAGAAATATACAAAGTGCAGATTAATCTGAACAGTGAAACTTTTAAATGATAATGCCTCAATTTTGTAGGTCTTTTTTTACTATAATGCACTTTCTCACATGTTCTGTTTCAACTCAGTAAATATGTTTTTTCCAGCTTTAACAAAGGGTGAGATTTTAAATCGTGCCATCTCTGTCAGTCACTGTTGAAGGCAAGAGTGCTATGCTGGAGTCTTTATATATGGCACCTTATTAATCTTTACAGCAATCATGAAAGAGGGGAATTTCCCCCATTTTACAGACAAAAGAAATGAGGTACATTGCCCAGTCCTCCACAGCTAATAAGAGAAAAGCTGAGATCTGCAACCAGATCTGCCCGAAGCTCAAGCTTACGTGCCTCTGCTGTGTCACTCTGCCAGACGCCAGGCCTGTCTTGGTCTGTAGCTGTCTCTCAAGGCAGGAATGGACGCTACCACCACCCCTGCCTCAGTGCGCCTGCATTTTCTTATGGATTAAACACAAATTCCTGGGGGTAACTTCCGGTCTCTTTGGCCTAAGTGATTTTTCCTATGTTGTTCCCCTAGATTTAATACAGGCCTCCAGGTAACTGACATTTTCATCTGACTTCTTGATGGGGATACCTGGCACTTACTGTAGGGCTGGCAGTCTTGAGACGCCACCCTTCCCAAGGAGAGGGCAAGGACACCTCCTGGGAAGCTCCCAGGGAAGGGTAAAGGCCAGCAGGGCCTTGCTGAGAAGGTCCTTCCAGGACTAAGCAGGAGGTTGACCGCCCAATTGTCATCTCTGAATCTGCCATCTGGGTGGTGTTTCCCCCCTTAAGCTATCCCGGCCCCGAAGGGACACAACTGTCAAAAGAATCCAGAGGATGGGGGAAGGGGCCTCTGTGGGGCAGTGGATAGGGTTCGGGCCCGAGTTCTGATCTGTGAGGCTCTGTGAGGCCTATCCTTAGGATTCGGGTCACCCCCTTCTTGCCTGAGGTTTTGCTGGTTGAGCCGGTGATCGTGTCAAAGGTTTTTTTTACTTCTGTAATGTTCCAAGTGTCTAGAGTCTCATTCCAGTGGTCCCCTCAGGGTGAGTGGCTCTTGACAGAGCACCCCCCACCCGCCCTGGGACTGGTGGGCTGCCTGAGGAAGCCCCAAGCCTGGGTCCAGGTCTCTGTGCACCTGAGGGCCCAGCTCGTCCCCACACCCGGGCAAAAGGTGACAGTCTCAGGCACTACTCTGATGTAGCCTGTGGGAGGCTGGGGCCCGGCGGGAGCTGCACGTGGGCCAGGGAGCAGTCCCCACTTCCAGGAAAGAGCACAAGCAAGTGTGTCTGAGTGTGTGTGTAAGCCTGTGGTGTTTATTTATTCTAGGAGCGGTTGCTAAGTCAGACGTGTTTGCCAGCAGAGGGCTGCCTGAGTGCTGTGTTTGTTTACTCAGCACAGTGCAGGGAAGGGTGAGCGGAGAGACAAGTGCAGGCTACAGTCGTTTTGGTGGGGGCTACATAGCGTGAGATGAGAACTGGTCTTGGGGGCCATTTGGCATGGTCCCATTCTATGGGTGCTGCTGGCTGTAGAGAGCTGCCTTCCGGGACACAGGCCCTGCCTTGTCTGATGTGCTGGCGGCTCTCTCACTGACCCTCCTCCCAAGCAGGGTGGAGCTGCTCATTACCCCGCAGGGCAGTGGGCCCTCCTTCCCTTCTTGGGGCTGGGGGGGGGTTCCTGGCTACGGGGTCTCGGGGGTCCCAGAGAGAAAGTGGATGAAAGGCGGGCAGTGGTATGAGGAGGAGACAGTGGGTTCTCAGTCCCATTCCCACCCTGTCAAAGAGCATGTCCCCCCTTAGTTAGGCTTGGCCTTTCCAGTGGGTGATCACATCTTACCAAGACTGAAGTCCACTGCCTCCTAGTCTCCTGTCCTCAGTCTTCCAGGTATTAGATTGGTTGTATATTCCCTATCTTCAGGAGAGAGAGAGAGGAGGAAGGCAAAACAAGAGACCCTCCTGACTCCCTGGCCACCCTCAGCCACAGTCCAGAGGTAGGGACTGGCTGAATTTCAGGGTCAGGACTTCCCAGCTGGGTGGCCAGGGACTCCCCAGAGGCCTCTGCCTCCCTCTTCCTGCCCTACGGCCCCAGCACCACGTCTGTGAGTCTCTGAGAGAGCCCTGGCTCCCCCGACACGGGCTGGCTGGCAGCCAGGGGTGGTGATCTGGTTCCTGTACCAGCCAGATGGGGTGGCAGGAAGGCCCTGTGAATCCCCAGGGAGAAAGCTCCTTGGCAAACAGAAAAACAGTGGCTGCCGGCACTATGTCCCTACCCTGAGGCCATGAAACACCATACCCCAAAGTCTTTGGGGCAGATTTTGGGGCTCCGTATTCTGCCCACACTTTCCACGGTGCTTGGGCTGGGGTCCCAGCTGGGGCTATGGAGTAGGGAAGGGAGATCAGGTTCACCCTTCTCAGGTTAAAGCTCTTCTGTAACGGACCGTTTGCCTCTGCTTCTCTCAAACACCCTAGGGAATTGCGAAGACAGGGTGCAGGCAGGCACTGGGCCCTCCTCTGGGCTCCAGTCTTCTATAGCTCTTATTAGCTCTGAACTTTTCTGATAGCGTTTGGAGAAGCAACTGGGATTGTCTGGGTCCTCCTTCTACCCCATCACTCCACCACCCACCTCTGCCCCCATCATCCCCTACCCCCACCACACACACCCAGCCTTCTGCCACTGAAGCTGCCTCTTCTGCTGGTGTAGCAAGTAAGTGTGGAGAGAGTGAAACCAGATACAGAAAAGGCAGCCAGCTGCGGAGGTGGTGGGTGGTGTTCTGCCGAGCAGGCCTCCTGCTGTCCTCCCCCGGAACCAGGGATGGTGGAGCTCCTGGGCCCAGCCTCGGTCTGCCTTTTCCCCCGCATGCCCAGCTGGTGTGCCGCCTGCGAGGGGCTGACAGCTCCTTGCTCCTCCAGTGGTCCTGCCTTGGTCCTGGGTTTGGGGAACAGGATTCCCTGAGCCAGTCCCTCCCTACACTTGGCAGTTACTGGGTAAACTGAGCACCAAGGGTTGAGCCATTTCTTACTTTTCCCTATCTGTCTCTGTCTCACCTCCATCCACATTCCTTGCAACATGGTACCAAAGTAAGGCTTTGAACTTGGGATGAGTGGGGTAAATTTCACTCTCCCCAACAGCAAAAATGGAAGAGAATCTGGTTTCATCTCAGTTTGTAAGATCCCTAGATTCCCAAGGGAGCTGGTGCCATAAACCTCACTTGGGTCTAGAGGGTCATTTAAGGGCCGCTTCCAGGCCTGGCTCATGCTCCTGACTGGTGGTGGGGGTGGGGGGTGGGGGGTTCTGGCTGGGATTGTGGTCACTGAAGAGGGTCAGGAGCAAGGGTCATTGGTTAGAGCGGCACCCTTTGTCCCCCTAGGCCACGAATTGGTTCTGGCATTCCCAAGGGGAATGCTTCAAGCCAAGTAAGGTCCACTGTGTCCAGGTGGACCATTCCCAAACCCATTTCTATCAGGGATCATTTTCCAGAAACTTTCCAACATGGGAAATCACAACTGAAGCTGGTTGTTTAGATCGGAAAATCTGGGTGTAGTGTCAGTAGAAAAACCAGAGTCTCCTCACATGAACCTTTGCCTGCAGCCTCTCCCTGGCCCCTAGGCCTGCCTGCCGCTCTCTGCCTGAGTCACAACAGCAATCAACAGCTTGGACACAGAACTTTACAATGTGCCAAGTGCTCCCACGTGCCCTGTGGCATTTACTCCGTCTAGCAGCCCGGAGAGATAAGTTAGTGTGTTAGCTCCACCCAGCAGAGGCGAGGATGGAAGCCCTGGGAAGTCACGAGCCTGACAGAGGTTGTACAGGCAGTAGGTGGCAGGACTTGAAATCTCGTGTCCTTTCCACAGAATCTTTCCTGCCAGCAACCCAGAGAGTGCAGGGGGAGTCCGAACGGTCTGGTGGGCACCGACTGTCTTGGCTGGCTTCCAGCTGGGCCTTTTGCGGTGACTTTGGCGCACACCCCCCCCCCCAACCGCAACCCTCTGTCAATCTTGAGGAGCTGGGGGATATTTCTAGGAGGCTCTGCTCTCTTCTGAGATGTCCCGCTTCCTTCCATTCTCGCAGGTGTGGGAATCACCTTTCTGTGTGAATACTAGGCCAAACTTGTCCTTTTCTTCCTTTTCTCAGAGTCACCTGCCCCAAAGCGGCCCTGTTCCTCCCTGCCTTCTCTGCCTCTTCCCCCTGGATACCTTGCCCTTGCTTCGGGAGCAGCGGCAGTGTCACTCCAGCGGAGGCACGGGCACTGCCAGGGTGTCCAGCTTGCACACGGCCTCAGGTGCCCTCACTTTAGCTTTGGCTTCTTGGTGGATCTTGAACTCCCTTGGGATGCTTTGTGGGCTCTTGAAGGACCTCCCAGGACGTCCCCTCTGTCCTCAGACCCTGCTATGTGACCTCAAACAGGAATTCAGACTCTTCCCGGTCTTTGTGTTCCAGAGCAGAAGGATATGGGTACCCAAAATCAGACTCAGAGAGGCAGGAGTGAGGTGAGAGGCACAAAATGCACCTTTTTTTCCTGAGCAAAAATCTGCCTCAGGTCCACCCGTTTCCCTAGGGCAGCCATGCCTTTCACCCGATGACCCGAGAACCCCCAGCCCCAGCCTCTCGGGGAAGGCGATTGTGCAAAATCGAAGTATATCTTGAGTAATGCAACGAATACATTGGAGTGGGTGGGGCCGCGGAAGGTTTTATCCAAAACACATGTTATTGCCACTATTCTAGTTATCTTGGATATTTCCTGCATGTTTGTCACCATGGCAACTGACAGCATGAAGCCTGTTTGCTGGGTCCTGGGGTCCAGCGCAGTGGCCATGTGGTGTCAGTTTGGCCCTCTGTCTCCCCCAGCTCGTGTCTCTCTGTCACGCTGCTTTTGGTCTTTGCCTCTATCTCTCCCCAGCCTGTCTCTGGGCCTCTCTGTTTTCTTCTTCCAGGAAATAGCTGCCTCTGCATCCCTCGGTGACATAGGCATAGACAGTGTCCAGTTACTGCCACCCCAAGCCTCCCCTGAGTCCATGCAGACAGTCCCTGACTAAGGATGGTCCAGAATGGGTGGGAACGTTGTGTGACAGGGGATAGGCAAGAGATTGGCCTTCAGTGGAGAAAGGGCTCAGCTCAGCTCTGGGCTCATTGTTCAAAATAAAACCATGCTACCTACCTGCTAGGCTGGGGGCTAAAGATCCCTTGAGAAGGTGGGTTTGGGAGACACCAGTGAGGAGGGATGTGGGCTTCTCATCCTGATGTTTCCTGTGTGTAGGAGTGAGGGGTCTCCACCACTCAGAGCCTTCCTTCCCTAGGCTTTTGGAGAAGACATAGGTAGAACGGCAGAGAGGGGTCTCAGATTCACAGAAGAGAAGCCAAGGAGAGAGGGGCTTGGCAACTAAGGGGGTGAGGTCTCTCGGCACTCTGGGCTGCCTGGGGACCTCGAATCCCCAGTCCTTTCTCCCAGGTCTCTGGGGCGTGGCAAGGACAGGGTGTGGCAAAGATGTGGTCGATGGCGGTGTTCCTCTATGGGAACACCAGGCATCAGGGAGGGTGTTGACAATAACAGCCTGCGGGGGAGCTGTGCCAGCAGCTTGGTAAAAGCACTGCGAGCAGATGGAAGGTAAGCAGGCGGCTCCTTGGGAGATGAGGGCATCTTCTGGCCCCTCTCTCCACCCCCAGGTCTGGCTTCCCTTCGTGCTGGGAAGCCCAGGACTGGGCAGCTCTTGCCAGCCACTCTCCTCTGAGTTTTCTACATCCACACTGCAGAGGCCTTCCAGGCCACCTTCTCAACCCTACATTTGTCATGGGCTGTTTCTTATCATGCCCAATCCCCAGTCCCCACGCAAGGTAGACCTGGAAATTGTCATGGAGCCAAAGCCCCAGGCAGGGCTGGCACCCTCTACGGGACTGCTTGGAGGAGAGAGGAGGGGCTAGGGAGGTGGAATAGGGTCCAGAACCGGCCCTGGCCACAGCTCCTGCAGACTCAGCTCTAAGGCACGAGGGAGTCTGGTGTGAGACGGGAGAGCTGGGGTGAGGCAGCCATCACGCTGGGCCCTGAGAGCACTGGCCCCGTGGCCAGCATCCCAGAGTGTGCTGCAAATCAGCCTTCTTTTGGGTCAGCGTCATTCCAAGGAGGTTCAATTCTCTGGATGGGACGGGACACTGGGAAAAGTCAAAGGGCAGCAGCAGCGTGGCTCTGGGGCTCAGTCCATTGCGTGCAGGGACCCTGTGGGTTCTGGGGGCCACAAGGGCCAAGGGAAGGGACTGCCAAGAATTGGGTGGTGTGCTGGGGCTCGAGTCGTATTGGAAATGCTGGAGTCTGAATGTTTGTGTCCCCCTAGAATTCATGTGTTGAAACCAAATCCCCAGTGTGATGGTTTTGGGAGGTGGGGCCCTGGGAAGTGATCAGGTCATGGAGGCAGAGCCCGAGAATGGGGTTAGTGCCCTTATGGAAGAGGCCTCAGAGAGCTGCCCTGCCTCCCTTACCATGTGAGGACATAGCAAGAAGCCACCATCTATGAACCAGGAAATGGGCCCTCACTGGACACCGAGTCCCTTTCAGAGGAGGCTGCACAAGCCGACTGAGCGGGGCTCCATTGGGCTGATAAGGGAAAGGAAGCTCTCCCTCCGGAGCTCCAGAAGATACTGAAACCCAGGCAAAGAGACAGCCCGAGGCTGCTGTGTTGTAGAAGAGAGTCGTCAAGGACCCCGGGACCCAGGGTGTGGAGGGCGCAGATGCAGGACGCAGGTAGCAAGAGCCAGAGTGTGCAGCCTCGGATGGTGCCAGAGAGGCCTGTGCATCGGACAGAGAGCTGAGAGGGGCAGCGAGGGTTCTGGGCAGGCGTCAGGCGGGCCTTGCTCAGGGAGGCTGGCTTTGACCTACTTGTGCCTCTGGAGCTGGGCATGGAGCTCCCAGTGGGCCAGACTGGGAGACACATGCCAGGTCATCCCAGACTCAGGGACAGTCCCTCTTTCCAGTGCCAAGGGTCCAGCCGGAGTCTCCAGCTTGACTCAGAGTCTAAGGCAGTAGACGTTAGTCCTCACACTGCTCTGTTACCCAGAATGAGTCAATGACCTTCTATGGGCCTCTGTTTTCTGTTTGACTAATGAGGCTGGGGCGAGAAAGAAGTGAGTTGCAGAGGAGGGAGTGGGTGCCCCTAGAGAAGGAAGTGGGCCTTGGAGGCTGAGAAGGGCAGTGAGGTTTGAGATGGCTGCAGAGGACTCCAGAGACAGGCCTCCAGCTCACACCTCAGTGAGGGCGAAGAGATTCTTCTGGAGTGGAGAGGATGAGCCTTTGCATCCGTCCCTATCCTCCCAGTCCTCCCCATGGAGACCACAGCTCCAGACCCAGCTGTCCCCTCCCAGTGACTCAGGCTTTGGCTGCCCTCCTGCCCACACCGAAGCCCTGTCCAGTGCCCCATAACAGGAAGGGCTGTGGTGTGGGAGAGGAGGAAGGGAAGGCTGCCCCACCAAGGGCCTCCATGTCCAAGGAGCCATCTAGGTGGAGGAGTCCTTTGCGCCCTCCTGGCCGTGTCCCCCTGTGCCACCTCAGGAATGTGGGTTTGGGCTGAGGTGGGGATCTGTCCTCCTCCCTCTGCACTGAGCATGGAGGGCCACTTGTTTCTCATTAGCACACTGCAGGATGTCACCACCATTGGCTGGATGTGCATTTTTGTCCTCTTTGCTGGCACAGTGGATCCTCTTTGCTGGAACGGTGGGGTGTGTGGGCTGAGCCAGGGACAGGGCAGAGGCGGTCAGAAGGGCTCACCAGAGCCTTGTGGGACCCAGGGCAGGGGCTGTGGTTATATGGGGCAAAGCTGTTTGGAGGCCACAGGACACCACTGTCCCTGCTAGAGCCAAGGGCATCTATGCTCAGATTTGGAGAAGAGGGAAAGGCAGAATCAATGACACTGTGATTGTGAGTACTGGCAATAATTGTGGACATTGATAATCATAACTAGCATTCATTTATTGAGGACCAGCCTGTGCTAGGTGCTTCACATATATTATTTAATTCTCTCAATAACTCTGTTTTACAGATGAGAAAACTGAGGCTCAAAAGGGTAAATAAATGACCTCGTTTTCACAGCAATTAAGCAATTAAGCAAACCAAGATCTGGACCCACATTGTCTGATATTTATGACTTTTCTTTCATTATGCCACATTGCCTCCTCTAGCCCAGTTTTTTTTTTAGACAGAGTCTTACTTTGTCCCCAGGCTGGAGTGCAGTAGTGCAATCTCGGCTCACTGCAACCTCTGCCTCCTGGGTTCAAGCAATTCTCCTGCCTCAGCCTGTTGTGTAGCTGGGATTACAGGCACCTGCCACTACATTCAGCTAATTTTTGTATTTTCAGTAGAGACAGGGTTTCAGCACATTGGTCAGGCTGGTTTCGAACTCCTAACCTCAGGAGATCCACTTGTCTTGGCCTCCCAAAGTGCTGGGATTATAGGTGTGAGCCACTGGGCCTGGCCTCTAGCCCGGTTCTTCATCTTTTTGTGCCATGAATGCAGTCTGGTGAAGTCTATGGGCCCCTTCCTAGAATAATTTTAAAAAATAGATTTACAAAGGGACCCAATTATATTAAAATGTGGTTATCAAAACATTAAACAAATGTGTGATATAGTAATATATGTGCTTTTTAACTAACACATGAAATAACAAGATCTCTGCCGGGCACAGTGGCTCACACCTGTAATTTCAGCACTTTGGGAGGCCAAGGCGGGTGGATCACCTGAGGGCAGGAGTTCAAGACCAGCCTGGCCAACATGGCGAAACCCTGTCTCTACTAAAAATACAAAAATTAGCTGGGCGTGGTGACAGGCACCTATAACCCCAGCTACTCGGGAGGCTGAGGCAGGAGAATCGCTTGAATCAGGCGGGCGGAGGTTGCAGTGAGCCAAGATTGTGCCACTGCACTCCAGCCTGGGCAAAAGAGAAAAACTCTGTCTCAAAAAAAAAAAAAAAAGAAAGAAAGAAAGAAGATCTAATAACTACCATAATTTCAAAACAGTGATGAATGTAAACACCATTTTGTATTATCAGCAAAAGCTGTAATATCATTTTTTTTAACCTTTCGTTTTTTATTATACTTTAAGTTCTGGGATACATGTGTAGAACATGCAGGTTTGTTACATAGGTATACGCATGCCATGGTGGTTTGCTGCACCCATCAATCAGTCATCTACGTTAGGTATTTCTCCTAATGCTACCCCTCCACTAGCCCCCCTCCCCTAGTCCCCCATCCCCTGACAGGCCCTGGTGTGTGATATTCCCCTACCTGTGTCCATGTGTTCTCACTGTTCAACTCCCACTTATGAGTGAGAACATGTGGTGTTTGGTTTTCTGTTCCTGTGTGAGTTTGCTGAGAATGATGCTTCATCCATGTCCCTGCAAAGAACATGAACTCATCCTTTTTTAGGGCTGCATAGTATTCCATGGTGTATATGTGCCACATTTTCTTTATCCGGTCTATCATTGGTGAGCATCTGGGTTGGTTCCAAGTCTTTGCTATTGCGAACAGTGCTACAATAAACATGCATGTGCATGTGTCTTTAACGTAGACTGATTTATAATCCTTAGGGTATATACCCAGTAATGGGATTGCTAGGTCAAATGGTATTTCTGGTTCTAGATCCTTGAGGAGTCGCTACACTGCCTTCGGCAATGGTTGAACTAATTTACACTCCCACCAACAGTGTAAACGTGTTCCTATTCCTATTTCTCCACAGCCTCGCTGGCAGCTGTTGTTTCCTTTTTAACGATCGCCATTCTAATTGAAAAGCTGTAATGTGATTTCTATTGGTAACAATATCATAGCTACTGACAATGCCTATATTCTTAATTGAAGGAAATATTTAAGTTAGATAGTAGTGAAAATGAAGGTGTACGGTTTTCCCCATCAGAAGTCACAGACCCCTGAACTCTATGGGCTCCAGGTGAGGAAAGTTGCTACAACTTGTGTGCAGGTATTGGGTGGGTTCCTTAGAAACCCTCTCTTTTTTCTCCGGTTGGAGGGAGTGTGCAAACCACTTCCAGTCTGGGGAACGCTGTGCCAGTTGGGGACATCTTGAGTGAGTCTATGCCCCACCGACTGCCCGTGCCTTACCTGGGATTTAAGGTTGCCAGATTTAGCAGATAAAATGACAGAAGCCCCAGTTAAATTTGACTGACGCTGTGTTCAGCCTCTGTCCCGTGTGATATTTGAGACATACTTACGGTATTATTTTTCTATTGCTCTGTAACAAATGACCACACACTTAACAGCCTAAACACAAATTCCACAGCTGGAAGTTCTGCAGGTCAGCCTGGCTCAGCCGGGTCCTCTGCGGAGAGTCTCACAGGCTGCAGTAGAGATGGCCAGGGGCTGTGCCCCTGTCTGGAGCCTCTGGGATGTGTCAGCTGCTGACTGAATTCATTTCCTTGTGGTTGGAGGGCTGAGGTCCCTCTTTGCTTGCTGCCTCTCAGCTGAGGCTGTTCTCAGCCTCTAGAGGCCATCCACGTTCCTGGCCAGGTGTCTCCAAGCTGTCTCCAAAAGCACGTTTCTCATCTCTGACTTCCTCTCTATCCCGGCCCCCGGCCAAAGAAAACTGCCTTGAAGGGTTCCTGAGATCACAGTAGGCTCCTCTGGGTCATCTCTCTTTTGTCACATGACATAACAATCGCACCAGTAACGCCCAGAAACAAGAGTCGCGGGGCTGCCCTACAGGTCTGCTTGCCACTTACGCTAAACACAGACGGGCTGCTTCTCTGAAATGAAAACCGCACCTGGCATCCGTGCTGGGATGACACCGCTGTGGACCTTGCCTCATGACCTAGGGCAATTCTTTTCTCGTCTGGTCCTCAGTTACTGCCTCAGAGAACTCCACTGAATTATTTAAAATCTGCGTGTATGGACTGGGCACCAGCCACCATGGGGCATGACATGTACATGACCCTTTTTCTGCCTTTAGTGTCTCACAGTCTAAAGGTGGAGACTGAAATATACATAAGCTAAAGGCTGAGAAATGTGGCGCCAGGCTGGGCACGGTGGCTCACGCCTGTAATCCCAGCACTTTGGGAGGCTGAGGTGGGTGGATCGCTTGAGGCCAGGAATTTGAGGACAGCCTGGGCAACATGGCGAAACTCCATCTTTATTAAAAAGACAGTAATTAGCCAGGTATGCCACCTGTAGTCCCAGCTACTTGGGAGGCCGAGGGGAGGGGATCGCTTGAGCCTGGGAGGTGGAGGTTGCAGTGAGCCGAGATCCCACCACCGTACTCCAGTCTGGGCAACTGAGTGAGACCCTATCTCAAAGGAAAAAAAAGAAAAGTGGCCTGATGGCAGAGGTGGGGGCTGAGGGTGAGGAGACGGATAATCAACAGGCCATGGAGAACAGTAGAGGGGGGGAGAGTGGCTGCTGTGCGAGCGGAGAAGGGACAGAGGGGAGACTGGGACAGCTCACAGGTGGGTGTGATTAGAACAGGACCTCAAGGACTTGGACAGGCACCAGTGGGGAACAGCACAAGCAAAGGCCCAGTGGCGAGGGGTCCTGGTTCCCCCTGGGGGTGGTATGTGAAGCCGAAGGATAGGGCGCCTGCGGCCTGGGAGTGTGGGGAGAAAGGGACGGGGGGACACAGTTCTGAGAGAGAGGTGGGGCCAGCCCGGAGGCCTCAATAACTGCAGGAGCAGGAGGGTGGGAGAGTCCACGACGGCCACGGTGCTCACGTGGGAACAGAGCCACTGCGGCAAGGACACAGCTTCCTCGGCTGTGGCAGGAAATAAGGTCTTGTGGACCAGGCAGTTGGGAGGCAGCCTTACGTGGTGGACGGAGCTCTGGCCTGAGGCAGGAGTCCTGGGTGCTGGCTTTGCGACTTACTCACGGTGGGACTCTGAGCATGGTTGTCCCAGCCGGAGCCAGTGTGCTTGCAGCAGAGCAGGGAAGCGGCACAGAGCGTGCAGCAGATCGCACAGGGCCTTGTGGGCCACTAACAGGACTCTGGCTTGTATCCTGAGAATGGCTGCCTTTGAGCAGAGCCCTACATGACCTGATTCAAGCCCTAAATGGAGAATGGTAGCTGCCCTGTGGAGAACAGCCCACGTGCCCAGTGCTGCTGGGCAGCCCAAGTGGAGCGTGAGAACTGCACTGGATGGTGCCTACCCCAAAGGCTTGCAGCGCGCCTGGGAGGCGAGACAGGGCAGTGTGTGTAGTGCTCAGAGCCAGGGCTTTCAACACAGAAGATCCCAGGTCCGTGGGTTTGATGGCTTCAACAGTGACATGGTGATGGTAGCACCCTACCTAGTCAGGTTATGGTGAGAGCTGGCTCACGACAAAGCGCCTGGCACAGAGTAGGCACTGAAAATAATAGTAGCTGGTTATTTACATCGCATACAGGGTAGCAGAGCTCCTCATGAGAGGTGCAGGTGCTGGTGTTGGTGGCGTTGGAGGGACATAGGCTAACCTCCAAAGAGGGCAGGACCCGGAGGCTCAGGTAGATGGAAGAGGAAGGGGAGCTGGAGCCCAGGACCCAGCAGGAAGAAGCGCAGTGCATTCTCCATAAAGACATGAGGGTGAGGCCAGCGTGAAATCTCAAATGGAAGCCCCCAGAAACTGGCAGGGGTTGGGGGGAGATGCAGGGGAGGGCATGGGCAGGTGCTGAATTAAGCTGGTGGGAAGGCCAGATTCTGAAAAGCATGAATGTGAGTTGTCTAATTGGAGGTGACAAGGAGTGGGAGAGGGACCAGAAGCAATGGGAGGGAGAGCGTGACAGACCCACAGCTGGGCTCAGCTCTTTCCCATCCCGGAGAAGAGTGGGAGGGGCTGGGGGAGGGGACCTCGGCAGGTGTCCAGGCACCCAGGAGGCCCGGATCGCTATGCAGGAGGAGGTAGGCCTGTTTTTCCTGAAACCTGATCTTTCAGGCAGCTGTCCCCCTCCGCCTGACAGAGCAGGACACATTCCTTCCCCAGGCATCATTCTCACCAGTCCATTCTCTTTGAAAGGACGGAGCCGGTCAGGGAGAGGAACGGAAATGGCAGGGCCTCCACTCATGTCCCAGAGAGCCCCTGAGGGGAAGTGCCCTGTGGTGCAGGCAGCCCCTGCCTTTCTCTCTTCCCACCTTAGGGTCTGCAAGCAGAAAGCCAAGGCCCTGCATTTGGATCTGTGCAGCCTCTTGGGTCCTAGGCCAGCGATTCCCAACCTGGACTTCACCTAGTCCCTAAATGTCCGTTAGGGAGCAAAAGAGGTTGGGGAGCTATTTTAGTGTTTATAAAAAATTTCCTATAAATCATGTATTTCTGCACTAAGGCTAATTCCTAGGCATTCTTCAGATAACGACTTCAATGGCAACCCTCTAGGAAGCTTTTTACCTGTGTGGGTCAGGTAGGTTCCTAGCCGGAACAGATGAGTCCTGCAAATGGGGTAACTGAGGAGAGTTTAAGAAGGGACTGTTGACAATGTATTTGGCTGGATTAAAGGACACCAACAAGGGGTGGTGAAACAACTAGCAACAGCAGCTCAAGTCCTCGTTCCACCGTAGGTCCACAGGGACAAGGGAAGGGGGTAGCTACCAGAACCTTGCAAGACCTATAGCTGTAAGAAGGGGCCTCCTGACAGGCTCTGTGGCCGTCAGCAGAGGATCACAGCCACAGCAGCCCCAGATCCATGTGGCAGATCAGGGAGGGAGCTGACCTCCTCCCGCTCCTGCCAGGGAATCCCATTGGCAAAAACTTGACTGGAAGAGAGAGGGCAGAGGAGCGCGGTTGGCACAGTCCTTCGAGTGAGCCTGGGGCATGCAGCAGGTAGGTGCAGGTGCAGAGTGCGTCTGGAGGGACAGAAGGAGAACATCTAACCCACCTCCCAAGGCTGTGCCCCTGGAACCCTGTGCTTGCCTGGAACATAACATCATCACGCTGTATTGCGATTGGCTGTTTCCTTGTCTGTATCTCCTCCAAGACTCAACTCTCCTGGAGGGTAGGAGCTATGCTTTGTTCACACATACTCAATAAACTCCACTGGGTAAAATAAATAACAAGGCTGCTCAGATTCACTGTAACATCACATTTCTTTGCTTGGGATGCAATTAAATCATCTCCATGTGGAAGTAGCCGTTATCTCTTGCCATCAGCAGCTTCGGATTACCAGGTCTGTAGGCCCGACTAGTAAAACACGAGCCAGCAAAGTTAATTAGTCATTTAATGAATTCAATTTGTCTAGTAGACAAAAATCCTTCAACGCAAGTCATGAGGCGAGAGTGAGAACAATAAAAGGAGTCCTCCGTGCTGACAGTCTCTGAAAACACCCCCTCAGCCATGAGGGCTGGGCTGTTTCGAGGGTGTTCACATTTCTTGTGTAACTCAGAGCAGGCCAAAGTGTGGTTCTCCCAGGCCAACCAAGCCCTCGATTTCAAATACATCTTTGAATGGAGCAGCCCCTATGGGTCTGCCGGCCTCTCTCGGTCTCTGCTGCCTCTGTACAGCCCGGGCCACCAGTCGATACCTCCAGCCTATCCTCTGCCCAAGAAGCACCAAGAGTCTCACCACCTTCCATCCCTGGCCAGCCTCACCTCCTTTCTTCTCTTTGCCCAGTACCCCTGGATCTCACCATGCTTCTGCTCAAACCCTCATAATAGCTTCTGATTTCACTTAGAATGCAGTCCACGTTCTTCATCAGGCTGGGCCACTCCCCACCCACTTCACAGTTGCACTTGGGCTCTCAGCCAGGACTGTTTCCCTGCCTCCTGCTCCTTGCTAGGACTGCGGGTCTCAGTTTCAATGTCATTTACTCAGAGGAGCCTCCTCAGAGTCTCCTGTTATGTTCTCATGATGGTCTGTGCTTTTCCATCACAGCGCTCACTGCAACTGGGAAAACTCATTGCAACTCACTGTGCGATTAAACAGGGCCTGTCTGTCCATGCTGCTGCGAGCTTCGTGAGAGCAGGTACCTGGACTGCTTTCTCAACTGCTAGATCCCCAGTGGCCTGGTCAGTTACCTTCACTACATATTTGTTGGACAAATAACCAAGTAAAGGTCTTTCCTGGAATGCCAGCGAGCTTGCTGGGGAGACAAAAGCTGACATATAAAACTCTTCAGAACAGCACACGGTGATCTGGGTATAGCTGTCTCCAGATACTTTGGTCCTTGTTCTTGGATTTTGAGGAATTCAGAGAAAGGAAGAAAGGATCTGAAGGACCTAATGAAGACTCTCCTTGAGGCTACTCATTCCAGGGAAGTGAAGGGAAGAAGGCAGAAGTAGCTTTTGTCGTGTACCCAACAGGCCAGAAACCTACAATACGGTATCTTTTTCAAGCCTCATGATTGGCTGAGTTTGACAAATGAGGAAATTAAGAGCCAGAGAAGTAAAGTAAGTCATCCAAGGTTACACAACAAGGAGGTGGCAGAGCCGAGAATCGACCCAGGTGGGTCAGATTCAAGCTTGCGTTCCTGTCACTAGGCATAGGACAGGAAGTGGGGTGGTAAGATGTCACTCCTAGGCCAAGGGGGCAATGGTTTAAATGGGGGCTCAGGTCAGAAAAGCAGCCTATCTAGGGTAACGGGGGAACCTGGCTTTGTTCTGATACTGAACTCAGATCGGAGATGCCATCCAGGTGTATGTTATATGGGTTCTGAGCGGTCCAGCAGCAAGCAGGGCAGGTGGGCCCACCCCAGAGCAGCTGTACGCCCTTGGAGATGGCCTGAAATTGGCCGAGCTCTGCAATGAGGGTCTGGGCACCGCTCCCAGCATCTGACCTTGGAAGGAAGCCGCAGAACTGCAGTTTTGGAGATTTTCCTTCCCCAACGGAGACCCATTGCAGCCTGTTATGAAGGACCCAGCGCAGGTAGAGAGGGCCAGCGAGGTGGAATGGGGGGCTCTGGCTTGGTGAGATGGGGGAGGAGCAGGAGGGGGTCACTCCTGCCAAGCTGACCTCAGCTGGGTAATGTGATCAGCCTGTCATGGTTCTGAGCCCTGATTTGGGAAGAACAAAGAGACCAGGCCCCTCTGCCTTCTCTAGCCCAGGAATGCAGCTGGGGGCCAGGCCGTGACCAATCGGGAATGCAGGTTGGGAGCGCAGCGAATGCAGTTTGTAGAGCAAGGCTTTCATGCATTGATGGGAGCCCCACTCACAAAGCCAGGCTGACATGCCCCCGCGCTTCCAACTTTGATATCCCAGCCCCGCCTTGGGGGAGCCACACATCCCCAAGCTGCCTGTGCCCGACTGCCCCGCCGTGGCCCTGGAGTGGTGATGGGTGGAGAGTGGAGAGCTCACATCCAAACTCCCTCAACCCCACCAGGATTCCTAGACACCAGCATCTCCTTGTCCATCTCTCTCTACCTTGGAGAGTCTGAAGAATGGACGGGGGAAAGAGCCTCCCTCCGGCTCCTGAGGGCTGGGAGAGATGGATGGAGAGACAGACAGACGGACTATGAGACAGGCCGCGGGCCTCGGGCAGCCCCTGCTCTGAGCAGGTCACAGAAACTCCTTGAGGCCACCCCCTCCAGGGAGATGAATAATGTTAGAGGTGGGGGTCTGACTCCTGGCTCGGACATCTGAATACTTTCTGCATTCCAAAGCTCCTAGCTCCCCTTCTCCTGCCCCAGCCTCTTTTCCCACTGGCTGATTCACTCAGTGTGGGGTCCTTCCTTCAGGACTGCCCTTTTCTGCCTTCTCAATTATCCACTGCCCCCTCCCCACAGTTTCTCTGTGCTCCTGCGCTTCCTCTCCTCCTGGGTGTTAATAATGACAGTGCTTTACAGTTTACAAAGCACAATCACCTGCAGTAACTCATTTGATTCCTGTAGGAGCCCTGTGCAGCAGGGATCTGATCCTCATTGTATGGAGGTGGTGGCCTGTGATGGCGAGAGTGAGATGGGGAGAATGTCCAGGGGGAGAAGTAGGGGCCAGGAGCTTGAAGGACTGTGAAATAGAAATAGTTCACATTGAACGTATCCATGTTTGCCTGCTTTATCCTGGCTCCCTGAGGAAAGTTTGCTCTCATGAAAAGACCTGAAAAACACACTGAAATGCAAATGACTGAGGACATCTTTCAAACGATGCCTCTCAAAGAAGGTAGTTCTTTATTACAAATGCAATCTCAGCAAGGAGAAGCTGGAGAATCTCTACCTTTAGAAGAGTCGGCCGGGCGCGGTGGCTCAAGCCTGTAATCCCAGCACTTTGGGAGGCCGAGACGGGCGGATCACGAAGTCACGAGATCGAGACCAACCTGGCTAACACTGTGAAACCCCGTCTCTACTAAAAAATACAAAAAACTAGCCGGGCGTGGTGGCGGGCGCCTGTAGTCCCAGCTACTCCGGAGGCTGAGGCAGGAGAATGGCGTAAACCCGGGAGGCGGAGCTTGCAGTGAGCTGAGATCCGGCGCAGGAGAATGGCGTAAACCCGGAAAGCGGAGCTTGCAGTGAGCTGAGAACCGGCCACTGCACTCCAGCCTGGGCTACAGAGCGAGACTCCGTCTCAAAAAAAAAAAAAAAAAAAAAAAAGAAGAGTCAATCAAGTCAAGAGGATGGAGCAAAGCGCTTCCCAGAGAGGACCTTGGCCTTCCAAGAGTTCAAAGGTCCCAGCCAGAATTCATAGAGAGGGGAATATGAGAAAAGAAAGCCCCGGGTCACACTCTGATTTCCTCTCCCAGCGACACAAAACATTAGAAGCAGAGGCACCTTAGAAATGATCTAGGCCTTTGGTTGAAGACAAGATTCTCTCTCGTCTCTGCCACTTGCACTCTTTCAGGCCCTCTGGCAGCTCCTAGGTTTCTGTCACCCCAGTTTCCTAATGAGAAAACAGGGCTTCCCTCTCCTGGATTCAGTGAGAACATTCCCAGGAAAGGATTCTGCACTGGTCCAGCTCGAGGGGCGCCCACCACCCCAGGACCAAGCACGGCAGCCCTGCAAATAGAAGGCCCAGTGGACACCTGGACTACAGGGTAAAGGATGCTGACAAGGAGAGGGTTCCCCATGAGGGGAACATCACAGACACCACCCCTGGGTGGCTAATGAGCTGGGCAACCACCCCAAGTTGAGTCAGTACAAAGCAAGTTCACTACAGCATTGTTTGTAATAATGAAATTTTAGAAACAATCCCCACGTTTATCAACAGGGAAACAAGTGAATATGTTGGGATACCTCTTAGGAAATTCTGTGCAGCTGTTAAAAAGATTGAGGTAGAACTGTATATCTCTAGATGGAAAATCTCTATAATATAGTAAGTTTTTTTAAAAAGCATGCTTCAGTCAGCCGGGCGCGGTGGCTCATGCCTGTAATCCCAGCACTTTGGGAGGCTGAGGTGGGTGGATCACGAGGTCAGGAGTTTGAGACCAGTCTGGCCAACAGAGTGAAACCTCATCTCTACTAAAAATACAAAAAATTAGCCAGGCAAGGTGGCCGGCGCCTGTAATCTCAGCTACTCGGGAAGCTGAGGCAGGAGAATCACTTGAACCTGGGAGGCAGAGGTTGCAGTGAGCCGGGATCGTGCCACTGCACTCCAGCCCGGTGACAGTGCGAGACTCTGTCTGAAAAAAAATAAATAAAAATAAAAAAGTAAAAAAGCATGCTTCAAGGCAGTCTGCACAGTATCATCTCATTTATGTAAAATGAGGCAAAATAAAAGCCTATGTTTTTACAGATTTGTGGACAGTATTTAAAATTCATTTTTTGGCCGGGTGCGGTGGCTCAAGCCTGTAATCCCAGCACTTTGGGAGGCCGAGACGGGTGGATCACGAGGCCAGGAGATCAAGACCATCCTGGCTAACAGGGTGAAACCCCGTCTCTACTAAAAATACAAAAAACTAGCCGGGCGAGGTGGCGGGCGCCTGTAGTCCCAGCTACTCGGGAGGCTGAGGCAGGAGAATGGCGTAAACCCAGGAGGCGGAGCTTGCAGTGAGCTGAGATCTGGCCACTGCACTCCAGCCTGGGCGACAAAGCGAGACTCCGCCTCCAAAAAAAAAAAAAAAAAAAAAAAAAAAATTCATTTTTTGAAAGCTTGAAGGGCTATACACCTCTATATTCATATTTATTTTTAAAATTTTTAACCAAAGGGATATATTGCTTTTGTATTAAAAAATGAATAGAAATGAAAAGGAAAAAGTCTAATGCTTGTATTTTGTGCTAAGGAATATGCAGTACAAAGAACTGAAATGACTGACATAAGATCACATGCAGAAAAATCAGTGGTATTTAGACCCCGATCTTCTAACCGCCCAGGAGGTGGACTCTCTTTAAACATCCGTCCAGTCTAGCTGCAGGGATGGGAGGGTTGTGAGGCTGCCAGGTGAACCCAGTTCACATGGCAGCAGGGGTGTGTCCGTGAGGAAGGAACAAAGCCTGAAGTTAAGGAAAGGAGTGGGTGTTGATCCCTTTTGCATTGTCCTGATGCCAGGGCCTCTTCCTATCACTCCTTGCTCTGCAAGCTTACAGTGGCCAGAGGACACAGACATCTGAGGGCCAGGAATGGGTTAAGCCAGAACCTTTTCTGGAGAGGAAAAGGCCTTGGTCTCCTGGAACATGAAAGGAGCTCAGTGGCTCCTGCTGGTAATGAGAAATGAAGAGGCTCAGGTCTGACTCAATCAGAGTCTCTATCCAAAACATAAACCAGGTTCCCAACAAAATGCCCCTTTTGCCCCATCCTGGTCATGCAGTCTCATGAAGAAAAAGAGAACCTTTGGAACTGTTGCGTTTTAGAGGCCTCAGCTGTTTGCTCTGTGGGGGCCCTGCCTTGTGGAGAGTGCTGGCAGTTCCGCCAGTCCCCTTCCTCACTCTCAGCTTCCACTGACACAAACCCACCAGCAACTGGAATGCCCAGGCTAACTCCTCCTCACTCCAGAGCCTCTGCCCAGCACCCTAGGCCTCTGATAGGAGTCATGCGGGGGAAATTTGGGGAGTAGAAGCCCCCAGCACTAATCTCAAATGCCTAAGATGCCCCCCACCCCTACCATGTCTTCACAATTCAGGCTACCCAGATTTCCAGGGTCCCTCCAGCCAAATATGGTTTTGATTTCATTACCTTCTCCACTGTTCCACATTTTCTGGGTACCCTCCTGGTCTCTGCACCATAAGCTTCCCTCCTGATCGTTCCCGGATATCCCGTCTCTTTAGCTAGTCTTGCTTGCTCTGAAATCTGATGTGAAGGTAATTCTGTTCCAGTATTTTCTGGCTACATGACCTTATAGCACTTATGGCAAGTTTATTTTTTATGGGTAAATAATAATTGTGTATATTTATGGGGTGACGACTTTCTTAATATTCCTGTCTGGACTTCAGTTTCTCATAAGAAGGGAATTAAACTGAGAAATAACTGAAGAAATATATTGCAGCCTAGGGTGGAGCTAAGTGTCAGTCGCCTTCCCCGGGGCTCCTCTGTGCCCCATTCTGACAGTCAAACAAGGGAAATAAGGAACCTGTGGAAAAAGGAGGAAGGAGCTGGGGAGAGGAGACCACAGGGAAGCTGAAACCATGAGGAAGCATTTGCTGAGGGAGAAGTCGGGAATTCTGGCTGACAACGAACCTGGAGATGGGTTATCTCAGAGGAGGACGTGGTCCGAACCGTGGACACCAGGCCAAGAGAACAGGCTGGTGCATGGTGAGCGTACTTTGAACCTGACAGTGGCTGATGTCTAGTGGTGAGCTCTGTGGTTAAACCACCTTAGGCCAAAATGTGAAGCAAAGGTGTTGAGGCTTTGGCTCATGGTGAAAGCAATTTGGGGCAAGTAGTAGGAGAGCAGGACTCTACCGCGTACCACTCACTGTGAGACCTGGAGCAAGGACTTCTCCAACTTCTCCATCAGAAGTTAGCATGAGGGCTAGGTGTGGTGGCTCACACCTATAATCACAGCACTTTGGGAGGCTGAGGTGGGCAGATCACCTGAGGTCAGGAGTTCGAGATCAGCCTGGCCACCATGGAGAAACCTGTCTCTACTGAAAATACAAAAAATAGGCTGGGTGCGGTGGCTCACGCCTGTAATCCCAGCACCGTGGGAGGCCGAGGCGGGCAGATTATGAAGACAGGAGATCGAGACCATCCTGGCTAACACTGTGAAACCCTGTCTCTACCAAAAATACAAAAAATTAGCTGGATGTGGTGGCGGGTGCCTGTAGTCCCAGCTACTTGGGAGGCTGAGGCAGGAGAATGGTGTGAACTCAGGAGGCAGAGCTTGCAGTGAGCTGAGATCACATCACTGCACTCCAGCCTAGACAACAGAGCAAGACTCCATCTCAAAAAAAAAAAAAAAATTAGCTGGGTGTGGTGGTGCATGCCTATAATCCCAGCTACTTGGGAGGCTGAGGCAGGAGAATCGCTTGAACCCGGGAGGCGGAGGTTGCAGTCAGCTGAGATCGCATCACTGCACTCCAGCCTGGACAACAGAGCAAGACTCTGTCTCAAAAAAAAAAAAAAAAAAAAGAAGCTAGCATGAGGTGGAATCCCCAGGCAGCAGCTTGAAACTGTACTCCAAGGAGGACTTCCTGCAACCTGGCCAGGGCTCCATTTCTTCATATTAGGCTTCTGGGCCCAAAATGTGTGTGAAAACTCCACTGAGAGCATTGAAAACAAGGCCAAATGGTGTGAGAGGAGGTTTGTGTATGAGAAGGGCTCAAAGAGAAGGAAAAACATCTAGCAAGAATGAAAACAAAGTAGTCATTAGGACTGGTGATGGAATGACCCCAAAACAGACTATCAAGACCCTTCCAGAAACGAAGGCCAAGGCAGGTGAAGAGCACAGGTTCAGGGTCAGATCTCCTGTTTTTGTTTTTGTTGTTGTTGTTGTTTTGTTTTGAGACAGAATCTCACACTGTAGGTTAATTAGCAAATGCACATAGAGACACAGACAGTAAGGTACTAACAGAGGGGTTGGGACACCGAAAAGTATAGTCAAGGAGAAAGGCACAACCAGAGAGGAACACGGAGAAATGTCAGATCCTAGGCACAGGCAGGGGAACACGTGCAGGTGTGGCCCCCTCAAGGACCTTAAACACCAGCTTCCTCCCCTCACCCCAGATCTGTCTCCAGGACAGGGCTGCCAAAGTCACACTCACCCCAGGACATATACGTGGCCTCTTGCGGGAAGGGTTCTGTTCTCCCCATCCTAGTGCTTTTTTTTTTTTTTTTTTCTGGATGCTTCTATTTGCTAAACACTGTGCTGAGAGCTTCACATACATTATATTATATAGTCTGCATGATAGCCCAGGAAGGCAGATAGGTATGATTTAGTAACTACATTGTACAGATGTGTACACCACAGCAGAGAAAGTAGTTACATAGCTGGTAATTGAAGCCAAAAATTGAACGCAAGTCATTCCAGAACCCAGTATTGTTACCATGAGAGGATTCTACAAGCCCTCCTTCACACTGCCCTGGGGCAAGGAAAGGCTCCAAAGGAGAACCCCAAGCATTCACGGTGGCCTCAGCTAATGTATGATGAGTTTTCATATGCTGAAAATAGTGTCTGGCAGATCATAAAAGCTTGGTATTTATTTATTTATTTTTATTATGATTACTATTATTCTTACATCGGGGCTGTTTCCTGAGAGGCAGTCCAGAACAGTGGAAGTTAAGTTCAAGTACTGGCTTGAACTCCTGGTTAAAGATGGCAGATGATGTATACTCTAACTTCATTCTTCCTGAAACCCCATTAAAACAAAAAAACTAAAGTGTATTGGTTAGGATTCTCTAGAGGGACAGGACAGATGTATATATGAAAGGGAGTTTATTAAGGAGTATTGACTCACATGATTACAAGATGAAGTCCCACAATAGGCTGTTTGTAAGGTAAGGAGCAAGGAAGCCAGTTCAAGTTCCAAAACCTTAAAAGTAGGGAAGCTGACAGTGCAGCCTGCAGTCTGTGGCTGAAGGCTGAGAGCCCCTGGCGAACCACTGGTGGAACTCCAAGAGTCCAAAAGCTGAAGAACTTGGAATCCAATGTTTGAGGGCAGGAAACATCCAGCATGGGAGAAGGATGAAGGCCAGAAGACTGATACTAAATATTAACCATCACATTAAAAAACAACAAAACATATTAAAACTCACAAAAACTATGGGAAAGGAGATGAGAGCAACACAATTCTGGAGGCTAGAAAGCAAATTTGACAAGTACCATATTAATAAGTGGGAACTGTCTAAGAGGGCCTAAGTTCAATCCTAACTCAGACAGGAACACCCCACATTATATCTCAGAAGCCCCAAAGACTCAGAAATGAGCCATATAAGATTATTTTAGAAAGGGGAGGGGCAAAATTAGCACTGAAAACAAGATTTGTTAAAAGGTTGCTCAAAAGGTGGGTAGACTGTGTGTCCCCTCCCCTACTCCACACTTCCATCCCTAGCAAAGGTTAGACCTCTGTTCTCTAGACATGATAAAATAGTTTCAACAGTTTGAAGGAGACAGGAGGTACAATTTGCAACACACGAAAACATGGAAGTTAAATGCCAGTTTACCACTGAGTTTTGAGACCACCAGCCTTCTTCCATTGAATAGTGAAAGTTAGGCTTATGTTCTCTAAGCAGGAGATAAAGTTTCCCAGAGAAACTTTGTCAAATGACATCAAGAGTTTCCCAAGGGAATGGCCCAGCTAGATTACTTGGAGTGAAATCTACACTTGGCAAGCCCTGGCCATCCACTGGTAAGTATTACCACACAGCTGTTTGGTGCTCTGTTCATCAGCAGTCACTAAGAAGCACCCGGCATTTGAAAAAAGCTTCTACCAGGAGAAGCAAAGGGCCGAACAAACAAACGGAAGACAACAAATCTTGGAAAAAACAAAGACTATGCACGGGGAAGAAAACGCTTATATACTTAGAAAGATATAATATTGCATCTAAAAAATCAAGGATGGGACACTAATACAAAAAATTATTAGCCAGGCATGGTGGCTCACACCTATAATCAAAGCACTTTGGGAGGCCAAGGTGAGTGGATCACTTGAGCCCAGAAGTTTGGGACCAGCCTGGGCAACATGGTGAAGCCCCATCTCTACGAAAAATACAAAAATTAGCTGGACATGGTGTTGTGTGCCTGTAGTCGCAGTTACTTGAAGGACTGAAGCAGGAGGATCTCTCGAGCCCGGGAGGTCAAAGCTGTGGTGGGCTATGATCATACCACTGGACTCCAGCCTGGGCAGCAGAGTGAGACCCTGTCTCAAAACTAGAATGGAATTACTGGGGAACAAAAAAGAACTCTTGGAAACTAAATATGATAGGATAAATTTTAACAATCAATACATGATAGAAAAATTAGTGGATGAAATTAATCAGAAAGTAGAGGGAAGAGTTAGGAGACAAGAAAAAAAAAGAGAATTATAAGATGCATTCAAGAAAATATTTAAATTACAGGAATTCCAAAAAGAGATAATAGTGAAAATAGAGGTTAAAAAAGTAAATCAGGCTGAGCATGGCAGCTCACACCTGGAATCCCAGCACTTTAGGAGGCCAAGGTGGGAGGATCACTTGAGGCCAGGAGTTCGAGATCAGCCTGATTAATATAGCAAGACCCCATCTCTAAAAAAATAAAATATAAATTTTCTAGGCATGGTGATGGGTGCCTGGAGTCCTAGCTACTTGGGAGGATGAGGAAGGAGGATCGCTCGAGCCTAGGAGTTTGAGGCTGCTGTGAGCTATGATCACGCCACTGCCTCCTAGCCTTAGTGACAGAGTGAGACTTTACCTCTAAAGAAATAAAAAGAGGCCGGGCGCGGTGGCTCAAGCCTGTAATCCCAGCACTTTGGGAGGCCGAGGCGGGTGGATCACGAGGTCAGGAGATCGAGACCATCCTGGCTAACATGGTGAAACCCCGTCTCTACTAAAAATACAAAAAACTAGCCGGGCGTGGTGGTGGGCGCCTGTAGTCCCAGCTACTCGGAGGCTGAGGCAGGAGAATGGCGTGAACCTGGGAGGCGGAGCTTGCAGTGAGCCAAGATCGCGCCACTGCACTCCAGCCTGGGTGACACAGCGCGAGACTCCGTCTCAAAAAAAAAAAATAAAAAAAATAAAAAAAAAAGAAATAAAAAGAAACAGAATTCAATCAATCAGTCAAGCAAAGTGGCTCACACCTGTAATCCCAGCACTTTGGGAGTCCAAGAGGGGAGGATTACTTGAGTCCAGGAGTTTGAGACCAGCCTGGGCAACATAGTGAGACCCTATCTCTATTTTTAAAAAACATAAAAAGAAAAAAAATCAACGGATCAAAGGTATAATACACGAACATTTTCCTAGTCTTAGACGTGAGTTTCCAGAATGAAAGAGCCCACTAAGTGCCCAGAATAATCAATGAAGAAAACCAACACCCAAAGAAAGTAAATTATGACATTTCAACATATTAGCAACAAAGAGAGGATCCTACAAGGTTCCAGAGAAAATAAACAAGTTTCATAGCAGGGAATCAGAAGAAGACAATGGAGAAAGGCCAGCTACTTCCAAGGTAGAATTTTCTACTCACCTAAACTCCCAATCAAATGTGAGGACTTTTTCAGGTATGCCACGTGTCCAGATTTTGTCTGCTATGCACGTCTCAGGATTCCACTGCGAAGGATATGCTTCACCAAGAAGGAAGGCATGGCACTCAGCATGAAGAGAACCCTGAACAAGAGAATGGGAAGCTCCAATAACAGTAAAGGGAGATCTCAAGCCACCGGCTTTGTAACAGACCTTGGGAACAACCAGTGCAGACTGGCCCAGCCAGAAGATCCAGGGATGAGCTCCCTGAGAAAGTGAGACAGATAGAATACCTAAGTCATCTCAATATTGGCGGGAATTGAGACGAGATTACTCAGTCGGGGAGAGTTTGGGAATACACCAGCAATAAATATATAGAAAACTAAACAAACAAAACCAAATGCTTTTTAACTCTAGGAGGAAAATTTAGCAGAGGGAAAATAATCATTATACACTCATGACTTGGCTGTGGGTAGCGTTTATGTATTCGTGATAAAGTAAATATTGAATGTTGATCTAATGAAAATTATGATCTAATTATACTCGGGAAATGGCCCGCTGAGTGGGGGCGGGAGCTGCGTGCGTCAGTGTGTGGCAACCGGAGGTTTTGGCAACGGAGAGAAAAATCCTCCCCTTTCCTAATGAAAAATAGACAAAGGCCTAACTTAAGAAAAATCTAGGAAATGGTTAACATTGGAAAATTAAGCAGTAGCGATATAAGCTTGCTATTTAGCAAAGAAAGTAAAGAATCCGTTCAAAAGAGTTGAGAAAAGGCTGGGCCTGGTGGCTCACGCCTGTAATCCCAGCACTTTGGGAAGCTGAGGTGAGCGGATAACTTGAGGTCAGGAGTTCAAGACCAGCCTGGCCAACATGGCGAAACCCCATCTCTGCTAAAAATACAAAAAAAACTAGCCGGGTGGGGTGGCGCATGCTACTTGGGAGGCTGAGGCACAAGAATCACTTGAACCCGGGAGGCGGGTTGCCGTAAGCTGAGGTCGTGCCACTGCACTCCAGCCTGGGCAACAGAGGGAGACTCTGTCTCATAAAAGAAAAAAAAAAGGGTTGAGAAGGTTACTCCTGAGAAGCAAGAATTGGTGGGGAGAGGGGGAGTGATGGAGGGGCCGTTGGGTTTCTTATCAAGTCTTGCAGAACTCTTGGTGTCTCTAAACTATGTGCTTGAAAATTTCTGATTAAGAGAATGTGATACAAGATACAAGGAGGAACAGGAGGAGGAAAAAAAGAGGGAGACCCTAAGAGTCTAGAAGACTGAGCTCTCCTGTATGTTGGGCAAATTATTTCATTTCCATTATTTTCTTCTGCAAAAATGAGGATGATGGTACATAACTTGCAGGATTCTTTTTGTCTCTAATATGTGGTAACCACATGTCTACTATTGGTTATTGGAAACACAGACCAATCTACCAAAGGATAAACACTCAGGTCTTCGTTTCTCACTTCCACCTGGCTCATTAAACTGTTGGGAGATTCAACGCAGTAACTAAGTCAAACCTCACGTCCACTTGGAACTAGGCCAAATGTGACTTCAATAACACGTCCAGCATAGGGCCCAGTGTTGACACTCGTATGCATGGAGGGTTGACTCCATGCTGGTCTCTGTGCTAAAGGCACAGAGGGATTGTGGGATTGGGCTCCATGTAACCACAGAATGTTCTTAATTACCAGCACAGCTGCATGCACTGGGGCAACAAACAAAAACAACTGTCACAGTGTGTGAGTAAGCACATGAGGGCAGGCCTGAGAGATGGGAAAGGCCAGAGGCAAGCACTCTCCCTTATGGTGTGAAGTGCTTAGTGTTTGTGTCTTGTCCACTTTCAAAAAAAGATGAGTGAGGCCAGGCACCGTGGCTCACACCTGTAATCCTAGCACTTTGGGAGGCCGAGGCGGGTGGATCATCTGAGGTCAGGAGTTTGAGACCAGCCTGGCCAATATGATGAAACCCTGTCTCTACTAAAAATACACACAAAAAATTAGCCAGGTATGGTGGCAGGTGCCGGTAATCCCAGCTATTCGGGAGACTGAGGCAGGAGAATCGCTTGAACCCAGGAGGCAGAGGTTGCAGTGAGCCAAGATCACATCATTGCACTCCAGCCTGGGCAACAGAGCAAGAGTCTGTCTCAAAAAAAAAAAAAAAAAAAAAGAGTAGGGATAGTGTAGCAAGAGTAAGCCAGGATTTAAAGACAGATCTGGTTTCAGATTCTCTACTTCACCTACTGGGCAAGTGTTTCTTCAGATTGCTTTCTTATTTGTAAATTAAAGTTGAAACAAGAATATGGACTTTATTATATGGTTATCATGAAACTTGAATGAATTCATACACACACATATAATTTACCACATAAAGAGTAGCTTTAGGCTGGGCATGGTGGCTCACACCTGTAATCCCAGCACTTTGGGAGGCCAAGACAACAGGACTGCTTGAGGCCAGGAGTTCAAGACCAGCCTAGGCGACATAGTGAGACCCTGTCTTTACAAAAAATTAGAAAAATGAGTTGGGTATGATGGCACACACACGTAGTTCCAGCTACTTAGAAGGCTGAAGCGAGAGGATCATTTGAATCCAGGAATTAGAGGCTGCAGCAAGCTATGATTACCCCCTGCACTCCAGCCTGGGTGACAGAGGGAGATTATCTCTCAAAAAAATTGCTTATATATTAAAAAATATCTAACATAGTATATAAATGTATAACTACCATATGAAAGGGTAGACTTATATAACAAATACACAACAAATATATAACTATATAAAATATATAACTATATATAATAGAGTCTATATACAAGTTATATATAAAACTACTCCTTATATGATAAATTACTCTTGTTTAATAAAAAAAAAATCCAGACTTGGTAAGAGTTGACTTTTATCCAAAGAGGATTATTGCAAGGCTGGGGGAGGGGAAGGGACTATTGCAATAGGGAGAAGGCCCTGACCATCCTTCTGAAAGCATCTTAAGAATAAGGCAGACAGGGATTTTTTTCCTTTCTAGGGAAGAGTAAACAAGGCTAGAAAGAAGCAGGTGTGGGGAAGGGGGTGGGTGAAGGGCAGCAAGGTCAGGCAGTGAGGCAGGGACTATTTGACCCAGGGGCCTGCCTCTTCTCAGGAAGGGCTGTCTGCTGGCTCAGGCTGAGGGTGCCCAAAGTCCAGGGGCCTTGAAAAAGAAACTCTTCACTGAAGTTCGGTTAACAAGCATTTTGTCCCAATTGATCCGTGGAGACAAGCAGCTTAGCTCATCCTTTATGAGGCAGAGCAAGGGACTCTGGAGGGTCTGTGACCAGCCTTGTCATAGGTAAAGTCTTAATCTAAGTCATTTGAGGAAGGGTGTGGTTCTTTGCCTTAAGCAGCTCACTTTATGTATTTTTGGGGGTTTAATTTGCAATATTAAAATTCTAATAGACACTTTCCCCCCTATTATTTACTATGAAATATTTGGTCCCCATTTTTAGTGGATTCACTTTAAGTGGCCATGTTCCGGGATCGATTGCCCTCCATTCACGAAGACCTTCTGCACAGCCCGAAGAGCCTGAGACTCACGCCAGATGTCGCTTGCCGTTAGCATGAAATTCCTTCAAATTCTCACATTTTATCTTAAAATTTTTTTTATAATCTATAGTGTACTTCTGAGAAATTACTTAAAGTTTTCCCTAAAGGTCTTTAACCAAAAGGATCCTTTTTTTTTTTTTTTTGAGACAGAGTCTTGCTCTGTCACCCAGGCTGGAGTGCAGTGGTGCGATCTTGGCTCACTGCAACCTACGCCTCCCAGGTTCAAGCAATTCTCCTGCCTCAGCCTCCCGAGTAGCTGGGACTACAGGTGCCTGCCAACACGCCCGGCTAATTTTTTATATTTTTAGTGGAGATGGGGTTTCACCATGTTAGCCAGGATGGTCTCGATCTCCTGACCTCGTGAGCCACCCGCCTCGGCCTCCCAAAGTGCTGGGATTACAGGCGTGAGCCACCGCGCCCGGCCCAGGAGCCTCTTTCTTAAGAGCCATTTTTATCCTGTGGCTTTACACACCCTGCGGCATATTGGATGTTTCCCTCAGGATATAGTAACTTTATTTGAAAACTTGGCCGTAAAGAATGATCTAAATTACTTGGGCCTTGATGTTTGGAGGGGAATGTTGCCAGTCAATGACCATACACAGCCATAGAAAAATCTCAAAAATGCTCCCTTAGAACATCTAGCTTGGAGCAAAACTCTGATGGCTCTTTGAGGAAAGTTAATTGTTAATGTACTTTTGAATTGCTAGATTGATTTATAACTTTAAGTCTTTTTGAGCATGATTAGATACCTGAACCCAAGGTCCCCTGATTATACTCCTAGGTCATGTCAAACAGAAGATGTAGCCCATCTCCATTTAAATAACTCCTCATTTGGTGATGAAAATCAGTTTCTTCTTCTTCCTCTATTTTTTTTTTTTTTTTTTTAAGACAGGATCTCACTCTGTCTCCCAGGCTGGAGTGCAGTGTGGCCATAGCTCTCTGCAGCCTTGAACTCCTGGGCCCAGGTGATGCTCCCACCTCAGCCTCTTGAGTAGCTGTGATTACAGGCGTGCACCACCACGACTGACTATTTTTTTATTTTTATTTTTTGTAGAGATGGGTCTCACTAGAAAATCATAGTTTCTTTTACTGTGCCTTTACTATGTATCAGAAACAGGGCCAGCATTTTGCATGCGTTATCTCTAACTCTCATAACAGCCTGTAAGGAAGTTGTTATTATCCTCTTTTAACGAATGACAGAACAGAAAGGTTAAATGATTTTGCTAAGGCCACACAGCCAGAAGGTGGAGGTTATAAGGCTCATACCTTTCCCATTAAAGCAGACTACCTTAGGCTTCATACTTGGGTTGGGTTCATAGTATCAGTGACCAGAATGCCCCTTACCCCAACTTTTTCAAATACTGGTGGTCTCAACTAGGCTTTGGAGAGAAACTGGACAACAGCCAGTTCAAGATTCAGCTCCTTGATAACTGTCCAAGGCTCAGAAGCTCTACTCTAACTGCAGGAAGACCCTCCAACTTCTTTTTAGCTTTCATCTTACTCATCTTTTAGGGGCAGCATTTAATGATATGGAATATTCTTTCTGTTACAGGAATAAAATGAAGTAAATTGTATTTAATAAAATTGTGCACACTTTCTTTTTTAACCCATTTTTCCCCCAGGTCGATATTTTTACTGGGGAGCGATAGGAGTTTTCAAGCACAGCCACTCCATTATTGATCATTGATTTACCATCTGTGGTTGTGAATGAATCTGTGTAAACCAATAGAAGATTGAGGGTTTTTGTTTTTGTTTTTGTTTTTTTGAGACAGAGTTTTACTCTTGTTGTCCAGGCTGGAATGCAATGGTGTGATCTCAGCTCACCGCAACCTCCGCCTCCCAGGTTCAAGCGATTCTCCTGCCTCAGCCTCCCAAGTAGCTGGGATTATAGGCATATGCCACCACACATGGCTAATTTTGTATTTTTAGTAGAGACAGGGTTTCTCCATGTTGGCCAGGTTGATCTTAAACTCCTGACCTCAGGTGATCCGCCTGCCTTAGCCTCCCAAAGTGCTGGGATTACAGGCACGAACCACTGCACCTGGCCAGATTGAGGTTTTTACTTGCCTTTCATTGGCCTTGATAAAGGGGCCAGGAAGTGGACCACATGTGGAGAGTATAGATCCTTAGTTGCTGATGTACATATAAAACATGCATTTTGATACTGCCATGAAAATCAAAGTCCACAGGGAGTATTTCCTGGCAGAAATGTCATTATAAACATTTTTAAAATTTTTAAATTATAAATGTATTATAAAAATGACAATTTAGAACATTCTAAACCAGAATGCCATTCTTTTTTCTTTTTCTTTTTTTTTTTTTTTTAGAGTCTTACTCTGTCACTCAGGCTGGAGTGTGGTGGCATCCTGTGGCTGCTCCTGCTAGGGTGTCACCATGTGTCCCCAAGCTGATGTGATGCTGTCAGTGTCCTGCCGGCACCTCCTTGGCCTGTACCATTTCGGGACATGCTGGCTGACATTCCAACTGCCAGCTTCCATATCACTTGCCTGAGGCCTTTCTTTGCCTGCTGCAGCCTGCTTTGCCCACATATGTGGTAAACCAGACGTACCAGGGAATTCATGCTCCTAAAGCAGCCTTCAACCAATGACTGATGGGAGTTGGTATATAAATACCCCAGCTCCCTCCCCGCCTCAGGTAGGATGATTCAGAGGCTATTCAACACTCCCAGAATTCCTCAATGGGGGTGAGCTTTAATTCCCTTAGTAGGAACTAGCTTGGTAACACACCTTTCTGGGGGCTTTTTTTCCTTTCCTGTCTCACTTGCCCACTCTCCTACCAGTTTACTGGGATCAAACAAATGACTTGTATTTGAATCCCTTTCTCAAGGTCTGCTTCTGGGGGAACCCAAACTAAAAATGGATGGGTTATGCTTGGATCAAACTAAAACGATACAAGACTATTCTTTTGGGCTATTTTATCTTGTACCCTCATCAACAGGAGTCTTATTTCTGTAGGCTGTCAACTAAAGACATTGCCAATCCTGTTACTCAGCACTGCCTATACGAATTTCATTGTGAGAAATTTGTTCTAAAATTTACAGCTGGAAAACATTTTGCTTAGCCTGACAAGCTGGTATATTTCCTTCATTCTGGTAAAGAGAATTAGATTCCAGACATCTGTCTGTCTGTCTGTCTCCTTTTTTTCCTCTCTCTTTTCCTCCCCAGATTTGCCTTCAGGGAAGCTCAGAAGCCAATCTGGAGTCCAATAACAGTAAATATGCAGAACTTTATCCCCCACGTATGTGTGTTTCTCTTCCCTAGTCTTGATTTCATTTCATGTATATTTTCTGTGATCCTAGTTATTCATTCCCATTTGGACTTACTCGTGCTTTACTGCATGCATCTCTTTGCAAGCCGCCAATGCTCTGTGGAACTAGCGGCCATGTGAATAAGGTGTTTAAGAAGCACTTATTTAATGAATTATATTTGGATGCTAACTGTGCAAAGATACTGTTATGAAACTAGAGAAGTATAAACCTCCCCTCCAGAGCACTTCTCACCTTGTAGGACAGTGCTTTTCCAACTCTCTGGGTTCTGTAATTGTCTCCTCGGATGAAAACTTACATGGAAGATATGGCAAGTCAATAAAAAGAAGCTGCTCTGGTTGCGATGTGTGAGTGAGGGGATAGGCAATCCTTTCACTCAGCTTGGGAATCCTCTTCCCCTACACCCCCTACACCCTGTCTTTTGGTCCCCCAGGCACCAGCTTCTAAACTTGAGGTCTTCGTAGAGCACTGCTTGACCAACAGCTTTAGAGACATAAGCAGGGTGTGGGCCTTTGATGCCAGAGCAGTGCTGGGGACAGCAGGTGCGCATGGAGCTGTTCTGCCACCACCCAGAAAAGGGGGCGCTCACTGCTGCAGGCTGTCTACCCACTGAACAGGGCTGTTCTCCCCAAGTTTGCCTTATCATAGGCACTGACCTATAGGTCAGGAAGCAGCCTCGGCCAGGCACGGTGGCTCATTCCTGTAATCCCAGCACTTTGGAAGGCCAAGGTGGGCAGATCACAAGGTCAGGAGTTCGAGATCATCCTGACTAACATGGGGAAATCCTGTCTCTACTAAAAATACAAAAATTAGCTGGGCGTGGTGACACGTGCCTGTAGTCCCAGCTCCTCTGGAGGCTGAGGCAGGAGAATCGCTTGAACCCGGGAGGCAGAGGTTGCTGTGAGCCGAGATCATGCCACTGCACTTCAGTCAGTCAACAGAATGAGACTCTCTCAAAAAAAAAAAAAAAAAAAGCAGTCTCAGGGCAGGTTCCTCCCCATCCCCCTCTGTGTCACTCCATATCTCGCTGGACCCTCTTCTGACCCTCTTGACACCTTCTCAAGTCCCCTCCTCAAACCTGGTGTGGATGGGCAGGAGCAGGCTGGGACAGAGGTGGAGAGCCAGGGGCTGGCTTGGCGGGGGAGGCGGGTGTATAAGGAGACAGGCCTCTGGCTCTGCCTCGTTTTCTGGAAGCTATCAGTCCTAAGCTTAGACACCAATATACCCCCCACCCCCAGCCCACACTGTTTGTCTAATAAGGAAACCTTTTTGACCTAGCCAGTTAAAAGTCCCGGCCCTTCACCTCATTACTGCCAAGCCCAGAATTAAAGAGGTGAAAGCTGGCAGCCTTGGGCTGCCTTCAACTTGGCAACTGCCCCTCCGGGTCTGTGTCTCAAAGTCCCAGCCTTTCAATAGGGCTGTGTTTTCAATCCTGCTTAAACAAAGCCGCACGGTCTCCCTCCTGGGCCTGAGCTCGCCGTTCTCATCTTTCTATGGGGGATTAAGGGCTGCTCTCTTGTTTGGGTGTCACTCTGCCTTTGAACCACTGTGGCTTCATCTGGTTTCAGGCGCAGCTTCCTGCCAGGAAGTGGATTTACCTCTGATTTGTTGTTACTCTCTCTGCAGGATGATGCTGAGGGGAGTGAGTTCCTTTCTCCCCAGACACCACCACCAGCTCCCCCCTTCCACTTCCCTCCACAGCTCTCCAGCTTGAGCCCTTGACATAGCTCACAGCTACCTCCTCTTCTTGTGGAAATCTCCTCTCACACAGGGAAAGCAGAGACTCTAAAGATAGGGGAGCCCCAGGTTGGCTCACTGGGGTTGCGGGAGAGGTTGGAGGTGAGGGAGCTGGAGCTGGAGCTGCCTGAGAGACTGAAAGTGCACCTGCCAGGGCTGTGGAGGAAGGTCCTGGATTGAGTCGGAGCTGCTTTGGGTCTCTCTGGGGTGGCAGCCTGGAGCTATTCTCACTCTCTTCCTGAAAACTCCAGAAAACAGATGAGAAAGATACTTCTGCCCTGGATGCTAAGCTTAGACTGGAAACCAGATCTCTTGAATACAAACCTAGAGACATTTTTACCTTCTCTGTGGGGTGTGTGTGTGTGTGTAAGAGATAGAGAGAGAGGTAGGAAGGAGAACAAAAGTCAGGTGATTTTAGGTGCACTGACATCCAGGCAGAGGAAAAAGATTCTTCCTGGAGGGAAGCCAGTTGCTCTACTCTGAGAGAGATCAAGAGAAATATCAAAGTTTAATTAGGTTGGCATTGGACACCATGTGCTGAAAGCAGTAGTTCGGTGGCCTACAAAATAACCTCGGTTTTATTAATAACTGGGGGAGGGTGAGTTGTGGTGGTGAGAATCCACAGTGGCCCCTATTTCTGGAAATCCAGCTCAGGGGTCTGTGGGCGGAGTTGTTCCTGGATTCTTTCTAGATCTCAAGGGAGAGAAGCTAAAGAGCGGGGTGATCTTGCCCTGGGAGAGATACCATCTCTGGATGAAGACAGGTGTGTTTTCATGTTTGCTTGTTTTATTTTATGTGCCATCCTCCTACACTACCAGTTAGAGGAGAAAACTGCGCTCCAAAACTGGGAGTCAAGAGTCTGAGGGGCACTGAGATTGAGCCAGGTGTGCATGGGTGTGGGGGGACTGATAGAAAAAGGCTCCAAACATCCTTACGGGAGGAGGAGGATGGTGTAATGCAGCTAAATGCCAACGGCAAAAGAGCTGAAAGGGAGGTGTAGCTCCAGCGGACAGAGGCAAAGAGAAAGCCCTTGGCCGGCGCCTGCAAACACCACCCTCCAGGGCCTGGCCCTCCCCTGTGTGCCCTGTTGTGGGCCTCAAAGGGCGCTGGCCCAGGCCCTGTCTGCCATTCCCCTCACAAAGCCCGGGTTGTGTTCTTGGCAGGGCTGGGCCTCCCCGCCATTGAGGTCCCGGCTGGGGCTGCCTGCCCTGGGAGCCTCCCTTCCCAGCCAGAGGCCCTGGATTTGTCGAAGTGCCAATACCTAATGAGGAGCTCATTTGAATCCATGCAAAGTACCAGGGAGCAAGGAGACATGCTAATTAAAGTGATTGCTGTTCTTTAATTAAGCAATAATTCCCCCAAAGAGGGCATTATCATGCAAATAGAGCCCTCTTGGGTGAGGTAAGGGCTTTGGGCAACAGCTGAGGTCTGTTAATAAGGCCCCTGAGCATCAGAGGGCAGGCATCCAGAATGCCCCATTGAGCTGGGTGATAGAGCAAGGGAAACAATCATCCCTGTGCCGCGCTGCCTTTTGTCTCTCCAGGCTTTGGCTGCGGAGCTGTGGGAGGCAGGGACCCTGCACCCCCTGCTGTTCCTTTCCCTTCCTCTCCCTTTGCCTTCTCTCCAAGAAACGTTTTCAGAGCTGTGTGAGGTGGAGAGGTTTGTAGGACAATGTCTAGTTTGGCCCTTCACACAATCGATGTCCCAATTATCAGAGCATCAGCCCAGAAGGGTTGGAATGGGGCCTCCTGAATGTTCATAACAAGGAAGATGCTGCAAGAGGCTGAGCTCTGTTGGGCCACTGTAATAAAATGGAAAGAGCACTGAAATGAACCATCGACCTGGGTGACTGTGGACAAGCCACTTTCCCTCCTCAAGACTCAGTTTCCTCATCTTTAGAATGGGTTGCTAGTAACTACCTGACACAGTTATCATGTGAGTAAATGACTGAACGCGTAGGGTATTTAAACCCATGGTTCCCAACCTGGAGTGATTTTTGCCCACAGAGGAAGGCTGCCAGATAAAATATATTTTGATATCTTTATTTGCTAAATCTGACAGCCTTACCCCAGAGGACACTGGTAATGTCTAGAGATATTTTGTCACAACTGGGGGAGTGGGTGCTACTGGCATCTAGTGCGGGGAGGGCCAGGGCTGCTGCTAAACGTTCTCTACTACTCAAGAGAGTCCCCATAACACAGAATTATCTGGCCTGAAATATCAATAGTGCTGAGCTTAAAAAACTCTGACCTAGGCCGGGCACGGTGGCTCACGCCTGTAATCCCAGCACTTTGGGAGGCTGAGGCGGGTGGATCACGAGGTCAGGAGATCGAGATCATCCTGCCTAACACGGTGAAACCCCGTCTCTACTAAAAATACAAAAAAACCCCACAAAAAAACAAAAAAAACCCTCTGACAACTACCTGAGTTAGATGAAAAAATACATAAACAGATAGTAGATTTTCTGGAGCAGGACCATAGTAGAATGGTTCTAAATCCCCTAAGTGACTTCTCTTTTCTTGAAAGAAAAGGTTTTAAATAGGCTAGGCATCCCGTGGCTCAAGCCTGTAATCCCAGTGCCTTGGGATGCTGAGGCAGGAGTATTACTTGAGGCCAGGAATTTGGGACCAGCCTGGGCAACACAGACTCCCATTTCTAACAAAAATAAAAAAGAGAGAGAAAATTAGCCAGGCATGGTGGTGGGTGCCTGTGGTCCTAGCTCCTCAGGAGGCTGTGGCAGGCAGATCACTTCAGACCAGGCATTTGAGGCTGCAGTGAGCCATGATCATGCCACTGCACTCCAGCCTGGCCACAGAGTGAGACCCAGTCTCTAAAAATAAAATAAAATAAAATTTTAAAATAAACAAATCATGGAACAGACTGAGGCTCAGTGGCACACTGATACTGGCAGTCCCACGTGAGAAGCAAGACCAAAGAACACGCTGGCAAGGTCTAAGTTGGTTATGAGTCCAGAGACATACACAAAGCCAGCCGTGACATAAGGGGAAGGTGACTCTTCATGCAGAGAAGACAGCCCTGGCAGAGGCACCAGGGCCCAGCGTTGAGGGCAGAGTGAGGCAGTTGAGAGCAGGTGTCAATGACTCGTGTACTGTGAAGCTGAGAGTACAAGAGGAAACTATACTCCTACTTTACCTTTGACAGTAACAGTACTCACATAACTAACACCTATGGTGAGCGTGTTGCTCTAATTCTCACAACAGCCTAGGAGAAAGGTGCTATGATTATCCCCATTTTGAAGATAAGGACATTGCAACATGGGAAAGATAAATAACCTGCCCATGGCTACATACCTAGTAAGAGCCAGGATTTCAACCAAGGCAGCATCTGAAGGCCGCACAGCTGCGGAACCACGTCTGGGAAAAGGAGACTTCTCCAGTGATCACAGATCTTGATATACACTCATTCTGCAGCATGGGAGTTAGGCCCTCAGCAAAGGGCCTGCTATATCTGCCTAGCTGCGGGGTAGGTCTCCAAGTGGTGTCTGCATTTGGGACATCCATCGCTCGACTTTTGCGTCCCTGGACAGACAGCTAGAGGGCAAAGCCACCAAGTGCGGAAGGGAGTCGCCAAGCCTGGCTTTGTCACTCACAGCTGACTCATTTGCTGAGTATTGGCTGGTCTTCTCCCCTGGCGCTGGGGTGGGGGTCATTTGGTGCTTCTAGAGCTGCCTTTGTAATGGTCTGTGTCTTAGGTAAGGCTGGTGTGTGGCTCAGGGGGTGGCAAAGGCAGAAAGTCAACAAACCGGGCAGTCCAGCCAGGGTGAAAGCCAAACCTCCTGCTCCCAGGAATCTTGGCCCCTTTTCAATTTTGTGTTCACTCCCAGCAAAATAAATGTTTTGTGTTACAAGGAGACGGAGATAGTATCTCATCAGCCCTACTAGTTTAGCACTGCCTCTGCCAACCTCTCACTCTACATTTGGCAGGGGGAACGAGCGAGGAGAAAAACAGGACCAGGTTCTGTTTGCAAAATATTTTCACCAGTCAAAAAACTGCCGGGGTTGTGAATATTAAATAAACCCTGACTCATGCAGACATATACCTTGCTTTGCTTTGCTGATAGGTGGGGTAACAGACAGCGTTACGTTACTTTAGAAGTGACAGCTCTAACATTCTGCAGACTTCTCAAAACTGCTCTGGCTTTTTCTGAACAAAGAACAATCCACAAAAACGCCCATGGTTTGCAGTGCATAGGAGTCTGTTTACAGGATCACAGACTCACCCTCTCAAAAGGGACCGGGTGAGATCATCCATTTAATCACCTTCCACCTCCAGGTGGGGCTGGGCGGCCCAAAGGTCTTCCGCCAGAGGGTTTAGTGAGAGCATGGCCCAAGTCTCAGGCCCCTGTAGTGAGTTCCCTAAGGGCCGGCTCCATTTTTTCCATTGCAGAATTTATAAGTGGGATTGAAATGAGAGCATAGTGTTGCTTTGCCAGGAACAAAGATTGTCAGTGTGTTTCAGTCACTAACCTAAGACACCATAATATAAGCCAGCCCCCCAGCCCCCACCTCTAGCCAGTCCCGCAGTAAAACAGTTCACCTAAGAATGAAAATAGTAGTAGTGTAGCGAACACTGACATTGAGCTTACTACTTCCAAGACACTGTTCTAATCCTCACCGCCGCGAGGCAGGCAGTAGCGTTACCGTCATTTTGCAGAGAGGAACTTGCCTAGTTTCCCTATTCCTAACTCAGGCGAGGTTCCCACCCTACCCCTTAGCTTCCTGTGAGTCTATAGGTTGTCCTTCCCATTCTTCATGAGAACAGTTTCTTCCATTAGTCTTGAAACAGTGGAAACCAACCCTTTCTTTCTTTTTTTTTTTTTTTAATTTGAGACGGAGTCTCGTTCCGTAGCCCAGGCTGGAGGACAGTGGTGTGATCTCAGCTCACTGTAACCTCCGCCTCCTGGGTTCCAGTGATTCTCCTTCCTCAGCCTCCTGAGTAGCCGGGATTACTGGTGCCTACCACCACGCCCGGCTAATTTTTGTATTTTTAGTAGAGACACGGTTTCACCATGTTGGCCAGGCTGGTCTGGAATTCCTGACCTCAAGTGATCCACCTGCCTCGGCCTCCCATAGTGCTGGGATTGCAGGCATGAGCCACCACACCTGGCCAATTTTATTTTTTTTTACCAACCATCAGGCTCCATGACTTTGGGGACTGTGTGTACCTTGTAGAGCTCGTGAGGCCCATCCCCTGCCTCCATGCGTGAGGATGGTATAGAGAAGACTGGTCCTTATTCTACTCTTCCCTCTCACTTGTCAGTGTCTTGGCTCCTGGCCACAAGGCATGGAACCTTTAGGGCCCCCTCCAGACACAGAATCCAGCACCTGTAATCCCAGCTACTCTGGAGGCTGAGACAGGAGAATCACTTGAACCCAGGAGGCGGAGGTTGCAGTGAGCAGAGATCACGCCATTGCACTCCAGCCTGGGCAACAGTGCAAGACTCCGTCTCAAAAAACGAAAAAAGAAAAAAGAAAAAAAAGAAAATTATCTCACTCTGGAAAAGATTCCAAAGTCCCAATATTTCATGTTGGTTTGGTTTTTTTCTTAGTGCTCAACACCCCCACCTCCATTCCTCCCTCTAGGGTAAGGCCCCACTGCCTCCTCCCTCTGGCATTTGTGAGCACAGCATCTCCTCAGGCACAGTCCTTTAATCAAGGTGGAAGCCCTTTGTGAAGGGGCGGTGGAGAAGCTGGGCTGCTAATGGCTCAGTGATGAGCTTTTGACAAATCCATGAAATGAATGGAACAGAGGGGTGGGAAAAGAGGTGTTCCTCAGTGCAGGCGGGGGTCTGAGAAGGATGGGAGGAGATATGTGAGCAGGCCCTTCTGCAGGTCTTCCCATGCCCCCTCCGACTCTGGGACCATTCACACAGGTCATAAGCTGCTACTCTCAGCCCCTAGAGCTCTTGCTGGTCACCAGGGAAATGACTGACTTTGGGACAAGCTGTGAAAAGTGGCTGGACCTTAAGTGTTAGTAGCACAGAGAGTCAAGTGCCTGCTGTGAGCCGAAAGATGAAAAGTCAAGATCCCCCAAATTGAGGGACCTACTAGAGTATCTGAAAATCTGCTGCTGCATAGGGATCTCCTTAGATCCCCGGAGAACTAATTCTAAAGCTTTTCTCCATTATTGACACCTTGGGTTGAATTCCTTCACTCAAGTCTTTTCAGTCTGAAAACATGCAGAAAAGGCTATGACCAGTTTACAGTTATGACCAGGAGAAACCATGAGAAAATTGCTGTCTTTTCCTCCATTCCACTCCACTCATTGAAGAAGGCAATCCTTGATGCAAGGAGGCAAGGAATGGTTGGTAACAACTTTGTTTTGTTTTGTTTTGAGATGGAGTTTCACTCTTGCTGCCCAGGCTGGAGTGCAGTGGCGCAATCTTGGCTCACTGCAAACTCCGTCTCCCGGGTTCAAACGTTGTCCTGCCTCAGCCTCCCAAGTAGCTGGGATTACAGGCGTACGCCACCATGCCCGGCTAATTTTTTTTTTTGTATTTAGTAGAGATGGGGGTTTCACCATGTTGGTCAGACTGGTCTTGAATTCCTGACCTCAGGTGATCCACCCACCTCAGGCTCCCAAAGTGTGGGATTACAGGCGTGAGCCACCATGCCTGGTGGGTGGGTAACAACTTTGTAACAGCACATCCACGAGGAATGGATTGAAGGGGAAGGGAAATGGCCCCAAGTTTAAGTTTTCTCCATCCCTGCCACCTTCCCTATAAACGTCCCTTATTCGGGTATCCCGTTCCTCTGTGTGTGTACTCTCCCTACTTAGTTTCCCCCCTTTTCTGACATAAATGTGAATGGAACGTCTATATCCAAACTACTGTGAGAAGATGTCTGAGTCCATTAGAGCTGCTACAACAAAATACCTTACGCTGGGTAATTTCTAAACAGCAGGAATTCATTGCTCACGGTTCTGGAGGCTAGGAAGTCTACAATCAAAGCACCAGCAGATTTGGTGTTGGGTGGGGGCTCATGATCTGCTTCAAAGATGGTACTTCTTTCTGTGTCTTCGCATGGCAGAAGAGTAAAGAAAGCTCACTTGAGCCTCTACTCCTACTCACGAGGGTGGAGCCTTCATAGCTTAATCCCTTCCCAAAGGCCCTTACGTCTTAACACTATCACACTGAATATTAGGTTCTGACACATGAATTTAGCGGGGAACACCAACATTCAGACCATTGCAGAAGAGCAGGCCAAGGCAGGAGCCACTAGCTTCTTTAGTCTCCTATCCCTGCCCCAAGATGCCAGAGTTCCAGGCACTCCTCTCATGGTGTCCTCTTCCTGCCCATGCCCAGTCCAGCCTCTCTCTGGCCCCCAGGGAAGGGATACAGCTGAGATGGAGGCAGAGAGTCAGTAGCGTGGTTTCCATTTTTTCCAGGAAATTTGGTCCCCAGGACCCCCAGAATGGGACAGACAGTAACTGGGGAACAGGCAGGTAGTAAATAAGCTGGTCAAAGATCTGGCCAAGGGGAGAGAGAAGATGAGGCACAGAAGAGGGAAAGTGGGAAGCGTGAGGCTAGTATGAGGACATGATTTTGGGGAAGACACAGGAGCCTGACTCCAGAGGGCTCAGTGCAGAGCCATTGTCTTTTTTTATTCTTATTTTTTATTTTTCTTGAGATGGAGTCTCACTCTGTTGCCCAGGCTGGAGTGCAGTGGCATGATCTCGGCTCACTGTAACCTCCACTTCTGGGTTCAAGTGATTCTCCTGCCTCAGCCTCCTGAGTAGCTGGGATTAGAAATGCGTGCCACCGCACCTGGTTAATTTTGTATTTTTAGTAGAGACGGGGTTTGCCATGTTGGCCAGCTGGTCTCGAACTCCTGGCCTCAAGTAATCTGCCTACCTTGGCCTCTCAAAGTGCTAGGGTTATAGGCGTGAGCTACTGTGCCAGACCCAGAACCATTGTCTTTTAAGGGCTGTCAGCATCGATGCTATTTATAAGTACTTAATTTTTTTCTTTTTTTTTTTAAATAGATAAATAGAGATAAGGGTCTTGCTACATTGCCCAGGCTGATCTCAAACTCTTGGGCTCAAGTAATCAGCCTGCTTGAGCCTCCCAAAGTGCTAGGATTATAGGCGCCAAAGCGATGGGCCAGTGCTTTTAACTGACCAAGAGAAGAGGAAACACTTGGTTAGAAAATGTAAAAGCAAAACTAGTAACAGAGATTCAAGAGATGTTCATGTTCTTTGAATATATGTATGTATGTGTTTATTTTGTTGACAAGCACTTACATAAGCATGGGCCAAGCTTATCTTAATCCTCATACATCTTCTAAAGCTATGTCATTTATGAATACGTATCAATTTGTAGAACAAATATTCTCCATATTACTAATATGTAATAGATGACACTACAAATCAGTAATTCATGTGTGTTCAAACTTTCACTGCTAATGCATGATAGTTGCTAACAACTGAAAAAATAAGAGAAAATTTTGACCTATAGGGGTAGAATTCACAATGATTTTTACCACAATGATGATGGTGATGAGAAAAATAATAACAGTTGATTTTTATATTGATTATGCACTTGTTAAACGTATAATAAATAATTAGTTATTGTTGGTTATGTCTGGGCCAAGTACTTTATATGCATTATTTCACCTAATCCTCACTCAGAACAGATATAAAAAATAGGTACTTGGCTGGGCATGGTGGCTTACGCCTGTAATCCCAGTACTTCAGGAGGCTGAGGTGGGCGGATTACGAGGTCAAGAGATCAAGACCATCCTGGCTAACACAGTGAAACCCTGTCTCTACTAAAAATACAAAAAATTTAGCCGGCCGGCCGTGGTGGCAGGCACCTGTAGTCCCAGCTACTTGGGAGGCTGAGGCAGGAGAATGGCCTGAACCCGGGAGGCGGAGCTTTCAGTGAGCCGAGATCATGCTGCTGTACTCCAGCCTGGGCGACAGAGCAAGACTCCGTCTCAAAAAAAAAAAAAAGAAAAAAAATAGGTACTATTACGGTCTTTCTTTTTTTTTTCTTTTTTTTGAGACAGGGTCTCACTCTGTTGCCTAGGCTGAAATGCAGTGGTGCAATCACGGCTCACTGTAGCCTTAAACTCCTGGGCTTGAGATCCTTTTGCCTTAGCCTCCTGAGTAGCTGGGACTACAGGTGCACACCACCATGCCTGGCTAATTTTGAAAGTCTTTGTAAAGATAAGGTTTCACTACATTGCCCAGGCAGGTCTAAACTACTGGCCTCAAGCAATCCTCCTGCCTCAGCACCCCCAAAGTGCTGGGATTATAGGCTTGAGCCACCGCTACACCTATTACTGTTTCTTAGATGAGAAAATTGATGCACAAAGCACGTTAAGTGATTTGTCCAAGATGCGAGTTAGTTTTAATAGCATTCCTTGCTTCTGATACAGAAAACATTCACAATTGATAAGGAACTGCAGGTGTGGAAACCAAGCTGATGAATAATAATGATGCCCATTATGAGTGAAGCACAGTACCAGGTGCATTTTATACACCTTAAATCCTCAAAACAGCCTGGCAGCCTACGGAGCATTTACACCTGTTTTACTGATGAGGCAATCTGCCCAACTTCCTACAGCTTTTATGGACAATGGACCAAACAGAAGACCTCTGCTACCTCCAGGGACTAGTCATTATATCCAAATCTTGTTGGTCCAACCTGCACTAGGGCTGTTAAAGTTGTCAGAACTTGCTCTAACAATGCCAGCCCCTTAGAGACTCTGACAGACTGTAGTTCATTTTTCCTTTGGAGAGGAAGAAGAGAAATTCTACCATGGAGACTTAGTGATTGGCCCAAGTCCACACCGCAGACAGGAGGATAATGAGGGAGCTGGGATAAATTATACTGGACAGGTTCCCCAATTCTCAGCTTGGTTTTTTTTCTATGAGACCATCCAGCCTCGAATAACTCATTCGTTAGCTCCCTATCCTTTGCAAATATCCCCAACTCCTTGCCATTCTCTTTCAGGCCCTTTGCTTTCTTTCATATCCCAGACAGGGGCTCCTTTGCCACATGTACCCTAATGACAGGGAAGGTAGCATTGTGTCTGCTTAGTGCCAGGCTCCCGTACAGGCCTTTCTCTTTCCTGTAAAAGGACCTCCACATTCTTTGCTAGTGCAAAGAAGATGTGGAAAGTCACTTTCTCCTGACCTGGTATATGGGTAAATCAATCTAGCATCACAAACCCAGTAACAAAGTTAGGTGATCTGTGTGTAATGGGTTTAGGCAGTGAGTCTCCGGAGCTTAGCCAGTTCAGCATAAAAAAAGCCATAGAAATCCCTCTCTCCGTGAAATCCTCTTGCACACAATTCAGGAAATGTACAAGACAGTGAGAATACAGTCAACCTATTGGAATTACTTTTTCAAAGACAAAAATAGATTGCAAAGGAAAATTGTTGATTGCCAACCTTCCAGCCTTGTCAGGAGAGTTATCCTGCAGTCAGTCACTAGATATAAAATTCCTAAGGCCTGGGGGATGGTCAGGTCATTTAATACCATGTCAATATTAAGTTACATCATAAATAACTGGAACTTCCTGAATATTTAACAAGAACTTTGTTGTGTAAATTTGGAAATCATCCAAATTGAGACAACTGACTTACATTATTGTTTAGCCCTCTGGGTCTAACTCATTGTGGGAGTTTAGTTGTTTTGAACTTTGGTCTTTTTAGCAGAGAGTAGAAAGAAAGGAGTTAAACCAATTGACTTTTAGATAGTCAGTTTCCCTTCCTTTTTTGGTTTTAAATTGATTATTGCTTTTTTCTCATGTAAATAAGATCAAATAAAAATCCAAAGTCATAACCAGGAGAGAAATGTGTGAAATCGCTGTTTAGTTTGCAAGCCTTTAGCAGACTAAGTCAGCTTGGTGATGATCAACTTTGACCACTCTTGCAGTTGCTAAATGGGCACTTTCTGACATTTGCTACAACTGTCAGATCTAGTCCAAGAATATTCTAGAGGCTCATAATGCTCATTTGAGTTGGCATCAAATTCGAGACAATAAGATTTGAGTTTCTTCTGGATGGGAATCTGTAATTAAGGTTTCATAAACCATGAGACATAGTACAAATATAAAGATTAATTATTATTATTGTCACCTAAAGAATAAAATCCCAAGTTCTTATCTACCATTCAAACCCTCTCCCATGCAGCCTCATCCTATCTTACTAACACTGTCTCCCATTGCTTCTCCCAATCCCTCCTTGGCAATGGTCTCCACCTTTTTACTTCTCTCTCAGTATTTCCCAGCTTCTAGACTTAGGCTAAGTTCTCCTTCCTCCTTGAAGCCTTCCTTCCTCTACTTCAGTTGCAAGTTATTTCTGAAGCTACCATTTACTGAGACCCTACTCCATGTCAGGTACTGTGCTAGAAATGTGATGCATTATTTCATTTAACTCTTGAAAGGTAGGTGTAACTTTCACATTAAATTTTTTGTTTGTTTTGGATAAGTAGCCTATTTGCATGGTTCAAAAATCAAGACAGTATAAAAATCTACACTTTTTTTTTTTCTAAGATGGGGTTTCACTCTGTCACCCAGATTGGAGTGCAGTGGCACCATCTCGGCTCACTGCAGCCTCGACCACATCAGCCTCCCAAGTAGCTGGGACTACAGCTGCACACCACCATGCCTGGCTAATTTTGTATTTTTTGTAGAGATGGGATTTTGCCATGTTTCCCAGGCTGGTCTCAAACTCCTGGGCTCAAGAGATCCACCTGCTTTGGCCTCCCAAAGTGCTAGGATTACAGGCATGCACCACTGCGGCCAGCCAAAAGATTTAAGTTTAAAAGTATCTTATCCACCTTCCACTATAAGTAATCATTTTTAAAGATATTCTTTGAATAGCTGGGTATGGTAGCATGTGCCTGTAGTCCCAGCTACTCAGGAGGCTGAGATGGGAGGATCGCTTGAACCTAGGAGGTAGAGGCTGCAATGAGCCGTGATCATGCCACTGCACTCCAGCCTGGGCAACAGAATGAGACCCTGTCTTAAAAAAAAAAAAAAAAGTGGAAAGAGGTCTTCTTTGGTTCCTTCTAGTGGTTGTTTACACACACACACACACACAAATCAGTAAACACAAATATATACTCTTATTTTCTACCTCTTAGAAATTAGAGCATAATACTGCCCGTAAGATGTCCTGTACCTCTCTCTCTCTTTCTTCCTCTTTTCTTTTCCATTTAGCACATATTCTAGAGTACCTTCCATAGCAGTTCTCTGAGAACTTCCCTTTTCTTTTCTCAGTGGCACAGTATTCCATTGTGTGGATGTAGTTCTTGATGGTGGACGCCTGTATTATTTCTAATCTGCTATAAACAACAATGCAGTGAGTGGATTTTTCATATGAATGCAAGAGTATCCATAGGGCAAATTTCCAGACTCGGGCTGCAGGATCAAAGGGTAAAAGCATGCTACATTTTGATAAATATTGTCAAATTTTCTTCCCTGGAGGTCATACCATTTTTCATTCCCACCAGCAATGTATGAAAGTGCAACACACATATCACTATCTATAGTTTATATATGAGAAAACCGAGGCACAGAAAATACAAAATTAACTGGTTAATAACATTCAGGCTGGACCTCAAACTTGTGCCTGGCTGTATTCCTCTCATTTGGTGTATATCAGCTAGTGACTTGCACTGTTACTTGTTTTATATATACATAGGCCTAAACTTTCTAAAGCTTTATTATAAACTCTTTAGGTTTATAACAAAGAGTTTCTAATAAACAGAGGCTGGTCAATCACAGGTGAGAGTAAGGGAAAAAGGAAATAGCATAGAAAAAGTTGGGAAACAAATGCAAGGCGATGCACTGTTATGAGGCCATTGCGTTTGACAAGTCACATGAGACCCATCTGGGCCCTCAATAGGTGCTTCTGCTTGGCCACGAGGGATGGTTGCAGACAAGTAGTGTGGACAAGCCATGCCTTGGAGCAGTCCATGGATAGAGAATGGGAGAAGGAGTTTATCTGTTGCCCTGCCCCCATTCCCTCCTCACATAGGGGGGATAACACACTGCACTTTCTTTCTTCTTGTTTTTTGTTTTTTTTTCTTTTAAATAGAGATGGGGTTTCTCGATATTGCCCAGGCTGGTCTTGAACTCCTGGGCTCAAGCAATCCACCTACCTTGGCCTTCCACAGCACTGGGATTACAAGTGTGAGCCAAAACGCCTGGTCTCACACTATACTTTTGAGTTGTGTTGCTCAGCCCTCTCAGCAGCTCCTGGAGAAGCCAGATTTCAAGCTCTGCAGTGCCTAGAAATGGTGCGAGGGACACCGAGTGGGTCACTGCAGGGTCTTGGAGACAGGTGAAGCTAAGAGAGTCTGATGAGGCCACATAAGATGTTTTTCTTTTTCTTTTTTCTTTTTTGAGATAGGGTCTCACTCTGTCATCTAAACTGGAGCACAGTGGCGCGATCTTGGCTCACTGTAACCTCTGTGTCCTGGGCTCCAGCGATCCTCCTACCTCAGCTTCTTGAATAGCTGGTATTACAAGTGCATGCCCGGCTAATTTTTTATAATTTTTGTAGAGACAGAGTTTCACCATGTTGTACAGGCTGGTTATGAACTCCTGGGCTCAAGCAATCTATCTGCCTCGGCCTCCCAAAGTGCCGGGATTACAGTTGTGAGCCACCACGCCCAGCCAAGATGTTCTTAATACAGGTATTTCCTTGTATGTCTTTAATTTTGGGCCTTATACCTAAAACGTGCTCAACAAAAGTTTGTGTGTTTTTTTTTTTTTTTTTGCAATTTATTTATTGAAAATTTATACATATATTGTTTGGCTGTAGAATTCTAAAATCATATTTTCCAAAATGTTTTTATTCCAAATCATAGAATAATTATAGCAAAGGAATACATAAGTCATTCAATTTGCTTCTCAATGTGTTAAACACAGAGATAATTATTTGCTCATTTGGTAAACATTACCTCGTCTGCTTCGTCACCTTCTTCATCATAAACACCATCATCAACTTCAATAGCTTCTCCAGTCAAGTATGACACTGATCTTAGGATTATACGCTCACGTAAAAAGTGACCTATTTTTGAGGTCTGTGCATCATCTCCACTCTCAGGAACTTCAGGAGGGGCAAAAAAATTAAAGAAAGAGTCACTGGAAACTGTGTTAGTCACAGTACGAACTGTCCCACTTCCCTTGTTTTTCTGCTGCTTCTTAATAGTTTTCAAAGTGACATCCTTTCCTTTTTTCCAATCTGTCTGGCACTCTGTACAACCCGTAATTTCTCATCCATTAAAAGAAAAGGGATCAAAATCATCTGGTCCTGACCTCATCCTGTATGTCTTTGTTAGCACTTCATTTGTAAAATAGTCATTGGGTTCACAGTGAAACTCTAAGACAAAACTCATAGGCTGGCCAGCAGCTGAGAGCTTCACTTTAGTATCTTTCAACTGTTTCAGAATAGGTTCGTCATGTTGCTGAACCATATCACTGAACAAGTCAACATCCTTTAAAACAGTTAACCAAAATTCAGGAATTCCTTTGGGGTCTTCTTTTTCTTCATCCTTTTTCTCATCTTCGATCTTGGCCTTTTCTTTCAACTCCTCCAAAATCTCATCTTCTTTATTTGATTTCCATTCACATTCTTCTTCCGTGGGTTCATCAATTGCATTAATAATCTCAAATCGCTTATCAAGTACAGGCTGATAGAGAACAGCATACTTCCTTTCAAGACTGTGAACTTCCTCATAGAATTTGGTTTCTATCTGTGCACATTTAATTTAACTTGCAGGTTTTTGAGAGTATTCACTCGTCTTTTAACTACCCTAGGCAGGCTTTCAATGTATCCTGTTGGTGTTTCTACCAGACCATCAAGTCTTTCTTGAAGGGCTGCAAGAATCTGAGGATTTTGCATCATCTGAATAGTTAGCTGACGTGCTTTGATTTTTGCTTCTTTACCAATTTCTTCTTCTTGTACTTCTTCAACATCATCCAAATCTTGATCAAGTTGATTGTCAATGTCTGCCATGTTGTAAGAACTCCAAATATCGGCGGCAAGTACGGGGAGCCAGGAGACCTGAGCTGCGCAGGCAGTGACTCAAGGCGGCAGTGGTGGCAGGAGGAGCAGGAGGTGGCACTGCGAACAGACGGTGCTAAAAAGAACCAAAGTTTTTTAACTGATCAATTTATTTGAAGTGATATTAATAAAAATACTTCCCATTATTGTAGGGAGATATTAATGTGTAATAATTAAGAGTTCAGCCTCTAGACACAGACTACCTGAGTTTTAATATGAGCTCTGACACTGATTAGCTATGTGACTGTTGTCAATGCACTTCATGCTTCATGTCTCAGTTTTCTTTTTTTTTGAGACAGAGTCTTGCTCTGTCGCCCAGGCTGGAGTACAGGCTGGAGTACAGTGGCGCGATCTCGGCTCACTGCAAGCTCCGCCTCCCGGGTTTACGCCATTCTCCTGCCTCAGCCTCCCAGTAGCTGGGACCACCAGCGCCCGCCACCACGCCCGGCTAGTTTTTTGTATTTTTAGTAGAGACGGGGTTTCACCATGTTAGCCAGGATGGTCTCGATCTCCTGACCTCGTGATCCACCCGCCTCGGCCTCCCAAAGTGCTGGGATTACAGGCTTGAGCCACCGCGCCCGGCCCATGTCTCAGTTTTCTCATTTGTAATAATGGGACTAATGCTTAAAACAATACTTGGCACACAGAAGGAACTATATAAGCATTAACTGTTATTATTATAAATAGCTTTTATCCAGTGTTTGCTACTTGCCAGTCACTGCATTAAGTGCTTTGTGTGTATCATCTCAATTAATCCTCCCAGCAAACCACTGAAGTAGGTCCTATTAACAACTCTATATGAGGTATTATTATTATTATTATTATTTTTTTTTTTTTTTTTTTGAGACGGAGTGTCGCTCTGTCGCCCAGGCTGGAGTGCAGTGGCCGGATCTCAGCTCACTGCAAGCTCCGCCTCCCGGGTTTACGCCATTCTCCTGCCTCAGCCTCCCGAGTAGCTGGGACTACAGGCGCCCGCCACCTCGCCCGGCTAGTTTTTTGTATTTTTTAGTAGAGACGGGGTTTCACCGTGTTAGCCAGGATGGTCTTGATTATATGAGGTATTATTACGCTTTACAAATGATGAAGTCACTTACTACTTTACAAATGACGAAATCAAGACTCCAAGAGTTTAAGTTATTTGACCAGCATCAAATAAGGTACAGTCAGAATGTGATACAAGTTTATGGACTCTAGTTACTCTATTATGTTATTCTTGGAGAACCAATTTTAACATGTATTTAGTATTATAAAAGCACCTACTTCAGGCCTGGAATGTATTAAATGTCACTTAGTATCTAACAACCTTCCCACCTCATCCCTGAGGACTTGAGTACTTGGCTCATGGTATTTCACTTATCAGTCTCTCAGTTCCTTCAATATGTCCCCTGATGGCATAAATAGCTACACCACATCATCTACCAGCACCGGTTAGCATACTAGATCCAATCATTTCCTGGAACTATTCTAATGAAATGGTAAACTCTGGTTATTATCAAAGACCTCTTGGTTCTTTCTTACTGAATCCTGTAACAACAGCTCTTTAATCTCATACATATCTCCTTTTCTTTGATCTGTCATTTCTTCCAGTCTATTATTCTTCTCAAACCTCTTCCACCTTTTCCACTGCCTGGATTCTATGATTGATGATTTAAATATTTTCTTACCAATACCATGTGTTATTTTCCTTCTTGTACAACCCCCAGAAAAACTTCAAAATTGGGTTGGGTGTTATGCTTTTCCCCTTCTACCTGAATGATTACATTTTGATGGAGAAAACCACATAATCATGCAAGCTCCATCACTATACACTAATGGTCTCCAACCTCAGCCAGGACCTCAGCATCACTTATCAATTCTCTGATTTTTCAACTTTCATTTTTCCTAATGACTATTCCAAACCTTCACCACCTTCTTCAAGCATCCTTCTCAAGTCCCATACCTTGAGTTCAGTAAACAACCTTTGCTCCAAATTCATCAAGATAATGGGGGGCGTTAGTTATTGGAGTTTCAGAGATCCATCCTTGGCTACAAGTTTCTGGTTCCATATTCTTCCTGAGAGATCGCTTGCACTTTAATGGTATAAACACTACTTTATGCTGATGACTTTTAAATCCGTATTTCCTAGTGCTCTACCTAGTGGATATCTGTGGTTGGAGGCCCCATAGTGTCTTAGTCTGTTTCTGCTGCTATAACAAAATGCCTTAGATTGGGTACTTTTTAAGCAACAGAAATTTATTTCTCATAGTTCTGGAGATTGGGAAATCCAAGTTCAAGGTGCCTGTAGATTCAGGGTCTGGTAAGTGCCTGCTCCTTACAGATGGTGACCTCTCTGTGTCCTCCCATGGCAGAAGGGACAGAAGGGGCTAGCTAACTCCTTGAAGCCCTTTTATAAGGTCATGAAGCTTGCTCATGAGGGTTGTCCTCATGACTTAGTCAGCTTCTAAAGTTCTCACCTCTTAATACTATCATATTGACAATTAAGTTTCTTTCTTTTTTTAGATGGAATCTTACTCTGTCACTCAGGCTAGAGTGCAGTGGTGCAATCTTGGCTCATAGAAACCTCCACCTCCTGGGTTCAAGTGATTTTCCCGCCTCAGCCTCCTGAGTAGCTAGGACTATAGGCATGCGCCACCATGCCTGGCTAATTTTTTGTATTTTTAGTAGGGATGGGGTTTTACCATGTTGGCCAGGCTAGTCTCGAACTCCTGACCTCAAGTGATGCTCCTGCCTCAGCCTCTCAAAGTGCTGGGATTACAGGCATAAGCCACCACATTGGCCAACAATTAAGTTTCAACATATGAATCTGGGGGAACACATTTAGATAATAGTATACAGGTACCTGAAATTCAAAAGGCTCCAAATTGAACACGTGATTGTTTCCCTGAAACCTGTATGTTCTGCAGGACATTGCTCTCTTTCTCGGTGCTGTGGGGTTACCTTCCACATGCAATCAGTTTCAAGTCCTGCCAAAATTTCCTCATGTTCTTGAAGTTTATCCCCACTTCTCTGTCCTTATTACTATCTTCCTAGTGCACTCTCTTGATTGAATTAAACTGCCTGCACTGCTTCAAAGCTTCCAAATTTTTTGACCTCAGGCTTGGCTCCCTCAAATCTATCTGCAAAAGATCACTGTTGCTAGGCGATCTTTCTAAGCACAAATCTGACTACATCACATTCCCACTTAAAATCCTGCATGGACTCCCCATTACCTGCAGGATGAAGTCCAAGCTTCTTGGCATGACATACACGGCCATCTGTGACCTGGTTTCAGCTTCTTTCTGCAGTGCCTTCACTTACCAATCCCTACCGGACCCCTCACACTTAGGCCACAGAGAAGAGCCTGCAGTTCCCTTGATCTACAGTGTATTCATAATTGCTTGCCTCTATGCCTCTATTACTTTTCTTTCTTTCTTTCTTTTTTTTTTGAGACTGAGTTTCACTCTGTCGCCCAGGCTGGAGTGCAGTGGCGTGATCTCAGCTCACTGCAACCTCTGCCTTCCGGGTTCAAGCGATTCTCCTGTCTCAGTCTCCAGAGTAGCTGGGATTACAGGCACCTGCCACCATGCTCGGCTAATTTTTGCATTTTTAGTAGAGATGGGGTTTCACCATATTGGCCAGGCTGGTCTCAAACTCCTGACCTCGTGATACGACTGCCTCAGCCTCCCAAAGGGCTGGGATTACAGGCGTGAGCCACCGTGCCTGGCCACGCCTCTGTTACTAACGTCCCCTCTGCCTAGACCATCTTTCCACTCCTTCACCTTTATCTAGCCAACTCCTACTATCCTTTAAGACTTAGTTCGTGGGTCACTTTTGGTAAGACTTTCTTGGCAAGCCTTTCTCGCAAGCTCCATACAGGGTAGGCAACACTGACCTTGTGTTCACACAGCTCCCTGTTGATTGCACTGAAGACGTCTCCTTGTACTTATCCGTGTGTGTGTCTGTATCACAGTTAGATTGTGAGCTCTTTGAAGCGTGGGACGGCACATTGTTTCTTAATGTTGAACAAATGGATGAATGATTCATTAACGAAAAAGTTTTACACCTGAAATGATTTCTCCGTTTTACAAAAAAAGGGGGAGAGGAAGTAATTAGTGTCAACAAACATTGTGATTATTTCTCAGTCTGACTATGATTAACAGCAGGTATAGTGAATTCAAATGGCACTGTGAGATCTGGAGATGCGCAGAGTGCATTGTGTCCCAGGAGAAGAACCTGGAATTCTCTGTAGCCACAATAAACTTGCAAGACTTCTATTACATCCACACAAAACTCTCATTTGAGTTAAATCCTCTGTGTTCATAGAAGGTCTTACTTGCTGAATGAAAAATCGTTTACTACACCTTGTTAATAACATATAGATTCTTGGTCTCAATAAGTGAACAATGGAACAGTGGAGAACAAACTAGAGTTAAGAGTTATTTTCCGGCTGGGTGCCCTGGCTCACGCCTGTAATCCCAGTACTTTGGGAGGCCGAGGTGGGTGGATCACCTGAGGTCAGGAGTTCAAGACAAGCCTGGCCAACATGGCAAAACCTCGTTTCTACTAAAAATACAAAAATTAGCCGGGTGTGGTGGCACGTGCTGTAATCCCAGCTACTCGGGAGGCTGAGGCAGGAGAATCGCTTGCACTCAGCTGGGAGGCTGAGGCAGGAGAATCGCTTGCACCTGGGAGGTGGAGGTTGCTGTGAACCGACATCGCGCCAGTGCACCCCCAGCCTGGGCGACAGAGTGAGACTCCGTCTTAAAAAAAAAGTGTTTTTTTTTTTTTTTCCTTCCTATACTGTCTCTTTCCAGGGGCTTCACAAAAACCCTGAATCTAGCTAATACAGAAAGCTAACCTGCTTGAACAATACCACACTTCCAAGCATTTCTTTTTAAAATTCACGTGAGAAGGTAAGGGAGGACTGGCATATTTCTCCTGAAGTTCAGTATCGAGTATTTATAAACTTAACTATTATTAAGGCTCCTTTTGTAGTTAAACTAATAGTAAGCAATGATGATGGGAAAAAAAGAGATAACTGCTAATAATAATAATTGATAAAGAAGTTACAGTCCTTGAATGCCCACTGAGTGGCAGGTGCTTTTCACGAAGTATCATATTTATGCCTTACAGCATCCTTTTGAATAGAAATTTATTTTTCCTTTTTCTGTTTGAACAACTGAAGTTCATTGAGCTCAGATAACTTGGGGCAGGTCCAACGGACGAGGTGGGAAGACTCTGGGGCCAAAGGCCACCAGGCCACACCACGCCTCTCCTAGCCCTGAGTTTTGCTACCTGCTTACGTGCATGTGCAGGCAGGGCGGGTGGGTGGTGGGTGAGGAATCAGATGAAGCCGCCTAAGGAACTAAACATGTGGAGTGGTGGAAAGGCGAAGGAGGTATAAGCGGTGGGCCGCTGGAACCCTAAGAGAGACTAGGCAAGAACCGGCAGAAGGGATGCACCCGTTGGCGGCTCAGAGAACTTAGGTAAAGAGGCGAGGGGCGGGGCCGGAGCGAGACTGGGGCGGGGCCTCGGGGACGGAGTCGACCATTTGGGGACTTGCCAGAAGAGCCGCCTCTCCAGGGGAATGAAAGGTGAGGGGAGCGTGAGTACAGGCATGATGGGAATCTCCGTGACTTGCTAAGGCAACTCATCCTTACTTGTTCTACACCCAAGAATAGGCCCTTTTATGCTCCCCTGGGGTATCTCTCTTGCAGAATAGGCAGGTCAACGACGGGCAGAGGGTCCTGCAGAGAGCGTGCCCCCCTCCGCCACTTGGTACAGCCCGTGCCCCCGCCGCTGATCTGGCAGGCTGCGCGCGCACCCTTCGGCGGGGCGCGGGCCGGCCGGGCGCAGCGGCCTCTACGGCCCGCCTCCGTCTGCTTCTCCCCGGTCCCTCCTCCCGCTGCTCGCGTGCTCCGGGCCGGCCCAGCACCCGCCGAGTTACGCGCCCGCGCTCCTCGGCGGGGAGGAGCGCGGCCGCGGGGGCGCGCCCCGGTGACTCCGCCCCCCAGCACCCCTCCCCTGAGCCCGGGAGCCCGGCTCGCGCGGCTAGGTGCGAGGAGATCCGGGACCCCACGCCCGCCCGCCCTGCCCAGCGCCCCCGTCCCGGCGTGCGAGGCGCCGCTCCCTCCTCTGCCCTGCGCGGTGCATGGAGGGGCCCGTTCGGATCGCAGCCGCCGCCACCGTAGCCGCCGCCGCGCGCGCGCGGGGGGATGACCTGGGGGTGGCTTTCCGAGCCGGCTGCCGCGCAGGAGGTCTGGAGGCTTAGCCAGCCCCGCGGAGAGGTGCGGGGGCGGGGGTCCCGCCGCAGGGTTGGAGGGGGGGTGGCGCGCGGGCACTGGGCTTGGGGGGCCTTGGCTTAGGGGGCGGGAGGTCCCGGGGACTGGCGGGCTGGCGTTCCCGGGAGGGCGTGGGGGTCTAGGGCTGCGCGCGGGGTTTGGATGCTGATGCGTGCCGGGCGGGGAGCCCCGGCGTTCCGCGTCCTCCGGCGCTCGGAGCCACCTCGCGGGAGGAGGCGGGGTGAGGTGTCAGTGACACGACGAAACCTCTTCTTGACGATGGTCCTCGGGGGCAGGTGAGATGCCGCAGAGTGGGGAGCTAGGGCGCCCGGGCGTTTTCCCAAGGGAGCAGGGTCCCTGGCCTCTCTCAACCTCCATCCCCGCAGAGCGCCCGCGAGAGACAGTGATTTATGTGTAGGGAGAAGCAGGAGAAATTTCCTGCACAATGTATCTTTCTCTGCCTTCACAAGACTCAGTGACTTCCCAGCCCCAGGGAGTGTATTTTTCCTTCTCCTCTGTAAAGCTTTCTGTGGATTGCATTATCATTTGCTAAATACATTACAGCTCGCTATTTATTTCAGTCGGCAGCTTCCAGACCTTTGTTGCTTTCTCTCCACATCTAGGAATTTCAGCAATAAATCACTGAGGGGGATAGATAGACTCTCTTGCCCTTCCCTTCATTGTTCTCCCTAACCCCACCAAATCAGGTGGAAGGCTCTCCAAAAGGAGCTGTTTCCAGAGTGCCTGCCCTTCCTCGTCAGGACGACAGAGGGTGGCAGGTGCTTTAAGGGCAGACTGCTTTGCAGTGGGAATCCAGAATTTAGGGAACCTCATCAACAGAAAGTCAGCCTTTGTGTCCCAAACCAGACACCTTGAAAAACGGGAGATTGGACTAAAAGCTCACATGAGATTTATTTTCAGGCCTATGCCAGTAAAGATGAAAGAGGCCAAGTCAGAGAATTCTGATTCCTTTCTGCGCTGATAACATAACCCTCACATTCCCGACTGACACTTGGCATACCTAGTGGACAGTGTCTCCAAGGAGAGGAAGGTGGGGAGGATGTTAGAAAATGAAATGAGTTTATTGTCAGCATAATTCTGAACATTCTATGACATTTTATAGTCACCCTCAGTCTGTTTTTAGCTGAAAATTTGGGGATAGTTCAACTTTTAGGATAAGATGAAAGAAAACCTTCAAAAAATTTTCTAGAAATTTTAAATTAGTGCTTAACTAGATAGCATTCTTCGGAACCCGGAAAGCATCAAATACTGCAGTCTCTGTTACGCACATGTTGAAATGAACTGCCTCACACTTGAAGTTATATGAGAAGGATGGAGAAAACCTGTTTCATTTTGTAAAGACGTGCCCTGGGTGTGTGTTTGGCAGTGTGTAGAACAGAAACATTTATATTGCTATTAAGAAACACACAAATGTATATTGTTTAACTTTCATGCAAAAACTTCCCAGTGTTTGGGAAATCTGTCTGTCTTTGAATGGTTTAGTCAGCCAGGAAAATCAGTTACTAGAGGTACTGTGCTGTTGTTTGTGTAATAACTCACTTGCGATGCTTTGATTGATTGCCGTGGTTCTCATCAACCTCCTCTTCTGTGCAAAGTACTTAAACAGCTCTGACTCTCAAGCCTTCAAGTACAAAGAACCCTTAGGACTTGGATACTGATCTAGCTTGTGTAGCTTGGCTTCTAAATCTGTCTTATGCCTTGCTTTCTTTGCAGGTGGTTTGACTTTGCAGGAAAGGAATTAAGTTCACTTTAAGATAGGACTTTCTGCCCCAGATCGTCGAGGTATATACAGATGAAGGCAGTAGGTGGGAATAGGAACTTCTGTCCTAGGGCTTTGCTCTAAAGAGGGCAGGTAAAAATTTGTTGACCATTTATTTCTTGGGCTTTCTTCTTCTTTTCCCACTTTGCCCATCTGCCTTCATGACTTTGTAGACAATTTCATGTATGGTTTTGTCGAAATGTAAGTTGAAGTAAAATTTTCCTTTTTTTTTTTCCGCGAACATTTAGACTAAAAATTGGTGATTGTTTCTAAGTTAAATGCTAGGGAAATGATTTCAGGAATTAAATATTATCTTAGTAAAAATCAGGGAAGGGTTAGAAAATAAAGAATGAATTGAAAAATGTGTTGCTTTAACATGTAATGACATGAGCCAGTGCCCTGTGATCAGCTGTGGCATGACGTAGAAGTATGGGTAAGACAACACAGTGGAGCTGTAGATGAGCTGTGTACATGGTAGCCCCCCCCTTTTAAGTAAATGAACTTAATACAAACTAATTAGATTAGAAACAGAATTTGGAGTCTGGTTGCCAAATATGTTGCTTTGAAGGACTTGCTTCCTTATAGTATTTTTTTGATGGGGAATTTTTTTCAAGAAATTTCGTGAACTTGAATTCGAGAATGTTTTTACTTAAATTTTTATATTGTGTGTAAACATTCCATGTGATAGGTTGTTGTTGTGTATTTGGCACTCATTGACTTTCAACAGCACAGGGGAGGGCTTTACTTGATTCTCTTCTGTTAAAAATAAAGGATGGTGTATGGAATATTCTTAATGTCCCTTGAAAAATATTGGATTCCAATTAAATGAAAAACTGGTTTGTTAGTTTTTTTTTTTTTAAATCCTTCAAGTTTTCCCTCATTGTTTATGCTCTTTCCTCCATTGTCAGGCTTAAAACATACAGTATCATTGTCATCTGTCCCCTGAATAATGGTCCTGAGGTGATATTATTAATGTGGCTTTTTAAAATCAAGCTAATTATACTTGCCTAAAAGAGCCACATGTGTGTGATTCTAGCTGCCTGGTGCCTTTTGAGAGCCCTGGAGACAAGCTAGTGAATAGAGCTGAAAATTCATTCTGTATTTGATTAAATGGAACAGACTCGCTGCTCCTTACCCCAGCAGGGGCTATGAGATCTCTTGATCCCCGAAGCGGCTCCAAGACCCTGGGAATTCCATTAGCGAGCACCTGAGGAATTTCTGCCCTGCAGTGCCTTTTTTGTATGTGTGTATGTGTGTGTGTGCAGAGGGAGTGGAGCAGAGCGGGGATTGGGGGGATGTGGGCAGGGGGGAGTTGAGGGGGTGGAGGGAAGGCTACATTAGAAGACTCCATATGTTGGCAGATCTAAAATCAAGGCATGACTTAACAGCTTATCTTGTAAGAGAAAAGCCCAACCCAAAGGCAGATTGCTAGTCCAGACTTTATTACAAACAGGACTGCAGTGATGTGTGTGTAGCGCTGAAGTGAACTCCAGTGTAAGTACAGAAAGTGGCTTTTCTGCTTTCCCTCCGAAGCACAAGCTTATACACGTTGCAGACTTGGTAAGTTTTCTTTGAATGATCTTTTGATAAATATGTAAAATTATCTTACTGTTTGGTCTTTCCTGTAAAGGCTGATGTATCAGTTTTAGTAACTTTCAAACTGAGAGCAAAATCAGACTTCATGTGAAACAAATTGTTTTGCAGTGATGAAATGCTTGTTTGAATAGGCATATTTTAGTTTACTCTTGATAGAATTTGATTGTTTCTGTTACATTATTATTATTATAGAATTCTAATTTAGATTGTCTTTTGTGTTGTCTTTTTAAGAATTCTATCATTTCTAGTGTTTTTGAGGCATTACTTTGCAGACTTGCTAGCAGCGCCAAGTAAATGAAAACGTATCTGCCAAAAACATTCTGTATAATCTTTGGAGTAACATTTTTGAGAAACATTAGTGTGTCTTCCTTCCCAAGTCTCTCTTCCCGTGCCTCAAATAATGTTTGGGCACAACCTTTTTTTTCAGAATATTAGCCCAGTTTGTTTCTTGTGTACTTTTCAAGGAAGACCAGTTCGGTGGATAGTGTAGTTAATTGGTTTTCGTCTACCAAGAATGTGAATTCCAATGCTCCTAGTTCTCAGCTAATGCAGAAAGCAGTAGCATATTTGATGGTTCATTTGATATATTTTGTTTCCAAGTAAAATCATGTTGTAAATAGTGCACAGCCTTTTCCGTCCTGCTCCCATGTAGCCCTCTTCCAAATTCTCCTCACAATACAGTGTGTTTAGAAAATAAAGAAGCCTTTTTGAAGATATGTTTAGCTTTTTTTCCACCTTAATCCTGGGCGTTTCTCCTACTACTCTGGCCAAATTGAAGGGACCCTGGATTGGATTGGAGTAAACACTGCAGTTTGTGCCTGTCGCACTCACAGCTGTTTAGTCGCTTTGCTGTGCAGTGTATTTTGATGGTCAGAGAGAATGAAAAACTAGCCCAAAGGACTTTTTGTTCTGCTGTGTATCTGTTGGAATGTGAGTAGAATGCTTAAGAGCCACTGATGTGCCTTTAATGTTACGTGAGAAAAAAATATATGGGTTATATTACTGAACTTGAGTTACGTATTTTGTTGATGTTTTGTTACTTGGAACTGTGAGGCCGATTTTATTTTGATATTACCCTAATACAAACAGGGAATTCGGAAGCTGACGCAGAGCTTGCTTTTCAGCTATTCTCGTTCTAGACCAGCTCACCTCTTGTTATTTATGTGAGCCTGGGCAATGATCTTGACTTAAGCCTTGGGGGTCTTTATCTGTACAGTGGGGATAGTAACAGAAGTTATGTCTTACCACTGTTGTGGGATTAAATGAGATAATGAAAGTCAAGCACTTGGCATATAGTAAAACCTCTGTAAATGTTAGCTGCTGTTATTTTTATGAACTCCTCCTGTACGTGTAAGTGTATTACTTTGATCCAGAAGAGATCTCTTTGAAATACTCAATAATGAGGAGTTCTCAGAAGCTAGTAATAGTGCCAGCACATGGAACACTACAGCTTTCTTAAATTTGCAGTTGAAACTTAGAAGGCAGTTGGACATCATGTGTTATTTTTTTCCAGTTGAGGTGTAACATAGTAATATACACAAGTGTACAGCTAATGTATACTAAGTGAACAGCTAGATGAATTGTTACATATGCACATGTCTGTGGTAACCAGTACCCAGATTGAGATATAGAACATTTCCTTGGCCTTAGAAGGCTCCCTGGTGCCCATCCAGGCAGCCCTCCCTCTTGCTAGCAGGCAGCAGCTATTCTGACGAAATAGAATACATGAGTTTTGCCTGTTCGTGAACCATATGAAAATGGACTCCGACAGTATATAATCTATGTCGGAGTTCCTGCGCTGCTCGATAATGAGCACTATAATAGACACAAGCCTGTGAGATTTATTCATATTATTGAATAACATTTATTTATGTATACAGTACTAATTCATGCTTTTAAAATTGTTGTAGAGTCTTTTGTGCAGTTTGAAATTCATAGTAATTCATTTTATGGGCACATTGGAGGAAAAAAGAAAATAACACTTCTTCCTGCATTACTAGAAAATCAGATCCCAATGGCTATCTTAGGAAAACAACCATGACCTCATTTTTATCCACAGAACTGGATTTATTCACTACTTGAAGGTATAATTACCTTCAGTTACAATTCCATAAACCAAATGCTTTGAAAACTGTATTCATTTTTATGTGTGTGTTTTTAGGAGGGAGCCTCAAAATAGGGGAAAAGGACCATCTAAGGTAGCTTACAGCCTTCACGCTTAGGATTAAATGCCATAATCAACACTTAGCGTTGTACAGAAGTAACCACCAGCCCAGCGTTAGTGTAATATTCTTTGAGTTTAAAATGAAACACCACAATGCTTTTCTGAAGAAAAAAGAAGAAGTCCATCATAAAAGGAAGAAAGCAGAGCTAGGATGTTATACTGCAGTGAGATTGTGAAGAACAGGACCAAGCACTTATATCAGGATGAAGAGTGTTGGCCACTCGCCTGTTAACAATTGCGGCCAGGCTGTGCCTATACATTTAGAATTTCTGTTTGTGTTGTTGAAATTCTCAAATAGGCTAAATAAAATTTATTTCACAAACAGACAAGATGATTCAGTAGATGAATCAGAAGGGTTTTTGTTTGTTTGTTTTAAATTTTGGAAGGGACTTTGGCTGCGGTTAATAGCTTGTATTTCTGTTATTGGAAATGTTGATTAAGGATTTTCTGGGTGTTCTGCTTGAACACTAGCCATTTTTCTCTCAGGAGACATTGTACTTTTCAACATTTATAATTGTATTAAATCTGACTATTCGTAGCTCTTGACACAAGGTCATTCTTCACGTACAGCCATATGCAGGGATGGGTTCTCCTGGACTGGAGAGGGGCAAATTGCCCCCTTTTCTTCCTAAATCAGACCATCCGTGGCCAGGATTTCAGTGGGGTTGGGAGTGTTGAAATAGTGATACATGATTCATCTTTTGATCTATAGGCGCACTCAAAGATGCAGATTATATTTCAGAAGAAAGAAGAACTATCCAACAAATAGAGCTGCCTCATGTGAAACAGTGCTGTTTGGAAGGGACATGGGCTCCTGATTCCTGGAAGTGTTCTAGTGGCATTTGCAAAGGGTACTGTGGGAAGAATCTCTTCCTTGGGTGCGACATTGAACCAAATAACCTCTAAGGCGTTTGTAGGGCTGAGGCTCCATGAAATAGGCTTTTATGGTGTGCCTAGGCTACATACCCACCACGTACATGGTTTTGGAGGTAGGAAATATGTTAAAAGTTCCAAACAGCCATTGGATAAATACATTTTTTTAAACCAGCTCCAGTTTAAAGTTGGAGATTGCCTCGACTTGCTGGCTGTTTTCACTTTGAATGTAATCCTTAGTTTATCACAACAAGTAAATGTCAAATATTCTTTCCTCCTTACTTAAATAGGGACTTTTCCAATATTCTAAGTGTATCAGTATCAGAAATGATAATACTTAAAAGTATAGCATATATTACCTTTTTATATAGGTATACATCTGAAGCCATTTGTTGGCCCAGTTATTTATTCATTCCTACAACACATTATATGTAAACATTAATAAATGCCCCTCTTGTCCCTCCTCCACTGCAACTTTTCTAAACTTGAGTTACAAGAGAGATAAATAACTCATATAGGGGGAAAAGGCCGATATCAGTGACTTATCCAAGTATCAAAACCATATTCAAGATATTTTCTGGGATCCATAGATATTTAACCATGTACACATCTTGTATCCGTAAATATAGTACTTTATGATATTTTAAATGATGGAAGGAACTGTGGAATCCTGAATCACCAAAATAGTATTTTCTCCATTTTATAAAACAGAAAAGTATATTGAGTTTTTACTGTTTTATATTTATGTATGCCCATCAATACCAATTCCATCCTCCCTGTAGCTTAGAAGTGGGCCGCCTTTATCTCTTCTCTGTTACCGTTACTTTACCCCTCCATTCTCCTTCTCAAACTTTGGGAGAGGGACAGAGGAGATTCAGCACGTGAGATGAAAAAAATGCCTTTGCAACTCCTGCTTAAACTGCTACTAACTCATCCCCTTGTCTTCAGTCTTGGTTTGTCCCCTTCCAGATCATCGATTTTTCTTACATTTTGCCTGAGTAATGATCTTTCTGAAATGTAAATGTGGTCATGTGACTGCTTTCATTAAAATCCTTTCAAGTCCCTGAACTGCTCACTTATTGAAGCCCAGGTCTTTAATTGCATATACAGTGTTATATGCCTACTGGAAGCTTCTGCCATCCCAGCTACTTTGCCTTCCATGAATATGCCATGCTTTCTCGCAGGCTGGAAACGCATCTCTCTTGGCGCTGATATGGCATCATAATTGCATACATGTTGGTCTCCCCCTTATTCCTTAAGGACAATGTGATTTTCCCCTATGTACATTGGCCCGCCCACTCCTTTCTTTGCACTCTGCTGAACAAGTCCTAAACACTCAGATATCCTGGATGGCATTAATGTGCATTTGAATTTCTGGGTGAGGGGGTGTGCTCAAGTGCATGTTCTGATTCAGTAGGTCTGGGGTGAGGCCCAATATTCTCCCTTTCTAACAAGTTTCCAGATAATCCTGATGAGCTGGGTGGAACACACTGAGTAGAAAGATGCTGAACCGTCTTCTCTAGGTCCATGAATGATTTCAACACACAATGTTGCTCTTAAAAATTCAGTGACATCAATGACTCTCAAGTTCGGGGAGCGATACCACAGCTTCAAGTAGTGAAGATGAACGAAAGCTTTAGATAAAGAAAAAAACAGTTACATGTGGAAGATACTAGGACATGCATTATCAGGCTATTACTGGAATCCTTGTCAAATATTTTGAATATTTTAACAATTTTGTATATTTAAAATGTATATAGTTGTTCTGTGCAGCATTATTCAGTGCCCAGAGAGCTGATGTCATGTTTTGTCTTTTTGTGTTTTACAGGGGTTCTTCTGGGTATGTAGGTACTAGAAAATATATTCTGGATTGTGTTTCTTGCCAGGGAAATTTCTGACAGTTACTGGCTTTTTACAGTATCAGAATAAAAGTAATTAGAATTCTTTATTTTACTATAGTTTGATATCTATTCAGTGAGTAATTGTACACACTGCCTGGTTAGAGGTAAAATTGGCAAGGGGAATGAATGTTTATTGGATAAAATACTGCTTTTATCAGGCCATGAAATTATTGTAGTGACATCAGAACTTGGCAGTCTCTTATTCTAATAAAAAGAAAAATAGCATTGCAAGCTGGGGATAAGACATTTTTCCTGCCCATTTAATTTGGCTTCTTTTCGTGATTTTGGCCTTAGGGTGTGTGTATAACAAAACAGCAACGCAGTGAATAACAGGCAGTAAGAATTAGGGAGTGAGCATGGTTTCAGCTGGAATGGACATAGTGTTTATCACTAAGCTCTATTTCAGTCATTCTAACGGTCCCTCTCCTGTTGGTGACTATGAGGGTATGAGAGTGGGTATGGGGAATCCTCATTTATAAAATGGGGTTAAACGTCACAATTTGGCTTGATATTACATAGCTTGCAATGTAGTGAAAGCATCTGATACTGGCTCATAAAATGATCATGTGGCTGAATGTCTGAATGTGATTATGTATGTGACCGTACAGTTTTGCTAGAAAGGTGCTATTTATGCCTCCGTGTAAAAACACCAGTCCAATAATATCAGATTACCAATCAGAGCAGTTTGATTTGATTTAGTGTTTCCTCCTTCCCATTTCATCCTGTGCACTGTTATTGTGAAATTAGATTTCTAGATATGACCATGATTTAATGACAGCTCGTTATCAGGATTTTGGTCTGGTGTCCTAACATCCAAGCAGTAGTTCCAGTAAACCTTGAGACTACTAAACCTGGAGGAGGTATTTTTATAGTTCTTAATAGATTATTACACTCCTGAGTAGAGCCACACTGGAGTCTTAACTGCTATGTTGTGCCCATGATTTACCTCCTGGGTGCATCTTACTGTGTGATCAGCTTTTTAAATGAGGTCATTTTATTGTTTCTTCCATTAAATCTTGGATGTTCATCCAAAAGGAAATGGCGGGTTTTCTTCTACAGTAATAAGAATTATATTGGCCGGGCGCGGTGGCTCACGCCTGTAATCCCAGCACTTTGGGAGGCCGAGGTGGGCGGATCACAAGGTCAGGAGATCGAGACCACAGTGAAACCCTGTCTCTACTAAAAATACAAAAAATTAGCCGGGCGCGGTGGCGGGCGCCTGTAGTCCCAGCTACTCAGGAGGCTGAGGCAGGAGAATGGCGTGAACCCAGGAGGCGGAGCTTGCAGTGAGCCGAGATCACGCCACTGCACTCCAGCCTGGGCGACAGCGTGAGACTCCGTCTCAAAAAAAAAAAAAAAAAAAGAATTATAGCGAGGTTCTGCTGAGTTGGTTCTGGTGGGTAAAAGTATATTTTACACCTAGTTGTAAATACAGTCGTCCCTCAATATCCATGGGGGATCCATTCCAGAATATGATACCCCCTATTGCCTGTGGCTGTCCAAATCCTTAGATGCTGAAGTTCCCTGTATTTGCATATAACTTATGCACATCTTCCTGTTTAAATCATCTCTAGATTACTTATAATATCTAACACAATGTAAATAGCTGTTTTACTGTATATTTTAAAGGTTTTTTCGTTTGTTTTTCTTTTTTTTGAGACAGAGTCTTGCTCTGTTGCCCAGGCTGGAGTGCAGTGGCGTGATCTGGGCTCACTGCAACCTCTGCCTCCCGGGTTCAAGCAATTCTCCTGCCTCAGCCTCCCAAGTAGCTGGGATTACAGGCACCTGCCACCATGCCTGGCTAATTTTTGTAGTTTTAATAGGGACGGGGTTTTGCCATGTTGGCCAGGCTGGTCTTGGACTCTTGACCTCAAGTGATTCACCCACCTTGTCCTCCCAAAGTGCTGGAATTACAGGCATGAGCCACCACGCCTGGCCTGTATTATTTTTTATATTTTTATTTTCCAAATACTTTTGGTCTGTAGTTGGTTGAATCCGTAGATGAGGAACTGTGGATACCAAGTGTCGAGTGTGTATACTCTACGTAACATATTTTCAAGTCATGTTATAATTTGATTAGAATTGTTGTGATCTCTAAATCAGTAGTTTGATTTCTATTTATTGAAAATTAGGCATACTTTCTTTTTTATAGTATGAGTCCTTTTTAGGGTTACAACAGAAATAAATAGATCAGATTTCTACCCTGAGTTCCCAATTCCAAGCTCTAGTCACCATGTTTTAAATTATTTTATATTTTCGTTGGGTTTCTCTCTTAAAAGAAATTGCAGTAATCATGTTTTGACTGTATATAGGTCTTTTGTATAATTTTCATAATACATTTAGAGCTAAATTTTTTTGGTTTGTTTGTTTTGTTTTAATCCCATGGCTAACTAAAGCCAATTTTGAGTCATTATGAGATTGGCTGTTAATCGTGGTCTCCTGTTAGGCTAGCAAACACAATTGATGTTATTTGTTATTTCTTTTGTGTTTGAGGATACATTTTAAAAGAGCTATTGTTGGCCGGGTGCAGTGGTTCATGCCTATAATCCCAGAACTTTGGGAAGCTGAGGCGGGTGGATCACCTGAGGTCAGGTGTTTGAGACCAGCCTGACCAACATTGTGAAACTCCATCTCTACTAAAAATACAAAAAATTAGCTGGGCATGGTGGTGGGTGCCTGTAATCCCAGCTACTTGGGAGGCTGAGGCAGGAGAATTGCTTGAACTTGGGAGGCAGAGGTTGCAGGGAACCGAGATTGCGCTGTTGCACTCCAGCCTGAGCAGTGAGAGCAAGACTGTGTCTCAAAAAAAAAAAGAAAGAAAGAAAAAAAAAAGCTATTGTTGTAGCGGTTAGGTCTTACACTAATTTCACATTTGTTATTATGACAGCAGTCGCGGTGGGGGTTTTAATTATACAATACAGCTTGTGCAAAGATTTCCTATCAATATTTTGTGGTATCAGATAAACTTTAACTCAGGGTTTGGACTGCAGGCATCTTAGTAATGTTAATAGGAGTCTTGTAGCTAACTCCCAAAGTGGATTTCTAAATGTGAACCTTGGTAAATCCAGGCGAATGCTTTCCACCCCCCTTGAAAATAATATCCGAAATTATCTTAAAGAAAACACTGTTAGTGTTTTACTTGTTATTTTAGGGTGTCTCTTCCCAGATAGGCAGATTGTTAGGGAAAAGATAAGGAAGTGATTACCCTTATAGAGCAGAAACTATAACACTTGGCTAGATTCATGTTTCCTTAGCTGTACATGTATACAGGACACTTAATTAGTTGTGATTATAGGTGTCAGCTGGCCGTGGACTCAAAGCAGCAGCCACCACATCTCAAATGCTACAGGCCTTTAACAACCAAGAATGAGAAACTGATTTTTGAGTTTTTCATTTGTGCAATTAAGGGTTTTTTTCCCTTCATGTTGAAATGTTGAATTTTTCCTTCATGTTGAATTTTTTCTGGAAAAAAAATTTACATTGAGTAGGCGAAGTCCCCATTCGCTCGTAAAGGTTCTTTCTAATTCACTGAGAAATACTAGTGTCTTGTTTCCGATTCACCTAGAGTGAATGTATGCTGCATGTGTACTTGGGCAATTTAACAATAACTAATATGATGTCAAAGGAGTGAAGTATTGCTTTTTGCAGAGCCAGACCCTTGTCTGTTTGTGTGCCCTGCAGGCTATAAGAATGGAGCCTCCTGGGGACTGGGAAAGAAAAGTCCTGACCCAGGCTGTGCGTTGCGTGCGCAGACGGGCTTAGGAGGAGCCACAGCACACCCCATCCTTGGTCCCCTGCTGAGGAGTTTGTATTTCAGCAATTACAAATCTTGTTTTGTGATTTTTTTTTTTATTCTGTATACAGAATAATTTTCTCCTTTCCTGTTTCCGATAATGATCATGTCTTAAATAACTTTTATAGAGCGCTTTGTATTTTGCAAAGTATTTTACAGACCTTTTTTTTTTTTTTTTTTTTTTGCTGCTTACAGGAAATCTATGAGATTGTAAAATTTTTGTTAGAATGGAAATCATGAAGACTAAATGATCGAGCATTGATATCAGATATAGAAGTTTTAATCTAGTTCAAAGTTAGGTGTCCTTTAAAATATCTCTTTCGCATGTTGGAGAAAAGTGTTATTTGGAACTTTAGTCTTTCTTTTTAGGTTTATTTTAGGTTATAATTGCACAGTTGTATGTGTTTAGGAATAGATTAAAATAGTTTAATTCTAAGGGTGCTTTTTTTTGGTTTTTTGGTTTTTTGGTCTTTGACATTTCTAAACCACAAGCTCTGCGTTCTAGATACTGTTGACCTAATGGAAAACATTGAAGCACATTTTGCCTAAGGTAAAATTGACTCCCTGGTATCTTGTATTTTTAAACTTATTCTTCTAAAGTTCTTCTAAAGAAGTGATTTCATTTTCTTTTCCCCTAGCTACTGGGATCCTTGCTTTTTAACACTTTTCTTTAGAGCAGGCAGAATCCTTGGATGCTTAGAAATTCTTTTAACAGTATATCCTGGCTGAATATGAAGTATGAAAGCCCTTTCCAATTATATGTAAAGAAGTTACCAAGGAGGATGTTTTAGTTCATTCTTTGTGTCTTGGTTATAGAATGAATACAAAATCTGAATAGGGTTGCTGTTTTTCTTATTTTAACTGTTGTTCCGTGGTGCCCCTGTGGCCAAAATGTGACCGATGGTATTGAAACAAAATTTTTCAATTTCTTGGATATGTTACAACATGAATTCAAGCTTTGCAGTTTTAAGTGATTCCTTTAGTATTGCTTCTGTCAGTTGTTAACTATTTCTGTTTTGTTTTATATCACTGTGTAATGCAGGCCAAAACAAATGTTTTGGCGTTTAATGATAGCTAATTGTTGTTATTTTGGTGTAGATTCAAATAATTATTAACTGTTTAATGAGATAGTTTAAAAATGGTTTTGATGACTTCTGATGACCATATTGAGAAGGAAGGAAAGAGAAATAGATGTTCTTAAAGCCAAAGGTTCCTCCTCGTCTGTTGAAATGAAGACTGAGTTGTAATAGCAGGGGAGTGCAGCTCCCAGGACGAGGTGTGAGGCTGTTTATTTTCACTCTGGAGATGTATATACTACAGAAGGAAAACTCTGGCCTTGCTTAACCTAAGCAAGTCATTACTTATCTACGATCTGTCAAGCAATTTGATTAAGGTTGACAGAGCTCATATAATATCAGAACCAGGCCCTCTTAATGATTGATGATGCTTGTCTGTAAGTTTTTCTTTTTTTTAATTTGAAAAGAGAAAAATTGAACAAGAAAGACTACTTGTTCAGATGTCTAATTGCCCAGTAGAAACTGTCTGTAATGTTTCTATCCATAGTGAGCAATATGCATTAATTTGTGTGCTGTTATTTAGGTTATAATTAAATGGCTTAAAAATAATAATGTTTTCAGATCTGCAGGTTAACTTGGCTTTTAAAGAATTAGATTGGGCCAGGCGCGGTGGCTCACGCCTGTAATCCCAGCATTTTGTAAGGCCAAGGTGGGCGGATCACCTGAGGTTGGGAGTTCGAGACCAGCCTGACCAACATGGAGAAACCCCGTCTGTACTAAAAATACAAAATTAGCTGGGTGTGGTGGTACATGCCTGTAATCCCAGCTATTTGGGAGGCTGAGGCAGAAGAATCGCTTGAACCTGGGAGGCATAGGTGGCAGTGAGCCGAGATTGCACCATTGTACTCCAACCTGGACAACAAGAGCGAAACTCCATCTCAAAAAGAAAAAAAAATAAAGAAATTGTTGAAATTTTAGAGAACCTGCTTTGTATCTTAATATCTTTCTTAACATGGGTTTCTTTGATGCTATATATTCTTTACGATAGTAGAATTTTTTTAACCTCTAGGAAATTTTCCTCTTCATTCTCTAATGAAGTTGAATTATTTGGAAGTCTTTGGCTTTAACTTAAGGGATTTTTGACCTTTGCCTTCTAACTATATTTGGATGATTTAATGATTTGGATGATTGTAATAGCATATCTGGGGCATTGAATGTTGCTGCTGACCTCTTTGCTAGATTGTTCCTTATCTCATTCCCATTACCAACAGATTAATACAATGTGTGATGGGAATGTGCCAAATGTTCTTGGCAACACTGTAAATCATTCGTCTACAAACACTGTTGAGTCCAACTGAAGACCATTTCTTTTCTTTTTTTTTTTTGAGACAGAGTCTCACTCTGTTGCACAGGCTAGAGTGTAGTGGTGCGATCTTGGCTCATTGCAACCTCTGCCTCCCAGGGCACAAGCGATTCTCATGCCTCAGCCTCCCAATTAGAGTAGCTGGGACTACAGGTGTGTGCCACCATGCCTGGCTAATTTTTGTATTTTTAGTAGAGACGAGGTTTCTCCATGTTGGCCAGGCTGGTCTCGAACTTCTGACCTCAAGTGATCCACCTGCCTCAGCCTCCCAAAGTGCTGGGATTGCAGGCAGGAGCCACCACGGCAGCTGAGGACCATTTCTTGATTTTTATCATTTATGTCATTCACGTACTACTCTTTGGAAGTAGATATGGGACTGAAAGACATCCACATCCTTATTTTACATAAATTTAGCATGTGGAATTTGTAGATTAATGAAATGATTGAATTTAGAATGAATTTGTGTTATATACATGGGAGCTTTAACCTAGGCATTTTTGGGCAGTGTATTATAGCAGTTTAGAGTAGGATAGGTCCTGGAGTCAGAGGCCTGGGGTCAAAGCCAGGCTCCACCATATTCTAGTGATGTGACCCCTCTGTGCCTTGATTTCCCCATCTGTATATGGTGGTCCATGGGGCTATGGGATCATCACATTTAGTCTTTACAGGCAAAGTGAGGACACAATAACTTGGGCTAGTGATTGGCACTTGCTAGGTACTTATTGCATGTGAGCAGTTGCTGTTGCTGTTCCTGTTGTTGTTCTGTTTGAGATGGAGTGCTTTTATTGACAAATGTGATATTATTGTGATATAGCTTACTTAGAGACTGTCAAATCAAAGTAAAATGAGTAGGATTAAAATTTAAGGAGCTCTTGACGTGGGAATAACTACAATTCATTGTATGTGTTTGGGTTGGTGAGGACATGGCTCCTAGGAAAGAGAGCAGTTGGGGAGTGCTGTAATATGTGATGGTAAAAGTTTGGGTAAATTCTAATATCCTCAAGCAACTGAACACCGTCTTGATTTTCTTGCTTTAAATTTTCAATTTTGTTACTCTCCCTTTCCCCCTCCATCTCCTCAAGCTTAATGTAAACTAAACATTCTTCAGTTTAATACCAGGTAAATAACATTGATTTTTATAAGAGATGTACTTCATACCGAGCCTTACTAGGCTCGGTATGAAGCAAGGGATAGCTAAAAGTAAGGGGATAGCTATTGTTGGAATCCTTTGCTAACTTTTCTAGTAATAGTTTTCCCCCACAAGTGTGAGTGTTGTCATCGATGGGAAATCCCAGTACTTCCTAGAATTTTTAAATGTATACTTAAATACTGAGCATGATTGTCACATCTGTTCTTTCAGGTTTCCTACTTTTCTTTTGGGCTTACATGTGGTTGGAGCAGATAAACACTTAACTGTGATTGGTAGTATTAAAAGCCACCAATAAAGTACCATCCTTAAGGTGCCTCACTAAAAGAAATAGAGTAGAAGTGGGGTCGCCAGAGCAGAGATTTGCCTGGAGATAGACCCGTGTGCACACTGTCAGCTCCACCCAGACACTCCCCTGTTTTGTTTCTAGCTGGCCAGGATAAGTACAGTAGAAGTTGACCTCAAGTGGCCATCGAAGGTTGGGATTTAGTAATGGAGGGGGATCCAAAAAACTGGAGCCAGAAGGCGTTGTAGAATTGGAAAATGACAAAGGGGCCACCGTCATCCCTTTTCAGCTAGCTCTTGCCTTTCTGTCTTCAGCAGTGACAGTAACAATGCTTCAGAAAGTAGATGCTTGTCTTAAATAGTTTTAAAAACTATGATTTAGATAAGTCTTGAGAATCAAATCCTTTTCTTTGACCCTACAGATTGGCGAGATTACTGAATTTTTGTCACTGGTCTACAGGTTTTCCGAGCAGCACAGTAATTTTTGTAGCAATATTGAACGTGAATGCGGGAGGAAACATTGTACCACAGCTCTAGAAATGCCTGGACTTTACCATGTCTATGTGGGTCCCCTAAAATAGAGGATAAGTTTATTGCATTGCATTTATGGAGTTTTGTTAGGGTAATGGTCTTCATAGCTAGGGTAGCATTTATAAGATTCTTACAGCTTTTTTGATTCTAGGGAATGGGAATCTTGTATTTGAAACTTCAATTCTTATCCTACCATCCCAACACCATTCTTAGTCCAGATTTGTGAAGATGTGTGATCGAGGAAACAGCTATGTGTTTGGCTAGTTACAACGCCATTTCAGTGAATATGTCTTAATTGAGATGATAATATCCTGTATTTTGCTAAAAAGGGGCTAGCACTCAACCTTGAATGTGTGACTTTTTTTTTTTCCTGACATGGAGTTTCGCTCTTCTTGCCCAGGCTGGAGTGCAGTGGTGTGATCCCGGCTCACTGCAACCTCTGCCTCCCGACTTTAAGCAATTCTCCTACTTCAGCCTCCCAAGTAGCTGGGATTACAGGCATGTGCCACCACGCCTGGCTAATTTTGTATTTTTAGTAGAGACAGGGTTTCTCCATGTCGGTCAGGCTGGTCTCAAACTCCCAACCTCAGGAGATCTGCCCACCTCGGCCTCCCAAAGTGCTGGGATTATAGGGGTGAGCCACTGTGCCCAGCTGAATTTGTGACTTTTTTGAAAAGGAAAAATTATTATAAAATCTTAATGTTGATTAAATAATTCTTACTTTTAATCTCATATAATTATGTATAAAATAAACTAAATGGAAACATCTTATAAAACTAAAACAAATTTCCAAAGTAAATACTGGCTCCAGCCTGGGCAATGGAGCAAGACTCCGTCTCAAAAAAAAAAAAAAAAATTAAATTATTATAGGTACATAATAGTTGTATGTGTTTATGTAGTACATGTAATGTTTTGGTGAAGGCATACAATGTGTAATGATCACATCAGGGTAATTAGGTTTTCTTTGTGTTGGGAACATTTCAATTCCACTCTTTTAGTTATTTAAAAATATACAATAGGCCGGGCGCGGTGGCTCAAGCCTGTAATCCCAGCACTTTGGGAGGCCGAGACGGGCGGATCACGAGGTCAGGAGATCGAGACCATCCTGGCTAACACAGTGAAACCCCGTCTCTACTAAAAAATACAAAAAAACTAGCCGGGCGAGGTGGCGGGTGCCTGTAGTCCCAGCTACTCGGGAGGCTGAGGCAGGAGAATGGCGTGAACCCGGGAGGCGGAGCTTGCACTGAGCTGAGATCCGGCCACTGCACTCCAGCCTGGGCGACAGAGCGAGACTCCGTCTCCAAAAAAAAAACAATAAATTATTGTTAACTATTGTCACCCTGTTTACCATTGAATGCTAGATTTTATTCATTCTTCTGATTATCTTTGTACCCATTAGCCATCCCCACTTTATCCCCACCTCCCTGCTGCCCTTCTGAGCCTCTGGTAACCATCATTCTATTCTCTGTCCCCCTGAGTTCAATTTTAAAAAGTTTTTAGCTCCCACATATGAATGAGAACATGTGAAATTTGTCTTTCTCTGCCAGGCTTGTTTCGCTTATCCTAATGTCCTCTGGTGCCATCCGTGTTTTTGCAAATGACAAGATTTCATTCCTTTTATAGCTGAATAGTATTCCATTTTGTGTGTATACTACATTTTCTTTATGCATTCATCCATTGATGGACACTTAGGTTGATTCCATATTTTGGCAATTGTGAATAGTGCTGCGATAAACGTGGAGATGCAGATACCCTTTGATATATTATACTGATTTCTTTTCTTTTGGATATATATCCAGCAGTGTCATTGCCAGATCTTACTGTAGTCTGTTAACAGTGAATTTATTTTTAACAATCCATTATTTTGCAGGGCAGCCAGGTGTAAAAGTACACCCCAATGTATAATACCGAAGTATGATGAAAACCCATTCAATGAAAACTTTTTGTTTTGTGTTAATATTTACTTTTTGTTGATGAACCATATTAACATGGGATCTGTGCAATATGTGTGTTCCTGCTTTGTGTAAGGTCATCTCCTGTGTTGTGCTTTTCAAGTTTGACACACCCATGCTGCCATGAGCTACAAGATAAATCTCCCACTTTTCTTTTCACCTGTTTCAAACTTTGTTTGTACAGCATTCTATAATGTCATGTGACCTTCAGATGTCATCTCTGTGATCCAAAAATGCAAATGCAATTGGGCACTGAAATTTTGGGACCTGTCTTTGGTTAATGTTCCAGACTTTGCTGGATCAGATTATCACCATAATTTATTTATCGGCAATGCATAACCACAATGACCTTTTTTTTCAGTGAATTTCATACCTCCTGAAATCCATCTGCAGATTAAATAGAGAAAAAGAACTAAAACCTGGTAGGTTTGAGAATCTTCCAGAATGAGACGTGGCCATCGATTCGCACTGAAGTGAGTGGATGTAAGCGCAACTGTGTACTCAAGGCCTTTCTTTTATTTAGGAAGCTGTGTATGGAGCGGGAAGGCTTAGGCCTGGGGTTGCCCTGGGTGCAAACCTCACCCCTGTCTTTATTTGCTGTGGTCCCTTGGGGAGGCTATCTGAGTGTTCTTTGTTTTCTCATTTGTAAAATGGAAATAATACCTATCCTTAAGTTTGTTTGAGGATTGGTAACAGTGTTACTGGTAGAGGGTCATGACTGCAAGTTGTCCAGGTTCTTGGCATTTTGAACAAAGGATCAGACAAAACGCCCAGCAAAGCAAAGAAAGAAGGAAGCAACAAAAGAACGAAAGTGAGGATTTATTGCAAACAAAAGTACACTCCACAGTGTGGGAGTGGGCCAAGCAGCGGCTCAAGGGCCCGGATACAGAATCTTCTTGGGTTCAAATATCCCCTAGAAGTTTCCCGTTGGCCACTTCATGCTCATCTCATGTAAGTTAAGTGGTAGCCCGCAATCGGTCTGATTGGTTGCAGGAAGGAGCCAACCAGAGGCCAAAGTGCAGTTACAAAGGTAACACTTCTGTGCAAACATCTGACTGGTTGCTTTTCACACAGTTATACTTCTGTGCAAACGAAGACTCAGCCCGAAATCAGTCTGATTTGTTGCTGACAGCCAGTTTCCCACCTGCCATGCAGAAAAGGTCAAAGGGAGTAGCCTCTGGTCCTTTTGTTACTTAGGTGTGGAAAGTTAGGGTTTTCCTTTCAATTTAGCTCTAGGAAGTCTGTGTGAAACAGCCTTACGTTCCCTGCCTCCAGACCCTATTCTCCTGCCTCAATAATTTTTGTAAAATTGGCCAGGTGAGATGGCTCACGCCTGAAGTCATAGCACTTTGGGAAGCCACGGCAGGTGGATTGCCCAAGCTCAGGAGTTCCAGACGAGTCTTGGCAACATGGTGAAACCCGGTCTCTACTAAAATACAAAAAAAGAAGCTGGGCATGGCAGCGTGCGCCTGTAATCCCAGCTACTTAGGAGGCTGAGGCAGGAGAATCGCTTGAACCGGGGAGGTGGAGGTTGCAGTGAACAAAGATTGTGCCATTGAGCTCCAGCCTGGGTGGCAGAGCGAGACTCCTGTCTCAAAATAAATAAATAAATAAATAATAAAATCTTTGAACCGTAAACTTAATAATTAGTAGTTATAAACCTAATAATTGGTAGCTCTTATTCTTTGAATAATCTCATAAAACAGATGTTTAATAAGATGCATATATATATGTTTTTGCACAAACCAATTATTGTCTGCTTTGTGGAAGCAAGAGGCGGGGGTGGATTAGAGTATCAGAATTATTTGGCAAGATTTTTCATACTGCATGTGTCCCACCTTCTTATCACTTACAGGTGACCCACAATTACCCCTGGGAATGTGGCATAGCTCGGCTGTGCTGAGGCAGAAAAATGAGTGCTATCGACTCAAAACAGTTCAGTCTTTCTCAGGTAGCTCTGATTTAAATACTGGTACAATATTTTAAAATCCTAATTTTATAATTGCTTATGAAGATGAATTTATGTAAATAAATCAGCAAATTGGCTGGGCGCGGTGGCTCACGCCTGTAATCCCAGCACTTTGGGAGGCTGAGGCAGGCAGATCACCTGAGGTCGGGAGTTTGAGACCAGCCTGACCAACATGGAGAAACACCGTTTCTACTAAAAATACAAAATTAGCTGGGCGTGGTGGCTCATGCCTGTAATTCCAGCTACTCGGGAGACTGAGGCAGGAGAATTGCTTGAACCTGGGAGGTGGAAGTTGCAGTGAGCCGAGATCACGCCATTACACTCCAGCTTAGGGAACAAGAATGAAACTCCGTCTCAAAAAAAAAAAAATCAGCAAATTGATACTGCCTAATATTGACAGGGAACAACTCACATGCGAACTGGATTAACCTCACATGTATGTGCAGGTTAAATTAGCATTGTGGCAGATTGTTTAAAAAGTGTATTTGATTTTCCTTAAGATGTTTACCAAATTTAAGACTTAAAAAGTGTTGGCAAGAGGCGGGATAGATTGACCTGATGGTTTTAAGAAGATTTATGAAACTATTTGTGGTTTGACCTAGTTCGTTTGTCCAATACTGTTAAAATCTGCTTAAAATTTATCCTAAGAAGTTACCCTGTTTAGTACTAGCGTTATGTGGTAGAATTTTATTTTAACATAGTTTGCTGTTACATGATTTTGACTATACAGAAGTTCATATGTTGCAGGAAGCCTATGTACAATAAAAAACGGGTAGTTTAGCCAGTAATACCTGGGTGTGTCAAAAGTGTGTGAAGAGAGTCTGTTGTGTTTGTTTTGGCTACAGATCCTTAGAGCATCCTAAATGTAGAGATTTCCATTTACCCACAGTTGGTCATACGCCTTTTAGAGCTTTTAAGATCATAATAAATGTTTTGCAGCCCACCAAGTCATTTCTATTTGTGAACAAAATAATAGTGCGCTTTGGTGTTGTTTGTGGTCTTTTTCCCTTAGGTTTAAAGGGACCCTTTTGTTAAACTATTTTAATTTTTGCCTTTTTTTTTTTTTTGACGGAGTCTCACCCTGTCGCCCAGGCTGGAGTGCAGTGGCGCGATCTTGGCTCACTGCAACCTCCTCTGCCTCCTAGGTTCAAGCGATTCTTCTGCCTCAGCCTCCTGAGTAGCTGGGATTATAGGCATGCACCACCACGCCTGGCTAATTTTTGTATTTTTATTGGAGACAGGTTTTCACCATGTTGGTCAGGTTGATCTCGAACTCCTGACCTCATGATCCGCCTGCCTCGGCCTCCTAAAGTGCCGGGATTACAGGCGTGAGCCACCGTGCCCAGCCTGCCCATGTTTTTACTGTAGCGCTGCACCATGCTCTTGGTTAGTCGCCTTGACTTTAGTACCTATTTTAAATTATATATCCTATAATCACTTTTTAAAAATTGTTGTAGTAAAACATAAGTCGGTGTGGTTAAGTAACTTCATAATTCCCAGAAAACATTGCTGGGTTTCTCGCAGTGGAAGTTCTTTCATTTATCACAATTTACTAGGCACTCATTTCGTGCAAGGTGGTGGTATCTGTACAGTGATGAGCAAAATAGACAAGGCCCCTTTTCTCATGGAACTGACAAACTAGTGGTTAATCCAGTTCCTCTAGAAATATTTTAAACAATTATTTTTTAGAGCAATTTTAGATACGCGGCAAAACTGAGTGGAAGGTACAAGGATTTCCCATATATCGCCAGACCCCTGTTCCCAAAGATGTTTTTTGCATTTATGTGACCTGTGAATAAACTAGTCTCACTCTGTTGCTTATTTATTTTTGAGTATAGTGAGTCAGGTAGGATCATCTGCTCTGTCCCTTCATGACTCTTCCTTGTCTATGCTTTTTACACACGAGAAATCAGATTAAAATGAAAATGAAGGCCATGAGTGTGGAAGGAAAACAGTTTTAAAACGTGACATTGGAGAGCAGTGTGCTGAGAGAGCGAGGGGGCGATGGGGGGGTTTGAGTGGAATGCAGGGCTGCTTATGATGAGGGGTCCTGCCTCTGAGACATCAGCTTCCCAGCAAGGTCTAAGAGTTCGGCTTATTTTGGAGGGGAAGCTTAATCATGAAGACAGGGATGGGACTCTGGGACACATTGGGTCTTTTTGAGTGGCAGGAACCTGTCACTGCTGAGAAGAGTGATAATGCTGCTTTAGGGAGACTGTCGCTGACACTGAGGATGAAGAGCTGTGGAATACCTGTGCGTACACATGACTCAGCCTGTTTCAGAGCCAAATGTGTGGTGTTGAGCAGTTGTAGCATAATCCTACTGATTTAAGACAGTGAAAACGTTAAGTCTCTAGATTAGTTGTTTTTTGACACTGATCTTTGAACCAGCATGATCTCTAATAAAGATTTTATATTCGTCTGGAGTAAAATGAGAAACAGCTAACCAAAAGTCATAAGCTGCATTTATACTGAAATTACTTCTTGCTTACTACTTTGTTTTCTAATGAAATACCAATAGTAGATGGCAGTTACTAATTTTTAAAAAATGTTTTGAGGGCAGATTTTGGAAAGCTTACATAGGACATACAGGTATTTTGTTTGTAAATTTTCTGTTTATTGAAATCCCAAAGTTTGGGAACCATTGCTGTGATTTCCATTGAGTACAATGACCTATGTACAGTTATCTATCTTGGGAAATGGCTTCTGTGCTGTTTCTCATGCTAGATGCTTCTTCATCTGTAAGATTTATGCCCAAGTTTTTATGATGCCTCAATATCAAGTAGGGTTCTCTCTCTCCAGCCATAGACTTAAGTTGACTATTTATTCTTCTCCAACAGAAGTGGAAATAGTTCACTTCGTTTTAGGGGCACATTCATTGTTCCATGTGCTGAGGTTAGGAGGCAAGTACCTAAAAGCCTCTGTCTATATAAAAACTGCTTTGTAGATGTTTTATTAGTACTACTATTGGTTCTTTTAATTAGTAGTATGTTTTATTTGCACCCTGAGGCTGTTCAAGCACAGAAGGTAATTTAAATCAACAAAATCATTTCTTCTGTTTTGGAATACTTACATTTGCCATCTGATCCTTTACTCCTGAGGTACTTACTTAGGTTGGCAGGGAAACTGGGAAGAGAAAAAGATGATTATGTGGAGTTATGAAACATCTTAAAATGTAAGTTCTTGGAACAGTTTGTAACTAAATAGTTTTCAAATTGGAAATGCTCTTTTGTTCATAACCAGAGATTCTTTTTTTTTTTTTGAAGACGGAGTTTCACTCTTGTTGCCTGGCTGGAGTGCAGTGAGACAGTCTCGGCTCACTGCAATCTCTGCCTCCTGGGTTCAAGCGATTCTCCTGCCTCAGCCTCGCGAGTAGCTGGGATTACAGGTGCCCGTCACCACACCCAGCTAAATTTTGTATTTTTAGTAGACACAGGTTTTCACCGTGTTGGCCAGGCTGGTCTCGAACTCCTGACCTCAAGTGATCCTCCTGCCTCGGCCTCCCAAAGTGCTGGGATTGCAGGCGTGAGCCACCATGTCCAGCCCGAGATTCTTTTTTTGAGATAAATACTGAGTCTTCAGGAGAAGACCTATCTCTTCTACTGTATACGTGTTTCTGACAGTCACCAGAATTCTACCGATACCTCACTGACTGTTTGACAGTGGCCGTGACGTTCACAAAGTAAAGTTGGCTAGGGAAATTTCTCTCAATTCTTTACCCAAATATAAAGTGAAAGGCCCACCTCTCCAGGTTCTTAGAATGAAACTGTGAACTTCACGTCTTCTACTGTTTTTTTTTTTTTTTCTTTTCAACTTAGCTTTTTGTTTTTTTGAGTGAACATGAACACTCTTTTTTGCTTGCAAACTGAAGTGATGAACATAAATGTTTGGAGCTGACATTTTGTTGATTTTGGATATCTTTGCAGTTTTTTCCCTCCTTTCCTCTTAGTGCAGTCATTTTTGGAGCCTGCCATAGATGAGGCAAAACTATAGTGTAAGATAAACTTTTAAGTGTTTGTGTGTTTTTTCATTTACACACAGCAGTTGTAAATATTGTCATAGAATTCTAAAGCTGGAAAAAACTGTGGAGTTTTTCTTCCCTTTGCAGACAGGACCTAAGCCATACTAAGTTAGTAAGTGTTCTGCCTAACATTCTCTAGGAAAAGGAGATGAATCCATTTAGACCACCAACTAATAATTTTGTTTTCAATATATTGTTTTAAAAAATTAGGGATCCTGTCATGTTTTGAAACTTTTTTATACCAAAAAAATTTAAAATTCAATTGCTTATGAATTGCTATACAAGAGTTAAAGATGTCAGAGATTGAGTGTTTTAAGAAATGAGGTCAAGGTCTCTTATTTTATTCTACTTTATCCCCCCACCCATATTTTTTCCCTAACTACCTTGAATATAGGAGCTCAGTATGTTTTGCTGCATAAATGAATGAAAAGCTGCTCTTTGCAGTTTTAGGTTGTAGATTCCCACCCCACTCAGTCTGTCCTTAGAAAATGGGTTGAATGGGCCGGGTGCAGTGGGTCACACCTGTAATCCTAGCACTTTGGGAGGGTAAGACGGGCAGATCACTTGAGATCAGAAGTTCAAGACCAGCCTGGCCAAGATGGTGAAACCCGTCTCTACTAAAAATACAAAAAGTAGCCAAGTGTGGTGGTGCACACCTGTGGTCCCAGCTACTCGGGAGGCTGAGGTGGGAGGATCACCTGAGCCCAGGGAGGACAAAGCTGCAGTTAGCCATAATTGTGTCACTGTACTCCAGCCTGGGCAACAGAGAGAGACTCCATCTTCCAAAAAAAAAAAAAAAAAGAAAGAAAATGGGTTGAATGAAGAGATTTTAAAAAATTAAGGATCCATTCCCCAGCGTTCTTATAATCCTCAGACCCAAATTAGTTTACAGGATGTTATATAAAGAATAAAGTTGTAGGCTGGTTGTGGTGGCTCACATGCCTGTAATCCCGGCACTTTGGGAGGCTGAGGCAGGCAGATCGATTGAGGCCAGGAGTTTGAGCCCAGCTTGGGCAACATGAGAGACCCTGTCTCTACAAAAAGTAGAAGAATTAGCCAGGTGTGATCGCTTGCACCTGTGGTCCCAGCCACTTGGGAGGTTGAGGTGAGAGGATCACTTGAGCCCGGGAGGCAGAGGTTGCAGTGAGCCATGATTGCACCACTGCACTTCAGTCCGGGCAGCAGAGCGAGACCCTGTCTCAAAAAAATATGAGTAAAGTTGTACGTTTTAAGAAAACTCACTGAAAACAAAAGAAACCCTCATGTTGTGCACAGAAGTCAACAATGACAAGTCCTTCAAAGAAGAGGGAGGCCTACAAGGATATATACAGGTAGAAGTGTATTCTGTAAACATAAGGTCTGTTATTGTGTAACTATGAAATATGAGTATAGTATAATACAGAAGCTTTAAGAACTATGCCAAGACTTATACATGAGAATTGTTTCTTTAAAGAAGTCAGTCACCTTGGGGAACTGCATATTTACTCTCGTGCTGCTGTTATTGTGCCAAAAAAATTGGAATTCTTTTGGAATTACCTTTTTTGGTTGTGGTACATTAAAGAAAGAAAGTGTTTGATGTTCTTGATTTTTTGGAAATAGTCATTAATGAATAAATTGGGTCATAATGTTGGAGTTAAGACTATATGTGTTTAAAAATCAGATGTAATCATAATGAGAATGATATTCATGCCTGCTTTATACATTGATACTGAAAATAATTAGGGATTAACGAACTTCATTGGAAGTTCACGGATTGACAAAGTTTGATGACTATGGCCTGCAATGAATAATTAATAAGGGATTACGTTTTGCACAGAGAGGCATCATTGGAATACGTTTTTCTGTGTTCCAGGTTGGTTCTATCTGCGGCTGTGTTTTTTGGTAGTATGTATACGTGTGTGTATTTATGTGTGTATGTACCTTTTCTGTATCAGTGTCTGTGAATTTTCTTTGACCATCCTGCCAGTGTTACGTTACAGTCCAGCCGCTGCTGCTACATGCATATGTGGCCTAGCAGAGTTGTTCCAACAAACTTTGCTTTATTTTTGATAGGCTGGACCTGATGCCAAAGGCCACTTCTTGGGCTTTTCTAATTGGATTAAAACTTCATGCTGCATCGTGTTATGTTTACAAAGATATTGTGATCCTAATTGATTTGTTTTTCTCTTTTCTAGTTCATCAGAGCATTGTATCCTGATGGTTACTTTGGTTTTAACTGCCTGACACTGATTTAAAGTTTTCGAGGGTGCAAGTTTTCCTGGCATAGGCCAATGTCTGTTTTTACTTAATTTTGGACTTATCAGTCAATTGGTGCCAGTTACATACTAACTACATAGTAATCCGTAATTGACTTGTACATCAGCTTATGAATGTGCTTGAAGAACCCCTTTATCAATGCACAGCCTCTTTTCCATGGTAGGATGACAGCTTTGATGAAGCTGTGTCTGACCTAATTCCCATTACCAGTTTGAACCAAGCAGGGGCTTATAAGAAATCTAGATTTCTTCCATTATTGTATGTGGCCAAGTTTAAAGATGGAATAAGGTATTTGGAAACTAGTATTAATATGTTCTAGGTCTCTAGGAAACTCATAACCTGACAGTAAGATAATGTAAAAGTCATTGTGGCAGAGACCCAGTGTTCAGCCAGCATTGATTCAAGTTTATTTGCAGCAAAGATCCTTTTCCAAGATTTCTGTTTTTTCTTATCTGCCTTTTCAGTGTTGACTGTGTGTATTTGAATAATGTACTTCATGGAAATGAGTTTCTCCTTGAGGAGTTTTTCCTTGTTATTAAAATGGAATCTAAGCCAAACCCCATGAGGGTGAGTCTTTTGTAACTGCCGGGGAAACTCTTGTACTTAGGTTAGCCCAGTGCGTCAGTCAGTCAGGTCTAAGCAAAGCGCTGGACCTGTTAACAACTCCGTTAGTTACATTACCTAACACCCGTTCGGAGCTCTTTTTCAAATGTGTCCATATTCCTCCTCCTCATCCTCCATCAGAAGTTAGTGAGATGTGTGTCTGCATCTTTGCAATAGCTAGTTCTTAGCAAACTTAGCTTTTAGCATTTATTTTGTGGTTACCTTAACGGTTATTTTTTCCCAGGAAGCCAATTCCAGTGACAAACTTGAAAATCTACCAAGTGCTGGATTTGTGGCAAGTGCTGACTCCATGGGACTTGCAAAATAATCCCCTTGAAATTTTCTGTATTTTGTCTTTTTAATAATCTCTCTCACAGTGCTTTTTAGAATTTCACCATTTGTATGCAGCTATGCTTTTAAATATTTATAATGCTCCTGTACAAGCCACTGTGGATGCCAGGATTATCTTCACAATTCTTGGCTTCCTGTGCTCTAGTGGCAGGAAGAAATAGTCTCTTAGAAAGAGAGTGGAACAGGAACACTTGACTTTTTTTAAAAAACACACAAATATTGTGAATAGAACCTAACTGAGCTCTTGTCCCCTCTCCTTCGGTGTAATTAGGACCACATTGATTCCTGTTGCAGCTGGCAGCCCCTCACTGTTGCCTTTTTCTGCGTGTGACCCTTGATCTCAGTGACCTTTCCTGGGGTTCGTCCTGGGCCCTTTTCATTGTGTTGGAGCTGAAGTGGCTCATGTGGAGTTGATTATTTCTTTGCTCATTTGGCCTTTTTGGTGCCATAACTCCAAGTCACTTCCATTTTCTTCCTCTACTTTTGGCAGTCCACAGTGAAAGGAAATGCTTTTGCAGGCAGCAGGATCGTTTGTATGCTTGGCTGACTCGATTGAGACTTGGGAGAAGTGGGGGAAGGGTTGTGAAGTCTGTAGGTGTGAACTTTTTTTTAAGTTGATCTGAATGATTGCACAATCATTAATAAGTGCTTATAAAGTGAGTACTGTGGAAAGCTGCGTTTCAAACCCAGGGGGCTTCGTTCTGGCAGGAAGAGAGCGCTCCCAGTGATTGACAGTGGGCCTTGGTGTCTGAGATCCTGCAGCTTTACTTTGATAAGATTTATATGTTCCTCCTATGGACTGGGAGCTATGTGGCAGGTCAGAAGATACATCATTGTTAATTGCACATGACTGCTTTAAGAAATTCTTTAGTTTCTAAAGAAACCCCCATAAGCCCCAGAGAGTAGCATGCTATTAGATAGTATGTTTGTTGCGACTAGACTTGTAGCACTCTGCTTCTCCTTTCCTCCTGTAGAATCGTGGAAGATGTATGCCAGCTGTTACTCTCATTTTGGGAGACCCCCCGTGGACAGCATGAAGACTGTCCCGAATCAAAACATGAAGGAGTCAACGGTTAAGGAATGTGTCTGATTACCCTATACTGTAGTACCTTAGAAAGGTATAACAGTGTGAAATGTGAAATTAAATCACATTAAGAAACTCATTTTTAAAGTCTGAGTGTTTGACTCCATCCCTGGAATATCATTTCTGTCTTTTCCTTTTTTGTTTTAAAATTTTTTCATTAGTAGTATTGATAGTGTGGTTTATTTTGAATGAGGAGTTCCTACCCCTTCAAGCATGGTAGTTTTGGGATTCAGTCTAAGCCATAGTTCCGTGTGTCTGCTGTTGCCTGCCAGAGTGTCATCTGCGACCCAAATCTCTCTTAAGAGCTTCAGGCTTCTTTCTGCTTGCCTGCCCGACCTTCCTTAGAACCCACTTACATCCAGCTCATCTCGTTATCTCCACACCTTCAGATGCTCTCCATTCCCTCCACCACCTCAAACAGCGGCAGCAGACCGCAGAAGACCGTGCTGCTCCTTACACATTTCCCATCTCAGTAAATGCACATCATCCACTCACTCACTTGTCTAAGTCAGAATTCCGGACAGCAGCCTCGATTCCTTATTTATAGTCACAGCAGTGGGGAAGCAGAGCAGTGGATAGATGAATGGATTCCAAAGATGTCCTAGGTCCTATTCTTTTCCAGTCCAACTCATTCATTGTCCAAGTCCTGTTGATCACAGAGCCTCACTCTGTCACCCAGGCTGGAGTACAGTGGTGCAATCATAGCTCACTGCAGTCTCAACCTCCTGGGCTCAAGGGATCCTCCCACCTCATCCTCCCTAGTAGCTGAGACTGCAGGTGTGCACCACTACGCCTCGATACTTTTTGTATTTTTGGTGGAGATGGGATCTCCATGTGTTGCCCAGCCTGGTCTTGGAATTTCTGTGCTCAAGTGATCTACCCATCTTGGCCTCCCAAAGTGCTGGGATTATAGGTGTATGCCACCGCTCCTGGCCTCTTACATCTTTTAAATATGACCGTGTCTTACAAATTTTTGAAAAATCTTTCAAATTTATTCCGTAATAATTCTCCAGTACAGGTCCCCATATCTTTCACGATAACCTTCTAACTTCTCTTATCCTCAGCCATTTTCCACATTGCAGTGTCAGTGATTTTTCAAAGGTGTGGGACTGATCATGTCCTTGCCTGCTTAAAAGCCTTTAACACCCTCCTCTCAGAATAAAAGTCAAACACTTTAACATGATTTATATTGTTCTTTACACTCCTGTTTCTGCTCACCTATATTGCTTTCCTCTCACTGTGTCTTATCCTTCTCTTCTTACTGTATTCTCCAGCCCATACCTCCTTACTCTGATTCTGCAAACACACTGTTCTTTCTGCTTGGAATACTTCCTTCCTTCTCTTCCTCGCTTCCTCTACTGCATCCCCTAAACGTATCCATCTGATTTCACCTGGTCATTGTTTCCTCTGAGAAGACTTCCCCTCTCCAAGTCCAAATCTAGGCTAAGTGAGCTTTCTCTTTTTCCTGGGGCACCTACCTGTATTGGCTTTATTCTGTTGCTCACCTGTCTCTTTCTCATGTAACTGCTTTAATCTCTGAAAACCTTTGTTTCCTAAAAATTCTGCCTTTTAGTATAAAGCATGTCCGTTGCTTTTCATGGAAAGAGTCATGATATGCTCTTTCCCAATCCAAGAGAGCCAGATTTCACAGACAGAAAAACGTATCAGTGGAGCAGTGAAAGCACATTTGTAGAGATGGTAAAAGATACTTTAAAAGTAAATAAATCCAGTTTGTTCTTAAATAAAATGCACTGATTTTATTGTGCTTGTGAAAGGAGGAAGAGAAGCCTTGAGGCTGGTGAAAGAGGAATGGTGAGGAATTCCTTCACGGGTGGTGTAGAGTCAGGAAATGGGTTTTTGGACACTGGAAGTCTTCTTAAGGCTCGTAGTTACCTCGCATTCAAACTGCACTTAGAAAATAAAAGCACCTAAAATCACCTTATGGCAAAACAAAAGCTCAACACAAGAGTGTTTCACAACTCACGGAAATGGTGCACACACACTGCAGACAGAAGATTACAAGAATCTCACTAATTAGTGGAATCTCACAGAAGATCAGTAGAATGCCCACTGTCCTCCCCCTCAGTTGGCATCTGAACACAAAGCACAACATTTGGGGTCATCCAAACATAGCATGCAATTCACTTTTTTCTACATGACGTGGTGTAAAGTCTAAAAACTGTGGTATTATATAAATTGGTGTGTGCAGCTTTGCCTGAAGCTATAATATCAGAGTATCACTTTTTAGAGTGTTTTTCTTTAGTTTCTGATTGAAAAAGTTGTTGTACTGAATAAAACGAAGCTATGTTTTTTAAAAAGTGGAATAACTTTCTAAGAGCCATTATAGCAAAAAGTTGCTATCTGCGCCATTCCTATGTTAGATGAGTCTGTATTTTAATTGCTTCCTTACTTGTCACCTTTCCTCACCTGATTGTAAGCCTCATGCGGGCAGACACTATGTCTCTTTTATTCATGGCTGAGTTTCCAGGATAGCTCAGTGCCTGGTGTATAGTAAGCATGCACCAAGTATTTACTGAATAAAAGATGAATTCCTCTATTTTGAACTCTTTCAGTACTTTTTACTCTCTTATTGCATTTAAGACTTTTTTCTTTTTTCTGGAGATAATTATGTTCATGCCCTTGTTTCTCAATTGAGCAGTCTCCTTTAGTTCGGTACATCTTTGTACCCCTTATAGGTTCTTGCCAAAAGTAGATGTTCTGTGTATTAAATGGATTGATTGAATGAATGCTTACTTGAAAAGTAGAGTTATTTGAGAAGTTTCTGTAGGAAATGATGTTAACTTCTTAGTCAAATATTCAGAATGAAGAAAACTGACAGGAGATTTAAAGTTGCCTGTGGTTAAGGTCAAGGTAGCCCAATGGGTTAAAAAAAAGTATATACTATATTTGACTTCTATAATTGAAATTGGACTGCACTAATCTTGATAGTACTTAATCAAGAATTTTTAAGTAGACATGTTTTTGTTTTTCCTTGTAGTTCTGAAAATAAGTTTTTCTTAGTTGGTCAATAGCGTATTTTGAGATAGATTGTTTGAAAATAGAGATCAATCATTGTTTTAAAAAAGGAAATTACCATGTTTCATATAGAATAAGATTCTTTTTAAAAAACAGAATCCAACTTAAATAATTTCCTATTTTGAGGAACTATACTGATCTCAAAGCCAAGTTTTTGCTCACAAATTAATCACAGTTATTTCCTAAGCTTGAAAGAAAACTACAAGAAAGTTTGAAATAGGAGGCTAGGAAGAGGAATGATTCAGAAAGACAGCCTTGATCATCCTTATGAAAGCAAAGGCGTTGCTTCAAAAACAAAGTAATCAAATCTAGAAATTCAGGAAAGACTTTTCCCAAAGGATTATTCTGGCAGCATGTTGAAAAGGGGTTATAAAAGCAATAAGTTCACAACCTGAACAATAAGTTAAGTAAACGTTAGGAAAGTATTTCCTTTCTTATTCTAGGATGAGGTATACCTTTAGCTTCCCTCTGCCCACAGAAATGCTCTAAGCTTGGAATGGCATATAAAGTAGAGCTTATAGGACAGACTGCCTCCTATGTGGATGTGGGAGAAAGGCTTAAAGAAAGCCCTGTGACTTAGGAAACACCAGCTGTTGCTTAGTGACATTTGGACTTTGGGAGCAGTACTTGTGCCACACAAGACTGGGGAGCCCCCAGAGATTTTTACAGCATTGAGGAACAAGTTGTCCTGCTTTGTAGATGGGTTAATGGTTTTACGACACGTAGCTGCATTTTGTGTGTTTGTGTGCGTGCATGTTCTACAGTCTTTCTCTGGAGAGACTACTGCCAGGCGCTTTCCTGAGAGCAAAGTGACCACTAAGCATCTTCTCAGACAAATCACCCACTCAGCTTGTCAGTGAAAAGAATGCAATTATGTGGGCCACTAGCTTTACATGAAGATGGGAAGGAGATGGAAGAACTTTCTCGTGGTTGTGCTAATTCCATTTGAGACCACTGGGTTCGATGAGCCCACCACTTCTGTTTTTCACATAAGGAATCAAATTCAAATTCTAACCTCTTTACTGATTTTATTACCTCTAGTAGATTAGGGAGGGGTACATATATATACACACATATATATGTGTGTATATATGTGTGTATATATGTGTGTATATACATATATGTGTGTGTATATGTACACATATATGTACATTTAATATATGTACACACACATATATATATTAAACGGACAAGAAAAGCAGTAGGAAAGGGAGAATATGGTTTTGAAATGAATGGCAATTTACTGTTTTGAATGTCAGCAAATATTCCCTTAAGGTGTCAGCAGTTTTTGCATATAAATTTATTTTGAGAAATACGTTTGATGAGTTAAAACCACACAGTGTAACAACAGTAACTCCTTATTCTACTATATAATAGATTATGGGTAAAAAGCAGAGGTTTTGTGTCCACATTTTTTTTTCGTCATTGGACGTTCACGGATTGACCAAGTTTGATGAATATGGCCTGCAATGTCCATGCCTTACATTCTTTTTCCAGTTACTTTTATGTAACTTTAGAATATTGTTTTAAAAAATCCCTAATACAGAGTGAAAGTCACTTTATGCCTTAGCAAGTATTTTAGTTCATTACTCAAAGTCATGATTTATATCCACACTTTGCTTACCACAGTGTGAGGATCTAAACCATTTGCCAGTGATGGGGAGTTACCTTCATGTGCCGATTTTTGTTGTGAGGGATGGGGTTGGCTATTGGGGGCCTCTTTTTGGAACACAACTTGACAATATGTATTAAGAGTCTTGAAAATGTTTGTATTCCCTGATCTAATATAATTCTACTCCTAAAAATGTCCTAAGGGCATAATTAGAAGAGTGGTTTAAGATTTATGGACAAAATGTTCATAGCAGTATTATCTAGAATAGCAAAAAAGTAACACACACATATATACACACACACATACACACACACACACATATACACACACATATACACACACACACATATATATATACACACACGCCCCCATATATAAAAATGTAGCCTAACTATCCAAAAGAGAATGGTTAAGTAGACTAAAATACGAGACATCCATGCAGTAAATTCTCTGCAGCTGTTAAATGGTTTGTTTATGAAGAATTTTAATAAGGGCCAGGGGCAGTGGCTCATGCCTGTAATCCTAGCAGTTTGGGAGGCTGAGGCGGGCGGATTACTTGAGGCCAGGAGTTCATGACCAACCTGGCCAACATGATGAAACCCCATCTCTACTAAAAACACAAAAATTAACCGGGCGTGGTGGCACACGCCTATAATCCCAGCTCCTCTGGAGGCTGAAGCAGAGAGTCACTTGAACCTGGGAGGTGGAGGCTGCAGCGAGCCGAGATCACTCCACTGCCCTGCAGCCTGGGCAACAGCAAGATTCCATCTCAAAAATAACAAAAAAAGAATTTTAATAAGGAAAAATGATCATTAAATAGTAAATTAAAGCATTTAAAACCCTAACATGTATTATCACAATTATGTAAATACAGTACACCGCGTATATGGAAAAGATGAGAAGGCAGTGCATCAGAATATTGACTTGTTTTCTTTTCTTTTTTTTTTTTTTTTGAGACAGAGTCTCGCTCTGTCCCCCAGGCTGGAGTGCAGTGGCGCGATCTCGGCTCACTGCAAGCTCCGCCTCCTGGGTTCCCGCCATTCTCCTGCCTCAGCCTCCCGAGTAGCTGGGACTACAGGCGCCCGCCACCTCGCCCGGCTAGTTTTTTGTATTTTTTAGTAGAGACGGGGTTTCACCGTGTTAGTCAGGATGGTCTCGATCTCCTGACCTCGTGATCCGCCCGTCTCGGCCTCCCAAAGTGCTGGGATTACAGGCTTGAGCCACCGCACCCGGCCTATTGACTTGTTTTCTATAGGGGGCGGGACTGTCGTGTTTACTTTCCTTTTTATATGTTTATGTATTTTCTGCACATTCTATATTGAATGTGTACTTTTTTTGGATGAGTATTTGTATAGAAATTTAGCAGTTCTTGTAAAACTGACATGTAAAATATACGAAGAAAACTTGAATAATTTGTTTAAAATATCACCAGGCATTATGCTGACAACATAGAGTGCTTTAAAAAAATTCAAAATGAAACCTGAAGTAAAAAAAAAATCCCTGAAGTAAGGAAAAAAAAAAAAGGCAGTGTGGTTTAAGTCAGAATTCTATTCTGTCTGACATGATTTAAATCAGAATTCTGTTTTTAATTTTTACACGAGGAGATTTGAATGTTATGTTCACTAGAACAGAGGTTAAGCACCTTTGGCAAGTAATGTGCCCACGTTATGTGTGGAATAGAGTGGGATGGTTATCCTTATCATGGATTTTTTTCTCTGCTGGTCATTATTTCCAGATTGAAAGAAAAGGTAAGGAGGATGGGATAACAACTATGTAGAAGAAATTAGGGTTATTGTCCCCTTTGCCAAGGTCAGTTTCTATAGGTGAGAAAAATGACATACACGTTAAGGCCACTGACTTGTGAATAAGAAGATGGCAGAAACCTTGTTTAGTTATGGTGAACTTTGTCAAACAAAATTGTGTTTATTTGCCAGAGCAATGTAGGGGAACTTAAATACACACACACATACACACACACACGCATTTGCATGTACATATACACACACACATGAATAAATTACATATATATTTGGTTTTCTAATAACTTACTAGTTAAATAGCCATAATACTAATGTTAAGGGTTTCTTTTTTGATAAAGATAGTAGTTTTGAAAATGACATATCATTGAAAGATTTTCCAGTAGTACTAATGGATATACTGTGATTTATACGTATCTAATCTTTGTGTGGTCAGTAATGTTTATTTGTGAGGTTGGGCCTGGGGTGCTGTAACTAGCTGTTGACTATAATGTCAAGCTACCCAACTCCATAAAACAGCAGAGTCCAACTCCTTGTTGTCAGTATCACAGTTCTTTAACAAACTGAGCAGGCTTGCCTTCGATAAATACAAACCAAGCCAACACGTATTTAGTAAATGCCTTTTCTGGCCATAGGTTCTTTCCAACTTCCAAAATCAACTGAGAGCATGTAAAGAGTAACCCAATAGAAAGATAGACTCAATAAAGAAGATTCCTGTGTGATAATATTTAGGTAGCTGTAATGAACTGTGAAACTTTCAAGGACAACTATACAGTGACTCAGTAGGTCATGCACTAGGGTTAAAGTTGACTCTGAAATTTGTTTCAGTACTTTTTAACAAATAAATAGCTGAAAGATTTGGCAAAAGGAAGAAACAATCACAATCCTTCTTGTCCTCGTTCTCTCAGGAAAATGTCTCCTGTTAAGTTATTTGAATGTTTACTTTGCCTTGACTGCTTTCCAGTGTTGTGTCAGTTCTTACCCTTGAACCAAGTGAGAATTCAAATAAACCAAAAAAGTTTTCACACAGCTGGACTCTTCTGCCGTTGAGTCATGCCAGTAGTCTCTCTCCCACTTTTTAAAGGAGGTCAGCAAGAAAAAACTGGAAAAGCGGATTCATAACCTGATATCCGCGAGCTAGAGAAACTTGAGTTTGCACCTTTTAGATTTTGGAGTACTTGGCATAGAGAAGGTGAGCAGATTCTGGGAGATACTATTTGATTTATTAAAAGCTGTACTTAAGGTGCCTTTGTCTGTGTTACTACCTAATTTTATTAATGGTTAACGTTCATCTTTCTTTGCATAAATGAAAATGCACGTAAAATTCTCATTTCTAAAATGTCATTAATGTAGTACTGTCATTAGATTTTGTTGTATTCTATAGTCATAGATCCAGTGTCTAGCCCTGGCTAAGCAGGAACATGGGGCATCATTTGCAGACATAGTAGCCTAGTCTAGCATAGTACCTGGCATATAGTAGGCACTTACTGTATTTTTTGTTGATTTTTTAAATTATACATATGAGTGAATAAGTGAGTGAAGGAATAAACAATACAGCTAGAATATACCAAATTCAGATGAGATGGCAGTTCTCATTAAACACTACTCCTTAAGGTACTTCTTGGAATTGTATTCTATTGTATTCCTTTCATTTTAAGAAATATTTTTGAAATACCTACTTTCTGCTAGGCACTAAAATTTTGCAAAGCTAAATATGATGTCATTCTTGCCTTCAAAGAGGTCACAGTTGTGTCACTAGATAAGTTACATAAGAAAGTATTGAGTGCTGTGGTTACGCATGTCCCAGGTGTAGAGGAAGGATAGAAGAGAGAGAATTGGCCATATCTGGAGAATGGCATGGACATTGTTAATTTTACTAGTTTTATTTCTTTTATATTGTCCATCTCTCCTACTTGAATATATGGTATACATTTTTATGTGTTACTTAGTTTTATGTATACAGTTTTAATTGCTCAATTCCACCTCTTAGGATAGTCTTAGCATATGATAAGTATTCAATAAGTGTTTGTTGCATGAATGATTTTTGATAGAAATAGCAGACTGCCTCCAAAAAGTATGTACTGATTTTATTTCCACCAGCAATATATGATAATGATTTTTGCTTACATTCTTGCCAGTGCTGGGTTTTGTGAAACTTTTTTAGTTTTACCAAATGTGCTATACTGTCTCTATAGTAAAATACACACACACACACACCTCCCCCCCCACAAACAAACCATCCCTTGACTACCATCTGTCTTCAGCAATTCTCCCTGTTTTTCTGCTGCCTTTGTATAGCAGAACCCTGGAAGGAAGTGTCTGTGCCTGCTTCCTGTTTCCTGTCTTCCCATTCTACCCTGAACCCACCATCATGCTTTTGTCTTTTCTCCACTGAAACCATTCTTGTCAATATCACCAACGACCTTCAGTAGTCCTTTCTGATGGTGTCTCATCTTACTCTGCTTTTCATTGATGTTTGAGACTGTTGATCACACTCTTCTTCTAGAAATATTTCTTTTTCTTATTTTTTAAATGTATTTTTATTTTTTTGATATGGAGTCTGGCTCTGTTGCCCTGCCTGGAGTGCAGTGGCACGATCTTGGCTCACTGCAACCTCCACCTTCCAGGTTCAAGCGATTCTCCTGCCTCAGCCTCCCAAGTAGCTGGGATTACAGGTGCATGCCACCAGGCTCGGCTAATTTTTGTATTTTTAGTAGAAACAGGGTTTCACCATGTTGGCCAGGCTGGTTTCAAACTCCTGACCTCAAGTAATCCTCCTTCCTCAGCCTCCCAAAGTGCTGGGATTACAAATGTGAGCCACTGTGCCCAGCCTAGAAATATTTCTTATGTTCTCCCTAGACAAATAGATTTTTTTTCTATTTCATTAACTACCTCTGCTGCGTGTCCTTGGCTACTTCCCGTCTCTAAAGGTTGGAGTATTCCAAGGCTCTTCTGTTTTATCTCTTCCCCTTTCCTCAGTCCTCTAAACATATTTTCCTTAGAGAGAGCTCATCTAGTGCCAAGGCATTCATACTTTTAAGATCTACATTTCCAGCTCTGATTTCTTCATACAGCTCCAAACTCATACATGCAACTGTTGACTTGACAGTAATACTTGGATGTCTAATAGATAGCTCAGACTTACCTTGGCCAAAACAGAACTAGTGATGAACCCTCTCTTCTGTCTCTCCCTCTCTAGTCTTCCCCATTTCAGTAAACAGGGCTATTATTTATTTTGTGTCACCAAAACCCAAGAGTTATCCTTCACACATCTCTGTCCCACACTATATCCAAGCCTTCGACTTGTCCTATTGGGTCGACCTTTATAATATATTCTGAGTCCAACTACTTTTCTCCACCTCCACAGTTGACTCATTGCTCTAACCACTGTGTCCTCATCTGTCTCCAGGGTGATTACAGTATGTCCAGCTTAGTCTCCCTTTTCCACTTCAGCCAGTGATCTTTTTAAAGCATAAATAAGATTACATCATTCCCCTTCTCTGTGTCCTCTAAGGGTTTGCTCTTTCATTTAGAATAAATCCCACAATCTTTACCATGGCCTTCAAAGCTGAATATGTGATCTGGTCCAGCCTTCCTCTCTGGCTTCATCCATTACTATCCTTTTGGCTTATCCCACTCTCACAATAGTGCCAAGCCCAATCCCAACACAGGCCTGACCTTAATATTCTTTGTGCTTGACCAGTCCATGAGCCAGGAGTCCTCCATCTGAAAAAAAGGGACAAAAACCAGTAGTACCTATCTCACAGGGTTGTTATGAAGATTAAATTCGTGTATTAAAGCACTGACACGGTGTCTGGCACATAGTAAACACTGTGTAAATGTTAGCCACTATTTTGTTATTTTCCTTATATTTACTATTTTGGGGGATGTGGAGGAGGAATACATGTTGGTTGCGTTGAGTTTTGTATGTATGTGAGATGTGTAAGTAGAAGTGCATTATAGGCAGTTGAATGTATTCATTCAGAGTGATTAGTTCTGTGTAGTAAGAGAGATCCTAGGACCTTGGAAGAATGAGCAAAACTTCTAGCTCTAGTGTCTAGAGATCAGTTTGTGAATTGGGAAGATCTGGATCATTAAGTGCCTAGTATTTGACGTACTCTACACAGAGCTTTCAAAATACATGGCCGCCATCATGCTCACAACTCCAGCTGCTCAGATGAAAGATTTCAATGGTTTATATTTTCTTTCCTTTTTCTTTTTTAGTGAACCAAGGCCTGGGTTTTGCTCTGGAAGCCTGTCCTGCCTGCCTCTGTCATCTGGCGCTATGCATCCGGATCTTGGAGCCTTATGTACACTGCTATATGTTACTCTTCCAGCTCTGTGCTCTTCTGTGAATTCAGGTAAGAGTAGAAGAATTGGGGAGGGGGTGGTTTGGCCTTTACTTATCTTAATCTTATAGCAAATAAATTTGTACTGCAATGCTTTGTGGTAATGGTGCTATCTAAAGATGTTTCTAAGATTGGTTTGACCAACTACTTGATTTAAAAACTTGATAAATTCAGCAATTTAAGGATCTCTTAGTAGTGCTTTGGACATTAGCAGGCCTTCCTGTCCTGGCCCTTGTAATTTATCCCTTTTTTTTTTTTTTTTTTAATACGTATTTTCCAATCATGCTTTTTTTAAAATAAGGGGATATGTTATTACTAATTTCTGATTTGGAAAGAACAGGAATAAAATGTGGACTATATAGGCCAAAGAGAAGTTTTAGAATCAGCATGATACTATGTTGAATTGGGAGTGAGAGAACTTGGTTCAAATTCCAGGTCTGCCACTTTCTCTTATGACCTTGCCTAATTTATTGTCTGCCTCTTTGGGTTACTGAAAAGCATAAATGTGTTTGTTGTTAAATATGTGTGTAAGCCCCATGCCTAAAACATGGTTCACGTGCATTTCTTTTTATTTTAGACTTGTGTAAACATGAATATATAAGTAGATACAAATACAGTGATGTTTATTCATTGAGTACTGTTTTTAATATCTGCTAAAAATACCATATAGCTGTATTAAATTTAATAAGGGGAATATTGGTTTTGTGATTTTATTTCTGTTTTGCTAAACAACCACCCCAGATTCAGCCAGAAGAGATACTTCCCCTTAACTTCGTTTCTGATTAAATATTCTGTAGGAGTAGATTCAGCAATTTATTGATTTTTTTTTTCTCTTAAGTATTTTATTCCACCAGATTAACAAATATTTCTTCCCCCTTCCCACTTCTGGGTTGGAACAGAAGGATCTGCGTGGATACTTTGGTGCAGGAACACCCCTGCCTTCCCATGTTCCTGGAGTAATAGAAATCACAGATCAAACACTGTCAAATCCCAAATGAAAATACTAAGCCCTCTATTTAAGAAAGGATAGCCTTTGTATTTCAGCTGTGGCTTCCTAACTTTCTATTTCTGTTTTCTTAAAACTTAAACATTATTTTATATTGAAGGGAAGTAATAAGAAAGTACCACAGCCCTCATTTGTAGAAAAACTTGCTCTCATAAATCAAATCCTGTTGGTAAAATAGGGGAGAATTCTTTTTATTGGGAAAGTCATCTTCACTTTTTCAGGTTCTTAACTTCCAATTCTTCCAAGTCACTTTATTAAAAAAGCTGTTTGCCATTTCTTTCTTTCTTTCTTTCTTTCTTTCTTTCTTTCTTTCTTTCTTTCTTTCTTTCTTTCTTTCTTTCTTTCTTTTCTTTCTTTCTTTCTTTCTTCCTTTCTTCCTTTCTTCCTTTCTTCCTTTCTTTCCTTTCTTTCTTTTCTTTCTTTCTTTCTTTCTTTCTTTCTTTCTTTCTTTCTTTCTTTCTTTCTTTCTTTCTTTCTTTCCTTTCTTTCTTTTCTTTCTTTCTTTCTTTCTTTTCTTTCTTTTCTTTCTTTCTTTCTTTTCTTTCTTTCTTTCTTTCTTTCTTTTCTTTCTTTCTTTCTTTCTTTCTTTCTTTCTTTCTTTCCTTCTTTCTTTCCTTCTTTCTTTCTTTCTTTCCTTCTTTCTTTCTTTCTTTCCTTCTTTCTTTCTTTCTTTCTTTCTTTCTTTCTTTCTTTCTTTCTCTTTCTTTCTTTCTTTCTTTCTTTCTTTCTTTCTTTCTTTCTTTCTTTCTTTCTTTCTTTCTTTCTTTCTCTCTTTCTTTCTTTCTTTCTTTC